>NC_134090.1:84936248-85246063 GCF_000715075.1 Nicotiana tabacum
TGATAAGTTTCCTGCGATGAATTTCTTAAAATAGGCAGGTGAGAATTACTGCTTGAGCTTATGCTTGATCTTCTTTCGTCGGTCGTTTTCGTGTTTGATCCTATTGTTATCCGATTTGGGTTAGGTCTTCGAAACCTATATTGGTACTGATGCCCTAACGCCTTTGGACTTTGAGCTAGTTTGAGGCACAAAGAATTCTATGCTTTGAAGTATAGCAATGTAGAATCCATAGTATTCATGATCCTATTTGCTTCAATAGCCCATTAGATGCAGTGCACATCAAGTGCTTACATCTGCAGCTCTTCGTCTGGTACCTCAATAGTCAATGCATTATTTAGCTTTCGGCAACCTTTGAAAAGGAATATCATTGTTTCGGTGTGTCCTGTTGATACTATCTTTTAAAAAATCAAGCATCTGAATGCCATTCATCTTGTTTATTTTTTTCCATGATTAGTTTCCTGTCCTTTGTGTCAAGTTTGATGGAGGCCTCTTGCTTCATGTTTGTTATATGTTTCTTTAAACGGCCAGACTGCGAAATGGGATTCTTGTCATCCTTTGGCCGACAATCGTATTCTCCTCTGCTTTGAGTACTCACCTACCCTCTAAGGTGTGTATTCTCCTCTACCTGTCCTGAGAGATGTAGGAAAAAATAGTGTTGGCACATTAAATTGCAAATTGCACATTGAATGAAGCCGTATTGGCAGTGATCCTAATCTTGACAATGATTACCGAGATATGATTAGTATTTTATGAGTTTCTCGTGATTCAATCTAAGTGTAAGAAGAGGTATGTTAGGATCGACATAATTATGTATCATGTGAAAGCTAACAATGCATAATTTCAACAAGAATAAATCATATATCAAAAGAGAAGTATACCAAAAGAGACATATACATTAAACATGGTTCGATTAATTGACCTTGTTGAGCTATGAGTTTTGATGATCAACAAGCGTGTGCAATGAACATGTGATAAGTACCAAGTTCTCACAGTAGCTGCTAAAGATCCTTATAGTGCAATAACTTTTTACATGAAAGTTACTGCAATCCGATATTAGTGGAAAGGATTCTTGATGCGATAAAGGTTGTTGCCTAAGGATACTTGCATATACGAGTCACAAAGCTTGAGGAGTCCTAATGATCTTAGGGTTTGCAAGTAAGCGGGAGTTTGATTGTGCTTAGGACTCCCAAAGATCGCAGAGTTGTGAGGAGTTAAATACCTTGCCTATGGACTGCTGAAGACTCACATTTTCACGCCTTGTCAGAAGAAAAGAGCATAAGCATTTTCCAGTTCAAACACACGTGAAGTTCCTGATCAAGTTTGTTTTAAAAGTTAATTTTTTTCTTCTACTTGAGTTAGTTTAGTTCATGTGTATTAGGATATTGAGTTGTAATCATGATTTCATTCAAACAATATTAGTTGGAGTATTGTCTAAGTTTGCAAGTTAGAGTAACTTGTATTCTTCATACAATAAGTATAAATAGGTAAAGTGTGGAAGGTGTATTAGGTTACAAGAGTTATAATTGGTACATTTGGCTCAGTTTTTCTAGTGAAGTTGAAGTTCAAATCCTACGTGGTAGGTCGTAGTTTTTGTACCTTTGAGCTGGGTGATTTTCTATGTTAAAATGATGTCTTTTACTTTCCTGTTTATTTTATTTACGCGTAAGGAGTAACATAAAGAACTAAGTTCTTTACTAATTTAGGAAGACACTCAAAGTAACAATTGGTATCAGAGCGGGTTCTCTTAAACGTGGTTAACACCTAGAGAGATCTTGGAAGAAATGATGCTCCATCTGGAATCAGCGAAGGACAATCAACTACTAGACCACACCCCTGTTTAATGGAAATTACTACATTTGGTAGAAGGCAGGAATTGAAGATTTCCTAACGGCTGAGGATTATGAACTATGGATTATAGTAAATCGAGGACCATTGACTCCCACCAAGCAAAATGGGAAAAACAAAACGGTTCCCAAGGACATTCAGAGTTTGTGGCAGTTGACTTCAAAATGATGGAAAGGAAGGCCAAGAAGATTCTCATTTATGGACTTGGTCCTGATGAGTACAGTAGGATATATCTGCCTGCTCCAACACAAAAAAAATCTGGGACACACTTCAAATTGCTCAAGAATTGACAAATCAGGTAAATAGATCAAGAATTGAGTTGCTCATGAGAAACTATGAGTTCTTCTCTATGAAGGAGTTTGAGCCTATTTAGGAGATGATAACCAGGTTCACTATCATAACAAATGAACTAAAGTCGCTGGGGAAGGTGTTTACCTCTAAAGAACTGGTTAGCAAAGTTCTGAGGATTCTTCCTGCCTCAGGGGAACCAAAAGCTACAGCCATTCAGGAAGCAAAAGAGGTGGACAAAATATCACTAGATGAGTTGATTGGAAATTTAAAAACTCATGAGATGAGGGAACTGGAACTACGCAAGGAAGAACCAAAGAAGAATAATGCACATGTTCTTAAAGTTACTGATGAATATGAGTCTAACAATGATGATCTAGACATTGCAATGTTTGCTAAGTTCAAAAAAATTTCATGAAGAACTCCAGAAACGCACAAAAGATAGAAAGCAATAGCAAACGTAATCAGGCTGACAAGTCTTCATATGATAGATGCTACAAGTGTAACAAGATGGATCACATGGTCAAAGATGGTCCAATATGGGAAATTAATTGGACGAAATAAAGAGTCGAGAAAGAAAAAAAGGGATAAGTTGAAGGATTAAGGCCTAAACAAAAGCAAAATCCTAGGTGAGGGATTCACTAAGGCCATGAAACAAGCTTTTCTGGTAGCATATGAAGATAGTGGAAGTGACAAAGAAAAGGATGAGACTATCAGTCTATATGCTTTAATTGACTCAAACGAGTCAAATGAGTCTGAACCTCCTACAACTAGGGATGCACATTGGAAGACCCTCTCCCTTTGATGAACTGGAAGATGCGTATGGAGGTGTTCCTTTAGGCAACTGATTATGACACGTGGGTAATTGTCAATCGCGGGCCAATCATACTTACAAAAGTTGATAGCAATGGAAATAAGAGCATCAAAAGAGAAGAAGAATAAAATGCTGAGGCTCGCTAGATCATCCAGAAAAATGCTTAAGCAAAGGACCCCTTTTATAGGAGTCTGCCAAGGAATGCTATCTACAAGGTGTCCTTCTACATCTATGCGAATGACATATGGATGATCCTGGAAGCTGACTATGAAAATGAAAATAATGAGTTAGCATTGACGACAATTAAAAAAAGCAAGTCAGAAGAGGAAGTGATAGGGATGATGACTATGAGCGATTCAGAGCCCGAAGACAAACCAAATAAGGTAAGTATTTCTAATCTAAAAGAAAACTTTCATGCTATGTAAGTGATAGGGATGATGAACATGAGTAATTCAGAGCCTGAAGACAAACCAAATAAGGTAAATATCTCTAATGTGAAAGAAAATATTCATGCTAAGTCTAAAGAATAACTAATGGTTATAATAGTAACTATGATGAGTGAAATGGATAGACTAAGTGCTGGAAATTATTAGTTAGTAAACAATCTTTCATGTGTCAAACATGATTTCAAAAATCTTGAATCAAACAAAACTGATCTTGAAATACAGATTAAGGAACTTAAGGACCAAGTCCTTGAGCTCACTGCACTTAATAAGAAACAAGTTTCTGCGAATGGAAAGGGAATAATAAGTGATTTGCAAAACAACCGTGAAGAAGAACTAAAAGAGCTTAAGGATAGTTTGTGCGATGCTGATAGGATGAATGACACACAACAAGAGAAGCTTGAAAAGGCAAAGTATGAACTACCTAGATTAAGCAAGTGGCATAGATCTTCCGATGCTTTGAACTGGCTGAATGAGAATTGCAGTACAAACAAATCAATAATTGGCTACAAGAAACCTATAACTAGATTTGATCCTAAGTATGTAGAAATTTCTAATAATAAGATATACACTCATTGTAAAAAGATGGGACATTTCAGAAATAGTTGTCCTACTTTAATTCATGCTCAGTTCAAAAATATTTTTGCCCTACCTAAGCATGTGGCAGTAAAAGAAAAAACAAGAGTCACTTCCTCTGTTCAAACTAAATGGATTAAGGCAATGAGAAAGAGATATTCAATGTCCTGCCTTTCTTGGCAAAACAGACTTGGTTCATCCCTTTCTAATAAAAATGGACTCAAGCTTGTCTGGTTTCCCAGAGCCAATTTGTGATTTTTATTGCAGGTTCATTATTTAAGCAATCAGATTGGTATCTGGACAATGGTTGCTCAAGACATATGACTGGTGAAAAGAAGAATTTCTTCTCACTAACAGCCTCTCGAGGAGGGAATATGTCTATCACAACCCAAAATCCAACTAGTCGTGAAGGTACCTAATCCATTCTATAGAATATGTATACTACAGGGTTGGACTCAAGCATAATCTCCTTAGTATATCCCAAATATGTGATAAAAGTAATGAAGTAAAGTTCAATTCAACAATTTATACTGTCACAAAACTAGATACAAATAGAAATTGTTTTGAAAAGTAAGAGACATAAAAACGTCTACAAAATATCTATTATGTCTCTCACTTAGAGTGAGCATACATGTTTAAGTGTAGTGGAAGATAATCCACTACTGTGGCATAGAAGAATGAGTTATGCCAGTGTGTCCCAACTCAATAAGTTGGTAGCAAAGGACCTGGTCCTTAGGTTAGCAAAGGTTGAGTTTACATCTGATAAGGTTTTGTGATGCATGTGTTAGAGGCAAGCATGTAAGGTCATCTTTTAAATGTAAGAATGTTACCATCACCTCTAGACCCCTTGAAATTCTTCACATGGACCTATGTGGACCCAGGAGGGTAAAGAGCGGAGGAGGGAAGAAATATGTGTTAGTAATTGTTGATGACTTCTCTAGGTACACATGGACCTTGTTTCTGGAATCTAAGGATGAAACCTTTGATGTATTTTGTGTGTTTGTTAGAATGATTCAACAGAAACTAGGAAGTATTGTGTCAAGCATTAGAACATATCATGGAACTGAGTTTGAAAACTCTAAATTCCTTGAATTCTGCAACACTCATGGCATTGAACATAACTTCTCTGCACCTATAACTCCGCAACAAAATATTTTTGTGGAAAAAAAATAGATCTTTTTAAGATATGGGTAGGACTATGTTGATTGCTAGTGGACTACCTAAAAGCTTCTGGGTTGAGGTAGTTAACACTGCATGTTACCTGTTAAATAGGTGCATGGTTAGACCCATTCTTGGGAAAAACTCCCTATGAGTTACTTTGAGGAAGAAAGCCCAACATCACCTACCTGAGAGCTTTTAGTTGTAAATGTTGTGTGTACAACAATGATAAAGAAGCTCTAGGTAAATTTGATGATAAAAGTGATGAGGGAGTATTCTTGGGATATTAGCCATATAATAAAGCATATAAAGTGTTTAGTAAAAGAACTATGTGTGTTGAACAAATATTCATGTAATCTTTGATAAATCTAACAATATGGCTGAGAAAGGTTTTCAAGATGAAGACTATGATATAGGGCTCATAGAGGAAAGGATCTCTGAAACTGAAGGAGAATTTGAGAAAAAAATCTAAAAGAGCATCATGCAATCAAGAAGGTGATGGAAGTGATCAGGTAGTACAAGTGGAAGGGGGAACAATTCTGATAGATACTCAGATAGGAGAAGTTGTACCCACTGTCACTGGACTTTTAGGCGACTTCTCTACTGAACCATCTCAAGGTCTATAAGTTAGGTCACGGAACAACAAAGCTCTCATCCCCTTGAAAATATCATTACTGATCTAAATGCAGGAGTACAAACAAGATCATCCTTCAGAAATATATGCGCACTCATTGCCTTTCTGTCTCAGATAGAGCTAATGAACATAAAGGAGGCCCTAAAGGATGCGAAATGAATAATTGCCATGCAGGAGGAGATAAACCAATTTGAGAGGGGCAAGTTTTGGAATCTGGTACAAAGATAAAAAAACAGAATTGTTATAGGAAGCAGATGAGTGTTCAGGAACAAGCTGGATAAGAAGGAAATATCACCAGGAACAAGGCCAAACTGGTAGTTCAGGGATACAATCAAGAAGAAGGAATTAACTATGACGAAATATTTGCTCCATTAGCCAGAATTGAAGCTATCGGAATGTTGACAACGTTTGCTATATATATGGAGTATACACTATATCAGATGGATGTAAAGAGTGCATTTTTGGATGGCTATTTGAAAGACGAAGTGTTTTTCAAATTGCATCCTCACTTTGAAAGTGTATAATTTCCTTATCATGTCTTCAAATTGAACAAGTCCTTATATGGACTAAAACAGACCCAAGAGCTTGGTATGGGAGGCTCTCAAAATTCCTCTTAACCAATGACTTTCTAAGGGGAAAGGTAGATAATACACTGTTTCTAAAATACAAAGGAAAGAACCTTTTGATGTATAGGTGTATATGGATAATATCATTTTTGGGGCCACTAATAAATGCCGTGTAAAGAATTTGCTGAAATATCGGGGGAATGAATTTAAAATGAGCATGATGGGTGATTTGAACTTTTTCCTTCGGCTACAAATCAAGCATACACCTACTAGAACCATGATTCATCAACAAAAGTACATCAAAGAGCTCTTGAAGAAATTCAACATGGATTCCTCAAAGTCAGTTGATACTCCTATTGACATTGTAACAAAGCTTGATCTGAATGAAGAAGGGAAAAATGTGGAACAAAACCTATACAGAGGAATGATTGGCTCACCTCTGTATCTTACTGCAAGCATGCCTGGCATTATGTTCAGTGTGGGTCTATGTGCAAGATTTCAGGCAAATCCAAGGAGTCGCACTTGAAGGAAGTCAAAACAACACTCATATACTTTAAAGGAACTCTTGATTTATGCCTATGGTATCCAAGAGGATAAAATTTTGACTTAGTTGGTTATGTTGATACTGACTATGTAGGTTTTCATGTTGACAGGAAAAGCACTTCTGGAACAGCTCACTTTCTACATTCTTGCCTTGTGTCATAGGGGAGCAAAGAAGCAGAACTCAGCGGCCCTATCTACAGCTGAAGCACAATATATGGCAACAACATCATGTTATGCACAATTGTTATTGATAAGGCAGCAGCTAAGGGGCTATGGTATTTTTGTTGATTGTGTTCCTATTTTTTGTGACAACACTAGTGCTATAAACATTGCTAAAAATCTATTTTAACATAAGATAACTTGACACATAGACATCAGACACCACTTTCTCAGAGATAATGCGGAAAAAGGAAATATCTCAATAAATTTCTGTAAAAATGAATATCAAATTGTTGACATTTTCACTAAGGCACTAAGTAGAGTTTATTTTGAAAGAAACAAGCTGGTACTAGGATTAATTAAGTCCTCTCACTAAGTTGAATCCCAATGATTGGCTAGCAAAAATGGTAAGAGCCGTAGATGTCTAAGTAAAAAATACTTGATTGACTCTCATAATTGTTTTAAATATACACACTTGACTTGAAAATCTTACTGATGCTGGTGTATTATGATATTAACCTATTATGTCTAAAACTTTATTGTGGAAAGGACAAAGGAATTTCAAAGGAGTTTCTTCTTCAACTCAGGTACGAGCCATCTTGTTAAAAGTTCTTAAAATTTAATATCTAGAATTACTGATGTAATCAGACTTCCTAAATCAAGTAGGCATCAGTTCTATCCGTTATCAAAGTCAAAGGTCAAGGAGGATTAGTTAAGATTCCTATTAATTCTAAAAGTCTGTTTGTCAAATATATCCGTTGTTAGAGTTCTGTTAGAACACAAATCAATACCCTCTCGCTTCTAGTCAAATCAGGACTACTCCCCTAAGCAAGAAACAAAGAAAATTCTCTCATCTCTTCTTCATCATGACATAGCCCAGCCAGACTCCCTCAAAACTAAATCATTCTCAAAACGTTGCTCTAAATCCAAAGTTGAGAAGGCTAAGCCAAATAAGAGTGTGAAATCGACAGTTAAATTTACACCATTAGTCGTTGCTTCTCAACCCCATCCTCTGATATCACTACACCATCACCCATTATCACTCTTATACCTCTGCACCGCCATCTCTAAAAACAACCACCCAATCCACTATGACTATACCACATATCACCTCCAAACCCACAAAAGTCAAGGCTACTTTCAGGAAATCACTAAAAAGTGGAAAATCAGCTGACAATGTTATTGCTAAGGGGGAACAAGCAATTAGGGATCCCATTAATCAATGGGAACCTGTAATTGATAAGGATGCTCAGGTAATATCCTCTCCGTCAAAACTTGATGTGTTGATATCTGCCATAGATGTGTCCCCTCTAGATATAGTTGAACCCTTGAAAGACACAACACATGTAGAAACATTAGTGGTAGAAAAAGGGACCGTAGCACAACTTGAGACTGTCAAAGTAGTTGTAGAGCAGTCTGTGACCGAGGGGGTAGGTGAGAAAGAATATGGGACCAATGAAGGTTCTGATAAAAGTGCTTATAGCCGGACTAATGATGAGGAGGATGAGGAAACAAATATAGAGGGAGAAGTGGAAGGAAGAAGGATCACAACTTAGAAGTGAGAAAAAGTGAGGATGAGGGTGAATCAAAAAAGGAGAATGCGGGTGAATCAGAAAAAGAAAAAGATGAGCAAGTGGGAGATTCAGAAGGACAAATGGAAACTGAGGGAGAATGATATTCTGAGAGTGAGGACAATGATCATGAGGAAGTAGGAGATGATGAAAAAGGAAGTGAGGATAAGGACTCTGAATCTGAGAGTGGGAAGGAAAATGAGAGTAAAGAATATGAAGGTTTTATAAATATTGAAAATACAGTCATGGCCTCTTGGAAGAAGGGAATGAAGAGGAAGGTTCGGAGGAACCAAGGCCTTTTTTTAACTCCTTTCTTAGGATATGAGGAAGTTGAAAGTGATGAGGTTGACCTGACATTATCTGAGGTGTGAAAGAAGAAGAAGAATTCCCCAGCAAAACCTACTTAGACACGTTCATAAAGAAAGAAGAAGATGGTTCCTCTTACTAGAACTCCTCTCACCAAGAGTAAGAGAAACGTTATTGATGAGCAACTGAACAAAGAAGCTAAGAGTACCAAAAGAACAAGGAACTCAGTTAGAGCTAGCTGAAGGTGTTGTTGAATTGGATAAGGGTGATGAAACTGATTCTTCCCCCAAGGTCAAGAAACCATTAGTGAAGAGGATCGTTGTCAAACCCATAAAGGTAACCGCATCTATTTCTTAGAAGAATATTTGAGGGAAGAATAAAACTACTGAGTTAGAGGTAGTTGACAGGATGACATAGTTCAAAAGTAGGAAAGTCTTGAATGGGAAGATCCTGGCCGACACTATTGAAAAGGGAATGGCACAGTTGGTAGAGAAGCTTGACATGCAGGGATGGACATATGTTTGTGAAACTGTTTCCCCCTATTGCGAGATATGATTTTGGTATGCTGATGATGGGCCAGTCTGGAGGACATAAGGCTGGGTTTGACTGTGGTTTGAGCAAAGAGGTGTTGATTGTGTGAGCACGTATTTTTGGATTTAATGTCCGATAGTATCCCTATTGGTGGAGTTTGTGGCTGGATGGCTACGTGATGAGTATGATGTGACTGTGGGATGTATTCATATGGTTGAATGTGACGAGAAAGGTCTGCTTGGAGTGTAGAAAAAACTATCTAGTGCTTGATTTCCATCTTGATTTAATGTATAGTACCGAGTTATGGGTTTGTTGAATGGTCTTTTCATGTTGATTAGTTAAGGAGTGAAGTAGATTTCATGTCGTGATATGAGTTCTGACTCAGGAAGATTAAGTGATTGTGTAATGTTTATGATCGTGGAAGGGTATAAGGAGATGTTAGTTCGAGGCGAAGCAACTGGATTATCTCTTGCGGGTTGTCCTGAGGTTTGTGTGACCCCTATGTTATTTGTTGGGAGTTCTCTTTTACCATTGAAATATATGTGTCGCAATTTGAGTTGGGATCACTTATGAGAGTGGGCTTGATTGTTACAAGGGTGAATGCGATATTTGCAAATGATATGAGGTATTATATGGTTTGTGTTGCATGAACTTATGGAGGATTTAGTTGAATAACACTATGGTATTATGGTAGTAATAGAGTATGGGCATTGTGAGTTTTTGTGTGCTTTGATCTATGGCTTTGAGCCAAATGGGGGAGTCTGCTATTGATAAGTTGATTGCACGACTATGTGTCGTATTAGTTTCAGTTTGTGGTATAGTGAATCAGTTATGACTTGCAGAGGTTGAGATCAAGGATGACTCGAGTAAGGGAATTTCTGGATATGAGTTGTATTAGGCTTTATGAGTATATGAGAATCATGGAATGATTTGAGTTATTATTGGTGAAGGATGTAATGGGCATGGGGCAGGAATTTACTTGGTTGCATTAAGGTGGAGTTACTTCCTTGGGTGTTGGAGTGCTAATGGGGCACAGGTCGTTCGGCCCGTTTGGCCAGTCTAATTGAGATTTGAGCAGAGTGGATGACTCTCGAGAATGGTTCTAGTGAATTCAAGATTTATACGTGGCAATTGAGAATGTTGTGGATTTGTATATGGCTAGAAACTGAGAGTTACATTGGATGGTATCGAGACTCGCAGTGTATCTATATTATTTTGGATTCTACTTTCAGTATCATGAAAGTAAAAATGAACAATTTTAAATTCACAGAAGGTCTTCTCAGAGCGAGTATCTCGATTGTGGTACTTTTGGGGTGCTTAAGAGAGCATTCAACGACTTATGAGCCTTAGGGCGGTGTGGTTTTATGTTAGGGTCTCGCATGGTGAGTCTTGGTTGAGGATTGTGGTATTATGGCAAGGAGGAGTATCAATTTGAAGGTAATTTAGAAGGAAATAGGATAAATAGGACAACTTGGTCGTAGGTAGGATCGGCATGGTAATGGATGCGATTGGCTCTTTTGGTTCTTATGAGGTAGTGAGTTTCTACAGGTGTTTTGTGGTGGTACTCTTGTGTTTTTGTGGCCTGCGTGGCTTGGTTGAGTTAGAGAGATTCAGTTCTGATGGTTTGGTTATGTGCAAATGGGTTTCAGAGAGTTCTTGATGGTTTCTACAACAGTTTGAGATGCATATTTTCTACTGGCATGAGGAACATGTGATGTGTAGTGATTTTCTCCGGATGAAATAAAATGGAAAGTTCTTGGCTAATTGAGTGAGTAGTTGCTTGTGAACCAGAGTGGATTACGAAGTTCTCATATTTTTCATATGATGGCATAGTATATGCGGTGTGTTGTGTAAGATTGAGATTTGCATGTGTAAGATCATGGTTCAGTTTTGAAGGGGAGGTCATGAGTCCTTAGGCAACATGGATAGTTTCTGATGACTAGGTAAATAACATTACTATTTGGTATGGCTTGATGAGAGTATACATTTTAGAAGGAGGATGTGTTTTGATTTATGGATACTTCATTGGTATTACGGCACTCTCCTAGTTGATCGAGTGCTGGTATTCAAATTTTGCTTTGTGGCATAGAAGAATTATAGAAGTATTCCTCGCGGGATGAGCGTGCATGAGAGATGTGTTAGACATTCAGGCGGTAGAGTTCGGATCAGATATGGTGATTCATGTGTTCTATGGATTTGGAGACTAGGAGTTCTCAGGAGCAGATTGTTACATGGTTGTGGACTGTGAAGTGTGGCCGAAGCTAGCCAGGTGATAGTATGTGTTATGATTCAGTCATTATGGACTTTCAGAGGATTATTTATCTATTTGTGGTGACCAGAGTTGATGTGGGGGTCCATTGGTAGGCCAATTAGGATGTGTATTCTACACTGAGTCGGATTGGTTGGCTTTGTGCTGCTATTGCTGAGGGATGTGCTATTTGGTCGTTATTGAGCTTATTCATGTTCTAAAATGATCTATGAGTTACTCTTCTATTCCACAAGGAGTTGTGATTCGTTGGTTATATGCACATATGGTGCGGTTCTATTTGAGCGTTATAGCGGAATTTGAGCGAGATGAGTATTTTGTTATTTCATGATTGATTGCGCGTTGGCTATGTTCTTTCCTATTTGTGGTATTGTGTTATTTTCTCTTCGTGGTTATGGTAATGCACTTTAGGTGCTTGATGTCGAATTTTGCGTGGTTACTGATTTTGAGCAAGGTGGCTCGAGGTACATAATGTGGACCAACGTTTGGATGGGTCACGCATTGTAGCAAAGTTAGGTTGAGATATGATCTTTTGTGTGGTATTCGTGTGTTTTGGTTCTATGGTGTGTGCTAGGCTCTTAGCATGGTGTTGTGATGGTACTTGTTAAGCTAGCGGGACAGTCCTCTCGTTTGAGGCATTTTCAGGTTTGAGTACATTTGGAATATTGCTATCTGGTGCACGGGTTGTGGCTTTAAGCTGTATTAATGTGTCATGTCACTAGAGTGATTATGTTAGATGGGATGAGGTCATCGTACCTAGAATAGGTGCTATCGGATCAAATTGCGGTATATTTTGAAGGATATTGATGTTGATTGGCTTAGAAATTTGCTATAGTACCTGTCGGAGGAGAGGGGGATCCATGACTTGTTGGTCTGACGAATCACTATGAGTTCATGCGTGTTTCTTTCATCGTTGGCAGTATATGAAGGTGTTAGAACAAGGCTCTATTTGATAAGAGGTTTATTACCAGTATTCAGTTGTTATGAGCTGCTAGTGTGATTAGAAGTTATCGCTATGAGTGTTTGAGTTATATGGTATATCATGTGATTTCATCTTGAGTTATGTCTATGGCTTGATATAGCTTGTTCAAACTTATACAGTGTGTAGATGCGAGATTCTGATCTTATAGAAAATTTTGGATGTGTAAATTAGATTCTAAGGCTTGGGCTAGGTTGGATTAAGAAATTTCAGTCATGTTGTGTTGTCAAATATATACGGGATAGGGTAACATGGGATCACCCCCGGGTATGTGCAGTGTGAGGTTACATGGCGATTTGATGGCTTTTGGAACAACTCTAGGCACGTTCGAGGACGAACTTATGTTTAAGTGGGGGAGAATATAACGACCTGACCGGTTATTTTGAGCATTTGCACTTCACTTGGTAGTTTGGGGGCGCGACTAGCTCCGTATGATGTATTAGGACTTGTGTGTAAAATTTAAGTTCATTCCGAGTTGATTTGATATGTTTCGGCGTGAGTTTTTGAAAGTTTGAAAGTTCATTAAATTTGATTTGAGGTGCATTTCGTCGTTTCGAAATTGTTATGTGTGTTTTGAGGCCTTGAGTAGTTCCATATTATGATATGGAACTTTTTGGTATGTTTAGACGGGGTCCCGAATGGCCAGGTGAGTTTCGGATAGGTTTGGGTTGTGTTGCGCTCATTTTTCTTATGTTTCGACATCATTTCTTCAAGCATAAATGGTACCACATTGAACAAATGAGATCCGATTTTTGTTTTTATTAAATCATTAGATCCATATCATAATTACGGAGCCATAACAAAAAGAATCGTCAAATTTGTACATCGTATGAGAATTTTATGATCATTTTACTAAGAATTGGGTTGCCAGACTTTTCAGATTAATTACGAAATTGCTACTGCTGCGTATTTAAAAAATCTGCACTATTTCTAAATATTGAAACTAACATATCTCCTTCAATATAAGGTCAAATGGAGTGATTCAAGAGCCTAACCTGACTAAAATTTCACAAAGAATCCACTGGAGGTATCAAAAGTGAGTTTCGAGATCTTTTGATACACGAAACGAGTCAGAATAATGTTAAAACGAGGGTTTTATGCATTTAACATATTTTGAGTTGGGGAGCTCGGAATTGGACAATTTTTCGAGGCACTTTTCAGCATATGAATTGGGCTAAGTGTTTTCTACTCGATTTTAGTTATATTTCATGAATCTATCTTCGATTTTAATTTTTTGTTGATGAATTTAAAAGAAGAAATTGGGGGTTTTGGCCTAAAGTTTCATAATATAAATTTTTGAGTTTTGAACTCCAATTCGGAGTCGGATTTGAGTGAAACTAGTATGGTTGAACTCGTAATTGAATGGGTTGACAGATTTTGTGAGTTTGTAGGGTTCCAAGGTGTGGGCCTGGGTTGGGCTTTTTGGCCGATTTTGGACTTTTGATTAAAGATTCGACCTTTTTCGATTGGGATTGGTTCCTTTAGAATTGTTTGATTTATTTAAGTTGTTTTTGATTAGTTTCGAGCCATTCGGAGGTCGGAGCGCGTGTAATGGGATTCTTGGAGCATCATTTGGCTTGCTCGGTGTTGGAATTTGCTTGTATAAGATAAATAACTCTTATAAACTTAGTGCTGAGGGTATAAACCCCCGAATTATGTGCTATGTGATTAGTGTTGAGGTGACACACATGCTAGGTGACGGGCGTGTGGGCGTTTACCCTATGAATTGTGACTTTGTTGTTCCCAGAGCACTGAATAGTGGCCCTATTCTTGTTGATATCTGTATTTTCACCATGTGGTAAAGTAAATGAGTTGTACATCATGCTAGATATCATGTTTAGGCTTTATGCTAATATTGTTGGTACCCATAGTGGTTGTTTCTTGTTGTCATCTCATTGATATTTCGTACTCAGTCACATTCATGCATTTATATCATATCTCAGTCTTAGTTATTGCTTATTGATACATCATATCATTATTCCGGGTCAGTTTTCATGATATTGTGAGCCCGTGAGTGAGACTGGGGAGATTGATGACTGAGTGAGGCAGAGAGCCTGATTATGAGTGATAGTTATGGGATCGGGTTGCACATCGCAGCAGATTATTGATTATGCCTTCATTGGCTAGTTAAAGCGCTTGGGCTGGAGGAGCCCCTCCGGAATCTACACACCTCCAGTGAGTACGAATGATATTATATTGAGGGATGGATCTTTCCTGGACATGGATCTTGTCCGAAGTATTTATATACCTGGAGATGGATCTTCTCCATTGTGCCGGATTGGCCTTCCTCGGTACTAACTGACTGATGGTCAGTGATATATTCCGGGATGGATCTTCCCTGGGCCAAATGGGCCATATACAGTACCGAGTGATTGAGCATGATGAGTGGAAAGTGTGAGATAATGAGATTGAGTACTCTAAGAGTGTGAGTACATGATTCATCTCTGGGATACATGGAATTGGCATGCACACATGACATACAGACATAGAGATGCATTTTTCCTTATGCTGTATGTATCACGTCATTCATGACTTTTACACACATTTATATGGGGCATAGAGAGGTATTTCACACTTGTTATCTGGAAAGAAAATGAAACATCTTATTTATTGTAAAAAGGATTTTTAGAAAAATTACAGTTTTCAAACTATCTCATATTTCATGACGTTTTCGGTAAAGAATTTGGGATTTTCACTAATATTCTTGAAAGGCGGGCTATTTTTGGAAAAATATGAAAAGACTGAGCATTCTATCTCTGAGCTGCTTCTTTACGTACTTGCTTTACGCTGCTATGAACTGCTATTGGTTATTGATGTTGGACCTGCCCTATATTCCAGCTCGTCACTGCTTTCAACTTGAGGTTAGGTTTGTTACTTTTTGAGTACATGGGGTCGGTTGTACTCATACTGTACTTTCTGCACATTGCGTGCAAATCCCGGATGCCGATATTGCTGCGTTTGATGGCTGCTGGATTTGAAGGCCTACATGTGTTCCTGCTGCAGCTGCCTCTTAGTCACGATAGCCTTAGATGATAAAATTATGTTTATGTACTTTTCAAACAGAAGATGTATTTTCTTCATATCTGCTTTGTAAACTCTATTCTTAGAAGCTCATGATTTGTACTACTAGTCCTTGGAGAATGTATAAAACTCAGTTAACTTCTCTATTTAATTATTTGGTTGACTTTAGTGGAATTGGATAGTTATTAGTTGGTTTACCTAGCGGATTGGGTTAGGTGCCATCACGACTAGTGAATTTTGGGTCGTGACACTTACTCAACCGAGTACCAATGTAACATATCTTTTTTATTATACCATCATGGGTATTGCGGCCAAACGCACATGCAACTATACACGGTCTTCAAGTAATAAAGTAACTAAAAGTCAGATGTCGAACTCACGAGGACTTGTGGTTAAATATTAACTAAATTAGACTATCCTAAGTATATAACAAAAATTAAACCTAGAAATATCTGATTATAATCTAATTAAATTAAAAAGAAAACAAACAATGAACTCTGAACAAAGGAAGAGCAGCTTTTTATGTTATCAATGTGATGAAAATGAACTAGAGTTATGGGCTATCTAACAAACCTATTTTATTCTTTAATTAAATTGACTAACTAATTTATGTAGCTTATTAGCTGACAGTGTTAATATTGCTCAATAGACTTTGTCGAGTTCTTACTCACCTATTCATGCTAACCTAACACCTATATGTCTATGTAATTAGAATTAACAAGAATGCATTTATAATTCCTGTACATTAACCAAGCAAGGCAATTAGGTATATGTCTATACTAACAACAAATCAGTTCCCCGATGATACTTGCTCTACTCAATCCTTTGTGCAATCTAGAATTCCCACTTTCGAGTTCAATTCTAGATTCGTAGATAGTATTCAATGGGTGATCAAACAATCAAATAATTAAGTGCATGATTGAATAAATAAACTAATATGATAAACTAAGAAATCAAAATCAATGTACGAATAACAATAGTCATGAAAAAACCATAAACCTAGAACGTGAAGTTTAGCTCCATATAGACATGATAGCCAAACAACAAATCATATAAATAAACAAAAAAATTACTAAGTTTGGTGGAAGAAAGATGGAACTTGAGGAATTTCGGCCTTTACGGCGGCTCTGTGCTCTCCTCTCATCTAAACTTAGGTCCAATCTCGGTCTCCCCCCTTCAAAATTGGTATTTAATGACTATTTATATGTGTAGGAAAAAGTTCTAGACAAAATAACCAAGTCCAAAATCAAATAGAAGAGATAATAGGCTTTAAAAATCCGGAACACGCTCGCTACAGACTATACCTCGCCAGCTCCATCGTGAGCTAAGTAGCTCGCGCCGCATGCTCTATAGCGAGCTTCAAAGCTCGTGTCTCCTGATGCTTTACATAATTCATGCTGCCTAACATTTCAACTCTTTCTCATTCTAGTTTTTATTTCTTTTGCACATTCCCTTGCATTGTTTCTTTTTATCTATTCAATCATTGCTCCATAAAACATTGTAATGCTTCTAATCAATAAATGATCATGGTCCATTCTTGTAGTACATAAAATACACATAAAATATTTACTTTGATCCCTATTTCGTCTTCAACGTACCTACACATAAAATAGATTCAATTAAGCACAAATATAGAATAGTTTAGCATTAAAGCCCCAAAATATTAGATAAGTAATGCACAAAAATATGGAATTATATCAAAACATCACTACCCCACACTTAAATGTTGCTCGTCCTCAAGAAATCAACAATTCACACTATCCTTGAGCACTTTATATTTACACAATTGAGGCACACTACACCAATGACCATGGTTAATAACAACAATTAAACTTTAGCATATGCAATCGCATACACTTCCCTTTTTCTTATGCCAAACTTCAAAAATATTCAAATAAAGACAGCATGCTCATAATAATCCTAACCTCAAAAACCAACTCAATGTCACAATGAACTCATGGCTTGAACACCCAACGTCGTAGAGGAGTCTAATAATGTTACACATTCTTTGTGAGACCATGTGCCCTTACAACTAGAACAAGAGAGTAAGTTGAATCGATACATTCAAATCAAATGCTCAAATATATTTTAAGGACTCATATATATCAAAGAATATCACTCACTCTCACAATAGAAGTCACATGCATGCAATTGGCACTATAAGCTTGCCTTAATATAAATCTCTACTAATGTAGGCTCACTCGATGTAAAATCAGTTAGGACTTTTTTATGGTTGTAATATGGGCTAAGGGACGGGAAGGGTATATTTAAGAATAGTCGCTAACCCTCCTAAGAACTTTAACACATCACATAATCAATTGTAAGCGCAAATTATTCAATTGCAATTTTAATTTCACAACTAAAATCAACCCTAACAACGTTCCCTTTTTCTTTAGGCACTATCGTTATTTACACTCCACTAGCAAGAACAAGATATCGATTTATTCATCTACATTTTTTTTTCTCTTTTGCAATTTTCGCTAGTGGTGTATTCTTTTACAAAACAAGTGCACCTTTCTTCCTTTCACTGGTTCCACGCAATAGCCACTCCACACTTGGTCTCTTCTTACTCCTTTTAGCGCTCATTTTACAATTAAAGTGCTTTAAGAGATAAAAGGATAAAAAAATAACACTTAAGAACAAAAAAGGGTATAGGCTTGTAATGTGGGTGCCAAATAAAAGTCTATAAGCTCAAAGGGGTTAACTAGGGATAAATTATTTGTGATAAGCAACAAGCTCAAAAAAATCAAAGAACGCCTAAAATCGTTTTTCAAACCGAGCATCACCTAATATTTCGCTTCAACTCACATACTTGCCATGTTCTAGGCACAGGTACAATACATAGGCTACATAAAAATCTCACCACACATGGCATATGACTTACTAAAGACGGTTTCATTCCGACTCTCAAACTAATACAAGTATTCACAAAATCACGAGATATTAAACATTAAGCACAAAGTGAACTTAAGTCAAGAAAATGAGACATAGGTGTCATAAAACATGCAATCTGATTTATAAAGACATCATGATCAACTTCAAAATATAGGGAAGATACTAGACATGCCAAAACCTAAATATATTACTATCAAACAAGTCAAGGCGCCTAGGAATTTCATCTTTCTTCCTCCATTTATTCCCTAAATTCTAATCTACTCTAAAAGAAAAAACTACCCAGTTCAAATTACATCCTATGGAAAAGAACCGATGCACAAGGAAAAACCACAGGGGATTATTACTACCTAAAGGAAACTACAAGACATATTTTTGGATTTTTGGTTAGACTTTAATCCCTCAAGAAAACTGTCTAGAAGATCCCTCATCGGGAAAAGTCCATTTTTTCTACCTTTTTTGTTTTTTTTCCCACAAAAACTACTACACTTAAGATCGGGTACTACAACTAAGATAAAATAGCACATAAACTCACCCAAACGATCTTCTCACCCCATACTTAAAATTTTGCAATGTCCTCAATGCGCACTATAAATAATAAGAAGGTAAAAGAGACTCCCTGGTAGGCCAAAGGCCGAAGCAATAGCGGCTTACAAGGTACTCAGACTTTCACCAGGCATCGTCCTTTGTGTGGGCACTCCACACTTAGTCCTCACCATCTAGCTTGCTTTTGCACACTTCCAATGCCTTTGCTTCCTATGCTATAATCCTAAAAAATAATAATAAATACTACAAAAAAATAAAAATAAAATAAAATAAAAAATAAACAAAAATAAAAGAAAGCAGTAAAGTTGGATTGCCTCCCAACAAACGCCTGATTTAACGTTGCGGTACGACTTGAACCACTTTCTGCCTCCACCTCGAAGTTATGAATTGTACCCCTAACATGACATATAGTCTGTGGCTATGCTCCTTTGGTGGGGATACAAAAATAAATAGGCCAAGTAACAAATTTTCACTCTATACTTCTTGGCCTTTATATGAGGAATGTAATATTTTTCTCTCTGGCGCGACAAATCCAAGAATGTAAGCAGCATGTTCCTCTTCCATTGACTCCTCCAAAGGCTTAGATGACCCGATTTCCATGTCCTCATCCAAACACAATGTCGAAAAATGTTTAGAATGAGGACCAACACGCCCCAACTCTAGAATTATTTCACTATGTATCTTCTCATATGTGCACACACTAGAGTTTTTAAATATAATATTATCTACTTCCTCACATGACTCTAGAACACTCTTCTCAATATGGACATCCTCAATAAAAATATGGTCTAATGCTTGGTATTCTCGTTTTAGCTCCTCAATTTGGTCTAGAAGATTTTTTTCCAGTTTCACACAACTCATCATTAAATTGTTGGGCGTTGAGTGCATCAACCTTTGCACTCAAATCTACATCCAAGTTGTGCAAAGCCAAGTCAAATTTGTCAATTTCTTGTGCAAGATTAACTCTCTACTTCGACCAATCATTCACCAATTTTGTTAGAAGATAACACCGTTCCACATACTCCCTTAATCGTGAATATTCTTCCCAATACCAACCCTTACTCTCATATTCAAATTCAGACCTCCCAGTGTTCAGGTCATGGCAAACCCAAAAAGACGAACCATAAAAGTCTTCCGTCAACCAAGCGTCTTCATCAAAAACCTTACCTCCGAATATTTCATCAGATGTCATGTTGAGAGAACGATGAACACACCAAGAGAAAAATCAAATTGTTATAAAAATAAATATATACAAAAAAATGGATAAAATTAAAAGTTTAATCTAGAAAAATAGCTAATTTCTAAGTCTCCGACAATGGCGCCAAAAACTTGTTCCGGCCAAATGCACACGCAAGTATACATGATCGTCAAGTAATAAAGTGACTAAAAGTCGGATGTCGAACCCACGAGGACTTGTGATTAACTATTAACTAAATTAGACTATCCTAAGTATCTAACAAGAATTAAACCTAGAAATATTTGATTCTAATCTAATTAAAATAAAAAGAAAATAAATAATGAACTCTGAACAAAGTAAGAGCAGCTTTTTATGTTATCAATGTGATAAAAACGATCTAGGATTATGGACTATCTAACAATCCTATTATATTCTTTAATTAAATTGACTAACTCTAATGGAAAATTACCCTATTGCAACGCTGGAAAATCCATTGTTAAAGACATGCAAACCGTTACAGTAGGTCTATTGCAACAATAATGCAACCGTTCCATTTCTTGCGGGCCAATAGTTTTGACGCGATGGTTCTTGTACCAGTTTCTGCATCCATTGCTATAGTACTATCTATGGCAACAGTTATTTCTCTTTCTGATGAAATATGTTTTTTGCTCTATTGCAACGGTTTCCAACTGTTACAATTAGATCTAATGCGATGGTCCAAACTGTTACTATTTAATTTAATGCAACGACTATGTATGATATATAAACGGGTTTTTAAGGATATTGCAACAGTTTCACGTAATCGATTAAAAGCTATTGCATCAGTTTAAATAACCTAGTGGAACGGTTTACAGATTTCTATTGCAACAGTTGTATAGCAAAAGTGTGCCGATATCACCAAAATGCTATTGTAACGGTTGTAACTGTCACCATTTATATTCTATAGCAACGGTTTTTAAACTGTTGCTACAATGACTGTTGCCATAGGTATATTTTCTAGTAGTGTAACAAATTTATCTAGCTTATTCGCTGACAAGGTTAATATCGCTCATAAGAATTTGTCGAGTTCTTACTCATCTATTCAAGATAACCTAACGCCTATATGTTTATGGAATTAGAACGAACAAGAACGCATTTATAATTCTTGTATATCAACCAAGCAAGACAATTAGGTATATGTCTCTATTAACCGCGAATCCATTTCCCGATGCCCAGGTTCAAGAACTTGCTCTACTCAATCCTTTGTGCAATCTAGATTCCCACTTTCGATTTCAGTTCTAGATTCGTAGATCGTATTCAATTAGTGATCAAACAATCAAATAATTAAGCGTATGATTGAATAAATAAACTAATATGATAAACTTTGAAATCAAAATTAATATACGAATAACAATAGTCATGAAAGAACCATAACCCTAGAACATGAAGTTTAGCTCCACATAGACATGGTAGCCAAACAAAAAATCATACAAAAAAATATAAAAATTACTAAGTTTGGTGGAAGAAAGATGGAACTTGACGAATTCCGGCCTCCACGGCGGCTCTGTGCTCTCCCCTCGCCTAAAGTTAGGTCCTATCTCAGTCTCCCCTCTCAAAATTGGTGTTTAGTGACTATTTATATGTGTAGGGAAAAAGTCCAGACGAAATAACCAAATATAAAATCAAATAGGAGACAAAATAAGCTTTAAAAATCCAGAACATGCTCGCTACTGATCGTGCCTCTCCAGCTTCATCGCGAGCTAAGTAGCTCGCTCCACATGCTCTATAGCGAGCTTCAAATCTCGCGTCTCCTGATGCTTTGCATAATTCATGCTGCCTAACATTTCAACTCTTTCTCATTCTCGTTTTTATTTCTTTTGCACCTTCCTTTGCAATGTTTCTTTTTATCTATTCAATCATTACTCCATAGGTATTATAACGCTTATAATCAATAAATTATCATTGTCCATTCTTGTAGTGTATAAAATACACATAAAAATCTGTACTTTAATCCCTATTTCATCTTCAACGCACCTACACATAAAATAGACTCAATTAAGTACAAATATAGTATAATTTAGCATTTCACTCCCAAAATATAAAGTAAGTAATGCACTAAAAAAATGGAATTATAGCCAAACATCAATGGGTAAGTGGGCCAGAAGGGCCGTCATGAGATAATCAGAATAAAACATAAGGCATAGGATGATCCAACATGATATACAAACTTATACATGTGACATACGAGCCTATAGGATCGAAATGATCATTTGTACACTCAAAACATAGGCCAAAAGGCCATACAATCATCCATAAGCGTGACATATGTCTGCAAGCATGTAAGAGTACATAAACATCATAAAGGCCGGGACAAGGCCCCGACATACCAATCTATACATATCCAAAGCATACAGACCAAATAAGCAACTCCGGAGCAAGTGGAGTGAACCAACACCTTTCACTGAGTTGATAGCCTACTAGGAGGACCGTCAACCTGTCTATTGGGACCTGCGGGCATGAAACGCAACATCCCCAAACAAAAGGGACGTCAGCATAAATAAAGTACCAAGTATATAAGGCATAAAAGAAGTATATAAAATATATAAAAAGAAACATGAAGTGAAGAACTCAAAATGTAAGTCTGAATAGCTCTATGAATCATATAACATTTACAATGTCATACATATACGTATGCATAGGTATATGCGCACATGACATCATCAAGCCTCTGAGGGCATCTCATCATATCATCTCATCCTCTGTGCGCGAAATCATCAACGTATAGCAGTTGATCAGGTGGCGTTGCGTATATAATGCGATAACCTTTTCCCATACCCCATATACATATAATATATGCGTATATAACACTATGTAGTCATGGGTTATTGTACATATATAAATGATTGCAATGCATAAGAAGTAAGTCAATAAGATCTCTCGGGATGTCATAAGTTCATTATGCCTTCGGATAATCTTTATCAACTCATGTATTTTTTTGAGATCCATGAACAGACAATATAATAATAGGATACATAGGAAATCAAGAACATAGGCACCCTTAGTACTTCTATGAATAGAGTCTATGAAACTTGTGCGTTTTCTCGTTTCATTTGTATTATATGGAACATGCCAAAAGGAAAGAAGAGATTGCCTTAACATACCTTATATCCGTTGAGTTCTTAATACCTTCCAAAAATACTTCAAACAACTCAACTAAATCTACCACAACATAAGAAGATTCAAAATCAGTGCTAAATAAAGGCTAAATCCGCAACTTAAACTAGTAGCTCGTTTATGTAAATTTGGGACACATCTCTCCTTTAACAAGGGCCTCCTCCAATACCATATACCATTAACAATAACTAGAGCAATACAATAAGAATAACATCAACAATAGGGTACAAAATATTTTATTAACAAGTCATCAACATATCACGACGAGCAGAAAGCTCGGATTAAATCCCTTTAGCGCCCTTCAACCCCATTATCATACATTAGTTAACTTAAAAACATGTCCAGCATGATACCAAGTAAAATGGGAGGACTTACAACCTCCTATTAATCACCAATCTCAAACAACCCAACAACAACAAGTACGACTTTCCATTATTATATTGTCCTATATCTTCTTATTCACTATACCAATAGCAAGTTTGACATGTAGACAATATGTTCATGAAAATAACAGCATAAACAAGTCACTTCTCAAGGTTTCTGATCGCTGCCAACTCCGCACTACTACAAAGTAGGAAGAGAGGGTTGCAATAGATTTTACCCGATATGAGGGTCGGGATCGAATTCCTTAGAGAGCTAGGAAGGGATTTGAGTATCTGTCTAGACTAGAGTCATGTAATTGTTCCAAATGTCACTTCCAAACATCTTTTGATTTTTCTTTAACAAACTAATATTATCAACTACTAATCAGAACTAACTTATGCTAATGAGAAAATTGCTAGAGTTGTATCTAATGGATAGAAAGGCACTAGGGTAGTGACTTTCACCTAGGCGGCTAATTGACGGGTAAATGCTTCTAAGGTTTAATTGACATGATTGGGGAAATATGCTATAACTGTTGCATAATTTTACCCACTCTCACACCTCTCGGTAGAGAGAGTGAGTTTGCCTAATTGACTCTCTCGAGACCAAATGGGTAAGCAAATTAGTCAAACAACTAGGGTTCAAGTCGGGTAATTACTATCTCGAGGTTTAACCCTTTAATTGGGGCTATCAATTCTCTTGAGTCCATCCCATTTCCTTGTTGGGTCAATTTTGGAGACTTAGGCCCTCTTTCTCAAGAAGAGACAAGTCAACTTAGCACAAACCAGTGTTTGCAACCACCAATTCATAGATTAAACCATAAAATTGACCCAAATAGCAACCACCCATAGTCAATCTAACCCTAGATGGCAAAACCCATCAATTACCCACACTAGGGTTGAGCCACAACCCTAGATATGGGTTTAGCTACGCATGCTTGAAGAAGAAAATAGAGAAATATATGAAAAACAAGACATATTAATTAAAAGCTAATGTAAATACAGAGAATCTATCGTTAAATCTAAGTTAAGATGCCAAAAATGGCTACACAATAGCTTCTCATGAGCGCAACTTCGTTCTAGAAATAACTGATACCCTAAAAATGAAAAAATGTTCTATTTATACTAAGTTGGAAAAACTGGACAAAAATGCCCCTGCAGGGTCAGTGCGGACCACACAGAATGGACCACGGCCGCACTAGGCTCTTGGACTTGAAGTTTTGGCTCTCTGAACTCAGGCTCCATGGACTGCACAGAATAGACCGCGGCCGCGGAGGCAACTAGCGCGGTCCGCACAAACATGACCGCGGACCGCATGGGTTTGAAGTTGGCACTGGACATCTCTCTGATCTTCTCCTCCGCGGACCGAACAAAATGGTAGTGCAGCCACGGAGCCTTCAGTGCGGACCGCGCAAGATGGATTGCGGCCACACTTCCTTGAAACTTGATTTGCAAGTTCTCTGAATCCCCTAGTGCGGACCGCACAAAGTGTAGTGCGGCCGCACTAGGCCTGTTTGTCCTTAGTTTGCCTTGTTTTTGGTACTTGAGCAGGTTTCACTCCTTTTGAGCCGATTTTGACATTTCGTCACTTTGTCGATCAAACATGCAATCAAGCACAACTTATGAGCCTTTTGGGACTATTTTGTAAGAATTTATAATCAAAATGTAAGCAAGAAGGAGCATGAAACACGTCAAAATCCCTCATTATAAACTCCCCCAAACTTAAGCTTTTGCTTGTCCTCAAGCAAATAAAATAAGACCCACCCCTTAAGGAAAAATCCAAGTATTTTCAGCTATCCTAAAACAGCCTCAGCTAGCATCAATTGGGACTAACAATTTCCCTCAATACAAATGGATCATTAACAACATTTAACCTTTGAAAAACCATGTATCAAGTGTGATACAAGAGAATTAAGAGTTTACTCATTACATCAAAGAGCTCTCTCAATTACTTTGGTCATTGTGAAACCCAAACTCACACATCATCAACTCTCCCTAAGCAAACCTCACCTTTTGGAGTATTGGCGCACAAACCGAGGTTAATAGGAATTCACTCATCTCTCTCAAGAAAAGGTCTCAAGTCCGGCTTTAAGTACCATATGCTTGCCCTTTATGTAAGTATCCACTAATGTAAGCTTTATTCAACTCAAGATCATATAGGGCTTTTGTGGAGTCATTGTGAAGGCTTTTGGTTCAGGGTAGGAAATGTTTTGTTCAAGTGAGTTCCATCTTCCCTTAAGCACTTCTTTTGATTGATTTGGCACAGTTTTCTTGACTCGTTGAGTCTTCTCACTTCTTTATAAGGGGTTAGAGAGACACACTGTCGCTCTTTCTTATGCAATTCAAAACGTTTCTCCTTTTTCAACTTTCCACACCTTTCTTTCTTTTTCTTCTCTTGAATCCCTTTTTATTCTTTTTCCCATTGAGTTTTCTTTTTATCTTTTTCTTTTCTTTCTTTTTCATTGCCTTTCCTTTTCTTCACTTTTGTACCTTTTGTCACTTTGTTCCCTTCATCGTCTCTCCCCCCAAACTTATACTTTTGCCATGTGCTTAAGGAAAGATTGGGTGCCAAGAGAGGGTATTTTTTAGAACGGGTATAGGCTTGTATCATGGTTTCTGAAAGAAAAAGGTTTAAGGCTCAAAAGGGTTTACTAGGGATCATATCATTGGTAGGCTATGGAATTGTTTGACTATCATTTGGATCAAGGAGAGCCTATAATCACTTCTCAAGTCAAATTTCACCTAAGATTTCGCCTCAACAAACATTCAGGTCAAGTTCTAGACCAATGGCTCAGGACTTGGACTTACAATTCGATTTCTCACCACACAAGCTAAAGGATTGCTAAAGACATAGAGTCAGGGGCCCACAACAACCTTAGACACAATTTGAGCATACAATGGTCCCGAAAGACCACTTGATGATTGTTGGCCAACACAAGAGTCTCAAGGTCACGACTTTCACCATCCTAAACACAATGTTTTGTCTTTGACCATGGGATCAAAGGAAAATGTGCTAGGCCCAAGTGAAGCTTTGCTTAAGGTACCCTTAACTACAACTACCAAAAACAAAAACAAAAACGGACTCAAACCCTTAAGAAGGTTGTCACGCCATCCATCATCGGGAAGAGTCACTCGGTTCACACAATACTCCATTTTTTGAAAGAACCGTGGTATTAAGAAAACCAAAGGTTTATTGAAAGCGTCAAAACGAAACAAAAAGCTGTTAACATGAATAATAAGCTAAAGACGAGAAAGGTTTTGCGAAAATAGAATGAATATATGCAATAGGGGATTTGAATATACAACGAGGAATGAGTATATACAATGATGTAACTTTATAGACAGACCAAATGAAAGATAAAAAGTGCGTTAAAAGTAACTAAATATAAAATTATATATAGACCAAATGAAAATCAAGAAAGCATAAACTGAATCAGTATATATACAGTCATCCAAGGATATAGAGTGCACCCCCTCAAATAAAAGCTGGCATTATCCCCAATGACAACTAAATTAAATAAGCACCAAAAATAAAATAAAGGAAGGATATGAAGACTCCCTAAGCCGTGTCCGTATGCATCGGATCATGGGTAGTCTCTGGGTCCTCTGTATGCTCGGGAACCTCAGACTAGTTCCCAGTATCCTACTGCTCAGCTGATAGGACCTGGGCCTGGACCTGGACAGGCTGTGTATTAGATACATCCTGTGGGTGATTGGAGGAAGCCTCTGGTGGGCCCGCCAACTGGATGATGGCATCATCTACGCTCGGGATCATCCTCCTCCTCTTCGGAGGTCGCTGTGACTGCTCCTCCTTATGGCTATGCTACTGGCACTGCTATTGGATCTTGGTCCTCAAATAATAAGTCTAAAGGCAGCTGGTCTGCTTTCAGTCTATCCACATCCGCCCTCAGCTCTTTCACGGACTCCTTGGAATCCCGTGTCTTGCGAAGCTTCTTGTGCTCCTTGGCAAGCTCCTTTAGAGCCTTGCCATATGAATCCACTGCCTTTGCCAAATCAGCCTGGGTATTGAGGATCTTCTCCTGGTTTTTAGTTATCTTCTTCAAGGCATCCTCTATAGACTGTGGGACCTGTGCTGGCTGAGGGGCCGACTGAGCTGCAATGGTGGAGGTCAAGGTAGACAACTTGGATGATGCAGTATACATCTAGTTGTTTAAACTCTAAAGCGTCTGGCTCAGCCGGTGGGCAGTGATAGGATGGGCCCGAGTAGATGGAATCTCTGGGCCCGATGATGTGGAAGGGCCTGGAGGAATATCTGAAGTGGAGGGTTCGGGAGGCATCTCAGTAGAGGTGGAGGCAGGCTCAATGGGGGCCTCTACCACAACTAGCTCTTCAGACTGGCCAGTTGGGGCAGAAATGGGTGCCTTGTAGCTCTTGTCCTTGGGGTTGTCTGGTCCCCTCAGACTATACCATGAGAATGGGGCTATAGCCTTTACCTTGATGTCAAACCGCCTCTTTTCTACCTTCAAATCTTTGAAGTACATGGTCAGGGTGTTGGGGAAAGGGTAGTTCCTATCAGTCTCAGTACCCACAAGAGAGATGATGCGGGACATCACATTCCCCACATTGATGGGGTACCTTGCCATGATGGAAGCAACTAGGACAGCCCGGTGGAGAGGTAGAGTCTGATCATGGGAAGTGGGTCTAATCGGCTGCATACAAACGTCTCCCAACCCCTCGCCTCAAAGTTAAGAGTCCTCCATAGTATCTTTACCCCAATAGTTAACCACTCCGGAACGGTACCTGGGATTGCTAGGTACTGAGCTAACTATGGACGGACCTCCTCGCCCATCTCCAACTTTGCCATATAGAGGGTCTCATCCTCTTCATTGAACCCCAAATACTCATTTAGCAACTTCCCGTCGAACAACACCTTTTTGTTTCGAACATTGGTCACTTTGGAACCATTGACGATGTAGGATACATTACAGTAAAACTTCTTGACCAAGTGTTCATTTGCCTCCACGCAGTCATCTATAAAGTGCTCCCACCCCACTCTTGTTCTAAACTGTCTATGCACATCGGTGATTAGGGGTAGAAAATCTCTATCTACGAAACTCCTCTCCAAAATTAGTTTTCGCACCAGTCACCACTCCCTGAATTTGTGGTATGCTACTTGGCTTACAAACCTATCCTCCAAGACTTCGGATTTCCTAGTACGGGCAATCCCCCCAACCTGAGGTTCACCCCTCTCAGGTACCTCCTCATCTCCCTCATCACCTCCGTTTGCACTCTCCCCGGATAATGAAGCTGTGGGGGAGGTGGAGTACTCACTACTGCCGGCTGCTGAGCCCTCAGATGACTCAGAATGTATATGCTTTGAAGCTTGGGCAATGGGTGATTATGGAGGGGAATCATCACTCAATCCGAAGTTGGAGACGAAATGAGTTGGAACTGAGTCGGAGGAGATGTCTTGGGAAGGCAAGTACTCACTCCCCGATTGATCACAGGCTCTGTCAGCTGCCTTAATTGCTTTCCTCATGTTCTTTATGTTTTTTCTAGCCTGAGGAGTGAGTTTTACCAACTTTTGCTTCCCTCCCCGGGAGGAATCACCTCGGCCGGGTTGTTTTGAGCCTTTACCTCATTGTTTAACCATTGTCTGCAAGCACAAGCATCTAACATTGTTAGTATCAGAAGAGACAGTGAGACATAAGTGCAATAAGAATTGCAGAATAGAAACAGACAGTTGTAGACATAGTTGCAGAAACAGGCCAGTACGGACCGCACAAAAAGGAGTGCGGTCGCACTGGGGTCATCGCGGACCGCACAGAAACAACCGCGGTCCGCACAGGGGTTGGACTCAGAATACCCCACTCTGAATCTGACCACCACGGACCGCACAAACTGGTACCGCGACCGCAGTGGGCTAGTGCGGACCATACAAAATACAGTGCGGCCGTACTGGGCTTAAGGTCACCTTGCATAAGTTCATCACCGCGGTCCGCACAAAGTGGTACTGCGGACCGCACAAGGGCACCATGGACCGCACAAACACGACCGCGGTCCATAGAGTGTGCCTAAATATGGCACTGAGTTAGGGTTCGAGATTTTTGCTCTTAAGCCTAAATTTGTCCCTAATTGATGTTTCCATATGTTTACCCAGTCCATTTTGTACTATCTAAGCCTAATTAAACTAACAATTAACTAATCTAACTAATCTAGTGAAGAGAATACGAGAGATGGAAGAAATACATGCTAAGAAAAAAATGAAAAATTAATTATAATGAACAAAATTAACAAGCAAAGGGGAAGATTAATGTACCAGGTTGTAAGAGGAATGTAAACAATGCAATGAAAACAAGCAATCACGGTCAAGGCTCAAGATAAACAGTGTTTAGTCTTTATGAGTGTAAAATTTGCGAAAAGTATAAACAGGGGTCCCTGGGGTCTATTTATAGAAAACTACTGGGACCCATACTCACCTACCAGCGTGGCCGCACAAAATAGACTGCGGTCCGCGCTGGGTTTTATTTAGAAAAGGTCTGAGAAGGCAACCTCTGCGTTCCGCACAAAAAAGACTGCGGCCGCAGAGGTCCACCGCGGTCCACACAAAATGCAATGTGGCCGCGGTGGCAGACTTCAGAGAGTACTCACATTGGTCACACCAGTGCAGCCGCACTGGCAACTTCAGAGACTTCTTCAATTTTTCCATCATGTTTTACACTACATCAATACAATCCCTGCACATCTCACAACCAATTAGCACAAAAATCAATCTACACTACAAAGAAAATCAAAGAAAACAAGAAGAAAAAGACATGAGTTGTCTCCCAAGAAGTGCCTGATTTAACGTCGCAGCACGACACATATTACCACATCACTTGAGATGAAGAAGTGCCACCACGTGGCTGTCATCAAACTTTTCAAGATAATGCTTGACCCGGTGCCCATTAACTCTAAAGACATCACCATTTTTGTTTTTCAAATCAAGATCACCAAAAGGGGTCACAAACACAACTTCAAACGATCCACTCCATTTGGATTTGAGCTTTCCCAGAAAAAGACGTAACTGGGAGTTGAACAAGAGAACCAAATCACCTACATTGAAATCCTTTCCAAGAGCATATTTGTCATGAAGGTACTTCATCTTGTCCTTATACAAGGACAAACTGGAGTAGGCATGGAATCTAAATTCATCGAGTTCATTGAGTTGTTCAACACGCAGATTAGCTGCGACATCCCATTCAAGGTTCAACTTCCTCAAAGCCCACATGGCCTTGTGCTCTAACTCAACTGGAAGATGGCATGCTTTCCTAAGGACCAACCGATACAGAGACATACCAATCGGGGTTTTGTAAGCTGTCTGATAAGCCCATAAAGCGTCATCCAACTTCTTCGACCAATCGGTCCTATTTGCATTGACCGTCTCTGATAAGATACTTTTGATTTCTCTGTTGGAGACTTCCACTTGACCACTAGCTTGAGGATGATAAGGGGTCGAAACCTTATGATTGACACCATACTTGGAAAGCAATGTGTCAAAAGCATTATTGCAAAAGTTAAACCCCCCATCACTAATAATCGCACGAGGAGTGCCAAACCTTGTGAAGATGCTCTTTTTAAGAAATGCAACAACACTCCGGGCTTCATTGTTAGGCAAAGCCACGACTTTAACCCATTTTGAGACATAGTCAACCACCACGAGAATGTAAGTATTCCCACAAGAGCTAACAAATGGACCCATAAAATCGATGCCCCAAACATCAAAGATATCCACTTCAATAATGGTATTGAGAGGCATCTCATCCCTTTTTGAAATTCCGCCCGCTCTTTGGCAACTGTCACACCCTTTGCAAAATCATCGGCATCTTTGAACAAGGTGGGCTAATAGAATCCACAACTAAGAACTTTCGAGGCGGTCCTCACCCCACCATGATTGCCACCGTAGGGTGAAGAATGGCAAGCCTCTAAGATACTCAATTGTTTTTCCTCCGGGACACATCTGCGAATTGCACCATCCGTGCAAATCTTGAACAAGTATGGCTCATCCCAATAGAAATCCAAACTATCCCGCTTGAGCTTCTTCCTTTGGTTAGAAGAGAGCTCACACGGGATTACTCTAGTCACAAGGTAATTGGCAACATCAGCGAACCATGGCATATCATTCATTGACACCGCAAGGAGTTGTTCGTCGGGAAATGAATCATTTATCTCAAGGCCATCACAAGTCCTCCCCTCCTCATCCAAATGGGACAAGTGGTCCGCCACTTGATTCTCACTACCTTTCCAGTCCACGATTTCTAAATCAAACTCTTGAAGTAGTAACACCCATCTCATCAATCTTGCCTTGGAGTCTTTCTTTGTCATCAAGTACCTAAGAGTGGCATGATCGGTGTGCACTATAACTTTGGCCCCCATAAGATATGGTCGAAACTTTTCCATTGCAAACACTATAGCCAACAACTCTTTCTCGGTGACTGTATAGTTCCCTTGAGCCTCATTCATGATTTTACTTACGTAGTACACCGGATGAAACATCTTGTTGATCCTTTGACCCAAAACTGCCCCAATCGCAACGTCTCAACTTAAGCTTGAGAAGCTTGAATGCTTGTATACATCACTCATCGAACACAAACTTTGCATCCTTTTCTAGCAACTTGCATGTCACAACCCATATCCACATGTGTTAGTTCATGCCATATATTAATTAACATAAATCTAAGAAGGAATTATCTTTGAGATGATAAGAAGTCAATCCTATTGGTCTTAAGTGATACAAGAGTGTATAAGGGTGATTAACAAGTATTAGAAGTTAAATGAATCAAGAATGTTGTAACTCGTATTTTCAAGTAATCTAGCGGTGCTTAATACACTCAAGAGTTCATTTATTAAGTTATTTTAATCATATAATATCCGTATCATAATTCTTGAAGTCAAACGAGTTATGAAACAAAAGTCGACAAAAGTTGTCTCAACTTAGGTTCATAATTTTACTTAAACATTAGGTCAAATGTTTCTAATCTTTTCACCTAATTTACAAGGAATTATGGGGTGATATACCAACCTAATTAAAGATCTATGAGTCTAGTTTCCAACGTATTAAACTGTTCATTGATACGATCTCGGAGTAGAGAGATATTCGCATTTTCGCGAGATTGCGCCAAGCACCTCTCTATGGGGCCCACTAAGGCGGTTTAAGATATTTGGACCTATATAGGATGCCTCCAACCCGTTTTAAGTCATTTCTTCTCACTATTTTCAGACCTTAGAACCCTAGGAACATCCTCTCAAGGTTCTCTCAAGATTTAAGACACAAAAAAGGGCAAACAACACAAATCAAGTGTCGGGAATTCCGTGGCGCTAGTAAGTCTCTTGTTCTTCTTGTTGTTGCTCATTTTTGTGTCGTTCCAACTCGTGTGGGAGGTTGTTTTAAAGGTTTTATGTTCTGTAAATACTCCCTCATGTTCTTAATATCAATCCTAGGTGATTTCAAGCCTTCTAAAGTGATTATAGTGCCGAAAAACACTAATTGATCGCTAGTTTCGCTTTTTTGTTGTTGTGGCAGCATTGGAGGGATATTTCATGGAAATTTAAGGTCAAATTGGAGTTGTTCTTTCTGTATAAAGGTAAGGAACCTCTTACTCTATATGTATTTAAGATTATCCAAGTTGCAGCTAAGCCATTGAAGCTAGAACTTGTGAATATATATCGAAAGGCTTGGTAGTAATGTTATTGTTTTGTGAATTGTTTTGCGTTGCTGTTGGGCTGCATATTTACTACTGTTTTGTGGATTTTTGGAGGAGGAAGGTGTGGAGAAATACCATATATATGTAGGGTTATGGGCTGATAGTTATTCGTAACATTTCCAGGTTATTTGACACGACTACGGTGGTCGTCGTATGTATGGAGTGATTAGGCTGTGTGTGGACTATTTTGGGAGGCTCAATATGTTTATTATTGATGTTGTTTGGGCTGTTTGGTGACTGTTTTGAATGGTGTGAGGTCATATATATAGGGGAGGTGTTGTCCGTTTCATCATAAAATAGGTTGTGGTCGATACATAATAGTTATGACGCTTAAATGATAACGATAGTATCGTTTCTCTTATTGTAGACTAAGGAGTTTTGACAATTGCATAGCTTGAGATTGGGGAAGTATATACAAGGTATGTTAGGCTATCCCTTTCCTTCTTTTGCACGACTCCGATTGTACATAATGTAATGAACGAGCTTCCAAGATACTCTACTCTTAGAAGCTAGCAGTACTTACATTGTTTTCCCTCTTATGGAGCAATTGATTTTAATGTTGCTTCTCTTATTCTTATGTTATCAATGTTGTTGGTACTTCCTGATTATTATAAGGTTCATAGTGAAGAGTTAGCCCTAATAACGTGTACAGAGGATACCGACCTTACGTCACTCCGAAAGGTTTAGAATGTGATTCCATGAGTCGAGCATGCATTATATATATGTATCTATTTTACTCTACCGAGCCTCGCTATAGTTGGCCGGGTACAGCACCTATTGTGCAACCACTGATCAGTTGGGTTTTACCGAGCTCCACGTGGCCGGGTACGATTCTACCGAGCCTTATAATGGCCGGGTACGTTTTTTACCGAGCCTATTATGGCCGGGTACGATATGATGATGATGATGCCCACAGAGGCGAATGTTTTAAAGGTTTATATATTTATACATATGTATCATGCATTTCATGTCAGTAGCCCTCAGAGGTACTAAGATGTTATAGGTTGTATATTCTCTATCCTTGCTTACATTACTGATCGTATTCATGGTTCCCTACATTACATACTCAGTACTTTATTCGTACTGACGTCCTTTTATTTGTGGACGCTGCATGTCGTGCTGCAGGTCCTGATAGACAGGCAGGTGCAGCTCCCCCACCACAGTAGACTGTCCAGTTCAGCGGTGATTGGCGAGATCCCTTCTCCGGACTTGCCTTGGTCTTGGTATGCAATTTTTGTTATAGACATTATGGGTATGTCGGGGCCCTGTTCCGGCTATGTTGCATCACTTATGTTCTTTTAGAGGCTCATAGACAGGTGTCGGCTCATGTATAGTTTGGTATGCCTTGTTGGCTAGTTTTTGTTGTATAGTCTTTCATAGTAGCGTGGTAGCTCATACCGTATATGTATTTTCTTGATTGTCTGGTCATCCCCTGCTATGTATGTTCATGCCGTCATATTTTATTGCTGGTTGTCCATGATCTAGGTCTACCATTTATATTGATCTCGTCAGCCCTAAAAGATAATAATGAAGGTTAGATGAAATGTACGTTGGTGCTCGGCAAGTGTGGTCGGGTGCTAGTCATGGCCCTTCAGTTTGGGTCGTGACAAACTTGGTATCAGAGCAAGTCTGTCCTAGGGGTTGTCTATGAGCCGTGTCTAGTAGAGTCTTGATTATGGATGTGTAGCGCGCCACATTTATAATCAGGAGGCTACATGACATCTAGGGTTGTTACCTTCTTCCTAAATCTAGATCGTGCGTAGAGTTGAGTCGTAAGTGTTTGTCTCTAATATTCACCTTGTTTTCTTTCAGCGATGACTTCGACTAGGAAGCAAACAATTAGTAGACGGCTTGATACAGGAGCGGGAGAGGGTACCAGTCAGGTGCCCCAAGCCAGAGCAGGAAAAAGTGAGGCTCAGAGTGAGATGCCCTCTCATACCTCATATACTCCATCTCCTCCAGAGGATATTAGAAGGCACCAGCCTCCAGTTCCTTCGTCTGGCACTACAGACCAGGATATGCAGAGTGCTTTGCAGTTGTTGACTAGCTTGGTAGCTGCTCAAGCTCAGAGGCAGAATACAGGTGCTGCTGATAAACCATTTAGTACAAGAGTTCGTGATTTTATTAATTTAGACCCTCCAGTGTTTACCGGATTAGACCCCAAGGAGGACCCATAGACTTTTATTGACCAGGTTCATCGTACACTTCGAGTTATGTATGTTAGTGATACAGAGGCAGTAGAGTTGGATTCTTATCGGCTACGGGATTTAGCGATTCTCTGGTATGATAGTTGGGAGAGATCCAGGGGTCCGAACGCTCCTCCAGCTGTGTGGAAGGAATTTTCTGAGGCCTTTCTTCGTCACTACTTGCCAGTTGAGATACGACGAGCTAGAGCTGATAAGTTCTTGAACCTTAGACAAGGTAATATGAGTGTGCGAGAGTACAATATGCAGTTTGATTCTTTGGCAAGGTATGCTCCCCATATGGTGGCCGAGATGAGTGATAGGGTGCATATGTTCGTGAATGGGTTGGGACCACATCTGATAAATGAGTGTACGACAGCCTCCTTGGTGGAGGGCATGGATATTTCCCGTATTCAAGCTTATGCCCAGACCCTAGAGGATCGTAAGCGCCAGCAGAGGGTAGTTAGGGAGCAGGATAGAGGCCAGCATAAGAGGGCGAGATTTGCAGGGTATTCTGATGACTTCAGAGGCCGCATCAGGCCACAGATTTCGAGGAGTTCGGCGCCACCTGTAGCTAGTGCTCTGACACTTGTGAACGTAGTTTTCAGGAGCTGAAGAATCGATTGACATCCGCACCAGTGCTCACTCTTCCTGAAGGAACAGAAGGTTATGTGGTATATTGTGATGCCTCAGGTATAGGTTTGGGGTGCGTATTGATGCAGCGTGGGAATGTGATTGCTTATGCATCAAGACAATTGAAGAAGTATGAAAAGAATTATCCAACCCATGATTTGGAATTGGCTGCAGTAATATATGCTTTGAAGATATGGCGGCACTACTTATACGGCGTCCATGTTGACATCTACACAGATCACAAGAGTTTACAATAAATCTTCAAGCATAAAGAATTGAATTTGAGGCAGCGTAGGTGGCTTGAATTATTGAAAGACTATGACATCGAGATATTGTATCATCCCGGTAAAGCCAATGTTGTGGCAGACACTCTCAGCCGTAAATCAATGGGAAGCTTAGTACATATTGAGGCAGGTAGATGGGGGTTGACTAGAGAGCTTCATCAGCTAGCCAATATGAGAATCAGATTGTTAGACTCTGATGACGGAGGTGTTACTGTACAGAATACATCAAAATCATCTTTGGTAGCCGAGGTAAAAGCACGGCAATATGAAGATCCTATCTTAGTACGATTAAGAGAGAGCATTCAACAGTGTAAAAGTATGGCTTTTGAGATCGGAAAAGATGTGGCACTGAGATACCAGAGCCGATTGTGTGTGCCGAATGTGGCAGGGTTGCGAGAGAAGATTATGAATGAGATTCATCAATCCCGATATTCCATCCATCCCGGCTCGACAAAGATGTATCATGATGTCAAAGAGCAGTATTTGTGGGATAACATGAAGAAGTCTATTGCAGAATTTATAGCCCAGTGTCCTAATTGTCAACAACTAAAGATAGAACATCAGAAACCCGGTGGAATGCTTCAGAATATAGAGATTTCGACCTGGAAATGGGAGGTGATTAATATGGAATTCATTATTGGATTACCTCGCTCTTATCATAAGTTTGACTTCATCTGGGTGATAATTGATCGACTTACAAAATGTGCCCATTTTTTGCCAGTTAAGACAACTTACACGGCTGAAGATTATGCGAAGTTGTATATCAAGGAGATTTTTAGGCTTCATGGTGTGCCGGTATCTATTATATCATACCGAGGAGCTCAATTTACAGCTAACTTTTGGAGGTCTTTTCAGAAGGGTTTAGGCACACAAGTGAATCTCAGCACTGCATTTCATCCGCAGACTGACGGACAGGCTGAACGTACCATTCAGACACTGGAAGATATGCTACGAGCATGTGTTCTAGATTTTAAGGGAAATTGGGATGACCATCTTCCACTCATAGAATTCGCCTACAATAATAGCTACCATTCCAGTATTAAAATGGCCCCATACGAGGCACTATACGGGAGAAGATGTAGATCACCAGTTGGATGGTTCGAAGTCGGTGAAACAGAATTATATGGGCCAGATTTGATTCACCAAGCTATTGAGAAGGTGAAAGTGATACATGAGCGATTGAGGACGGCACAAAGCAGGCAAAAATCTTATTTCGATGTTCAACGTCGTGATGTGGAGTTTGAGGTTGGTGATTGGGTTTTCCTGAGGATCTCACCAATGAAGGGTATTATGCGTTTTGGGAAGAAAGGTAAGCTGAGTCCAAGGTATATCGGGCCGTATAAAATTCTTCGACGAATTGGACAGGTTGCTTATGAGTTAGAATTGCCATCCGAATTGGAATTTGTCCACCCGGTATTCCATGTATCTATGTTGAGGAAATGTATTGGAGACCCTTCTCGAGTCGTCCCTATCAAAGATGTACAAGTTACAGAGGACCTATCATATGAAGAAGTCCCAGTGGCGATATTAGATCGACAAGTCCACAAGCTGAGAACAAAAGATGTAGCTTCCATCAAAGTATTGTGGAGGAACAAAAATATGGAAGAAATGACATGGGAAGCAGAAGAGGAGATGAAGTCTAAATACCCTTACCTATTCCAGAATGAAGATAACAAGGATGCTGGTGGAAGACAGGATACATTGGAAGGTGAAACGGCTCTATGAGGTAAGCAATAATTTGAGAATACTCCTCCTTAATACAAAATGGTGATATGTAGATAATGTAAATATGCATAATGCTTTGTGTAGCCTTGTGAAGCCATATGTTGGGCTTAATTTCTTGCAAGTTTTGCTAGTGACCATTTTATAGGAGTAAATTGATCGGAAATTTCCATTGAAATCCACGATGATTTAAACTCCCCATGAACCCTTACATTCGAGGACGAATGTTCCTAAGGGGGAGGGTGTTACAACCCATATCCACATGTGTTAGTTCATGCCATATATTAGTTAACATAAATCCAAGAAGGAATTATCTTTGAGATGATAAGAAGTCAATCCTATTGGTCTTAAGTGATACAAGAGTGTATAAGGGTGATTAACAAGTATTAGAAGTTAAATGAATCAAGGATGTTGTAACTCGTATTTTCAGGTAAATCTAGCAGTTCTTAATACACGCAAGAGGTCATCTATTAAGGTATTTTATTCATATAATATTCGTATCATAAGTCTTGAAGTCAAACGAGTTATGAAACAAAAGTCGACAAAAGTTGTCTCAACTTAGGTTCATAATTTTACTTAAACATTAGGTCAAATATTTCTAATCTTTTCACCTAATTTACAAGGAATTATGGGGTGATATTCCAACCAAATTAAAGATATATTAGTCTAGTTTCCAACTCATTAAACCGTTCATCGATACGATCTCGGAGTAGAGAGATATTTGCATTTTCGCGAGACTGCGCCAAGCACCTCTCTATGGGGCCCACTAAGGCGGTTTAAGATATTTAGACCTATATAGGATGCCTCCAACCAATTTTAAGTCATTTCTTCTCACTATTTTCAGACCTTATAACCCTAAGAACATCCTCTCAAGGTTCTCTCAAGATTCAAGACCCAAAAAAAGGGCAAACAACACAAATCAAGTGTCGGGAATTCCGTGGCGCTAGTAAGTCTCTTGTTCTTCTTGTTGTTGCTCATTTTTGTGTCGTTCCAGCTCGTGTGGGAGGTTGTTTTAAAGGTTTTATGTTCTGTAAATACTCCCTCATGTTCTTAATATCAATCCTAGGTGATTTCAAGCCTTCTAAAGTGATTCTAGTGCCGAAAAACACTAATTGATCGCTAGTTTCGCTTTTTTGTTGTTGTGGCAGCATTGAAGAGATATTTCATGGAAATTTAAGGTCAAATTGGAGTTGTTCTTTTTGTATAAAGGTAAGGAAACTCTTACTCTATATGTATTTAAGATTATCCAAGTTGCAGCTAAGCCATTGAAGCTAGAACTTGTGAAATATATATCGAAAGGCTTGGTAGTAATGTTATTGTTTTGTGGACTGTTTTGCGTTGCTGTTGGGCTGCATATTTTACTACTGTTTTGTGGATTTTTGGAGGAGTAAGGTGTGGAGAAATACCATATATATGTAGGGTTGTGGGATGATAGTTATTCGTAACATTTCTTGGTCGTTTGACATGACTACAGTGGTCGTCGTATGTATGGAGTGATTAGGCTGTGCGTGGACTATTTTGGGACGCTCAATATATTTATTATTGATGTTGTTTGGGCTGTTTGGTGATTGTTTTGAATGGTGTGAAGTCATATATATAGGGGAGGTGTTGTCCGTTTCATCGTAAAATAGGTTGTGGTCGATACATAATAGTTATGACGCTCAAATGATAACGATAGTATTGTTTCTCTTATTGTAGACTAAGGAGTTTTGACAATTGCATAGCTTGAGATTGGGGCAGTATATACAAGGTATGTTAGGCTATCCCTTTCCTTCTTTTGCACGACTCCGATTGTACATAATGTAATGAACGAGCTTCCAAGATACTCTACTCTTAGAAGCTAGCAGTACTTACATTGTTTTCCCTCTTATGGAGCGATTGATTTTAATGTTGCTTCTCTTATTCATATGTTATCAATGTTGTTGGTACTTCCTGATTCTTATAAGGTTCATAGTGAAGAGTTAGCCCTAATAACGTGTACAGAGGATACCGACCTTACGTCACTCCGAAAGGTTTAGAATGTGATTCCATGAGTCGATCATGCATTATATATATGTATCTATTTTACTATACCGAGCAACGCTATAGTTGGCTGGGTACGGCACCTATTGTGCAACCACTGATCAGTTGGGTTTTACCGAGCTCCACGTGGCCGGGTACGATTCTACCGAGCCTTATGATGGTCGGGTACGTTTTTTACCGAACCTATTATGGCCGGGTACGATATGATGATGATGATGCCTACAGAGGCGAATGTTTTAAAGGTTTATGTATTTATACATATGTATCATGCATTTCATGTCAGTAGCCCTCAGAGGTACTAAGATGTTATAGGTTGTATATTCTCTATCCTTGCTTACATTACTGATCGTATTCATGGTTCCCTGCCTTACATACTCAGTACTTTATTCGTACTGACGTCCTTTTATTTGTGGACGCTGCATGTCGTGCTGCAGGTCCTAATAGACAGGCAGGTGCAGCTCCCCCACCACAGTAGACTGTCCAGTTCAACGGTGATTGGCGAGATCCCTTCTCCGGACTTGCCTTGGTCTTGGTATGCAATTTTTGTTATAGACATTATGGGTATGTCGGGGCCCTGTTCCGGCTATGTTGCAACACTTATGTTCTTTTAGAGTCTCATAGACAGGTGTCGGCTCATGTATAGTTTGGTATGCCTTGTCGGCTAGTTTTTGTTGTATAGTCTTTCATAGTAGCATGGTAGCTCATACCTTATATGTAGTTTCTTGATTGTCTGGTCATCCCCTGCTATGTATGTTCATGCCGTCATATTTTATTGCTGGTTGTCCATGATCTAGGTCTACTATTTATATTGATCTCGTCAGCCCTAAAAGATAATAATGAAGGTTAGATGAAATGTACGTTGGTGCTCGACAAGTGTGGTCGGGTGCTAGTCATGGCCCTTCAGTTTGGGTCGTGACATTGCACAAGGGGTGTGCCACTTTTGAAAAATCTTTTATAAACCTCTAGTAAAAACCCGCGTGCCCAAGAAAACTCCTCACCCCTTTGACAGAAATGGGGGGAGGAAACCTTGAAATCACCTCTATCTTGGCTTTGTCAACTTCAATTCCATGCTTTGAGATTTTGTGACCCAACACTATACCCTCTTCAACCATGAAATGACATTTTTCCCAATTGAGTACGAGGTTTGTGTCTTCATACCGGGCCAACACTCTATCCAAATTACCCAAACATTCTTCAATGGAATCACCAACCACGTTGAAATTATCCATGAAGACCTCCAATATATCTCCTACCATGTCGGTGAAAATAGCCATCATGCATCTTTGGAATGTCGCCGGAGCATTACACAATCCGAACGACATGCGAGAGAAAGTGAAGGTTCCATATAGACAAGTAAAGGTGGTCTTCTCTTGGTCCTCCAGGGCAATTAAGATTTGATTATACCCCGAGTACCCATCCAAAAAGCAATAAAAAGCACGCCCCGCGAGACGATCAAGCATTTGGTCAAGGAATGGCAATGAGAAATGGTCCTTTTCGGTCACCTTGTTTAGCTTCCGATAATCCATACATATCCTCCAACCTGTGACTGTCCGAGTAGGAATAAGTTCATTGTTGTCATTGGTCGCCACAGTCATACCACCCTTCTTCGATACACATTGCACCGGAGAAGTCCACGAGCTATCAGAAATGGGGTACACAACCCCGGAATCCAACCATTTGATCACCTCTTTCTTCACCACATCTTGCATAGCCTCGTTCAATCTTCTTTGATGCTCCAAGGAAGGCTTTGCATCATCCTTCAAGCTAGTTTTGTGCATACAAAATGCGGGGCTTATTCCCCAAATGTCAGCTAGAGTCCATCCAATTTCCCTTTACCGCTTTTGAAGCACCCCCAAAGTGGCCTCAAACTGCATGTTAGTAAGGCAAGAAGAAAGAATAACTGGTAAAGTAGAGTTTGAGCCTACGAATTCATACCTGAGGTGTGGAGGAAGTGGTTTCAACTCCAACACCAGTGGCTCCTCAATTGATGGTTTTGTTGGTGGAGTTTTTTGGTTTTCAAGATCCAAAAACAGTTATCTAGGCTCATAAGAATAAGAGCCCATTTCATGTAAAGCATTCACGCACTCCACTCGACTTGCATCCTCATTGACATCAAGATTTAACAATACGGCTTCCAATGGGTCCTCCACGTTGATCATTGCACTGGTCTCATCAATTATCACTGCTGTAACAAGGTCAACAAAAGAGCATACCTTGGTACTGTTGGGTTGTTTCATAGATTTGCACACATGAAAGATGACCTTCTCATCTCCCACTCGGAAAGTGAGCTCACCCACTTCATCATCAACCAATTCCTTCCCCGTTACAAGGAAAGGCCTTCCCAGGATAATAGGAACCTTATAGTCCACCTCACAATCAAAAATCACAAAGTCAGCCGGCAATATGAATTTGTCCACCCAGACAAGCACATCATCAATAATGCCCAAATGCCGCTTCCTCGATCAATCCGCCATTTGAAGTCTCATTGAGGTTGGCCTAGGTTGCCCGATACCCAAAGTTTTGAAAACCGAGTAGGGCATAAAATTGATACTAGCTCCCAAGTCACATAGAGCCTTGGCAAAATCCGCACTCCCAATGGTGCAAGGAATGGTGAAAGCATCGGGATCTTTAAGCTTCGGGACCATTGAATGCACTATAGCACTAACTTGGTGAGTCATCTTTATAGTTTCACAATCCATAGAATGCTTCTTTGTAACCAAGTCTTTCATGAATTTTGCATAACCCGGCATTTTTTCAAGCACCTCCACCAAAGGCACATTAATAGATAAGCTCTTCATCATGTCAATGAACTTTTTAAACTGATTATCATTCTTTTGCTTTGCGAGCCTTTGAGGATAAGGTGGAGGTGGTCTTGGCAAAGGAGCCTTGGCTTTTGGCACAACCGGCTCCGGCATGTCAATTATGTGTTCCTTAGACGGGTTCACATCATTTTGGATTTCCACCTCGACTTCTTCAATATCAATCCTCACTTCATTGTTCACATTTTCATCAACCACATCTTCAACTACCAAAGGGACTTCGTCATCTTGCAACTCAACATCATCATCCATGACTTGCTTTTGCTTAGAGGCATTCACATCACTGCCTCTCCCACTTCTTGTTGTGACCGACATAACATGATTGTTCCCACCCTTTGGGTTCACTACTGTATCACTTGGTAGAGAACCCTTCGGGCGAGTATTCAATGACTGAGAGATTTGGCCTAATTGGACCTCCAAGTTTCGGATAGAGGTGTTGTGAGAAGCTAACTGTGCATCAGAATCCACATTCCTCTTCATCATCTGCTCGAACATCATTTCAATTCTACCTATATCATTACTAGAAGAACTAGGACCTTGATAAGGGAAAGGGGGTGGATTGTTTGGTTGTTGGTACATTGGGGTCCTTTGAAAGCCTTGCCCCCGGTTGCCTTGGTTTCCATTGTTGCTCCACCCACCTTGATTGTTGTTGTTGCCCCAGTTGTTGTTATTTCCATTCCAATTGCCTTGGTTGTTGTTCTGATTACCCCAATTGTTGTTTTGGTTGTTGTTGTTCCAATTGCCACCACCTTGTTGTTGATTGCCCTAATTTCCTTGGGGTCGCCATTGTTGGTTTGAAGAGTTTCCTCTATTGCCTTGATAGTTGTTGACATATTGTACCTCTTCACTTTGGTCATCATAACCATCATTTTGACACCCATCACATTCATCAACAAATTGCTTAGAATTTCCCTGATTTTGTTGCCTCCTTTGCCTTCTCTTGTTGACAAGCATACTAACACCCTTCATGACATTCACTTGGCGAGGATTCTGAACTTGTTGCAACTGTGCCTTAGCCAATTGATTCATCGTAGTAGTAAGCTCAGTTATCGCTTGCCCGTGATCATGTAATTCTTGTGCAAATGAATAACCGTAGGGTCACCTTGAGGCACATTTGCTCTACTCTGCCATGCTGAAGAAGTGTCCGCCATTTTATCAAGTACATCACATGACTCCTCATAAGAAAGCTTCATAAAATTGCCCCCAGCCAATTGGTTAACAATGCATTGATTTGTAGTATTTATGCCCCGGTAGAAGGTTCGTTGGATCATAGCCTCGGTCATATCATTATTTGGGCACTCCTTCACCATCGTTCTATACTGCTCCCAAATCTCATGCAAAGGTTCCGTTGGCTCTTGCTTGAAGGCTAATATTTCATCTCGAAGTGCCGCCATATGACTAGGCGAGAAGAATTTGGCAATAAACTTATCCACCAACTCATCCCAAGTTGTGATGGAATGGTTGGGGAGTCTCTCGAGCCAATCCAATGTCTTTCCCCGAAATGAGAACGGGAAAAGTCTCAATCTCAATGCATCCTCGGATACATTCGTCTACTTGCTCCCCCAACATGTATCTACGAACCCCTTGAGATGTTTGTAGGAATTTTGATTTGCAGCGCCCGTGAAGTACCCACGCTGCTCATGTAAGGTCAACATCACATTGGTTATCTGAAAGTTACCCGCCCGGATTCGGGGTGGGACAATAGCACTTACGTAGCCCTGGTTCGGTAATACTCTGGGAGCCACTCTTGGAGGAACCGGGGGAGGGTCTGGAATATTGTCATTTGGATTAGCATTGGCATTCCGGCCTCTCCGTTGACCTTGAGGTGCAAGAGGTACCTCATCTTGATCAAGGTCATCTACCTCCTCCCCCGCTATCACGTTTCCAAGAGGGTCATTAGCGTTGTTTAAAGCCATGTTGGTACCTCAGTAATGACACAAACAAGTAAGTAACAAAGAAGGAAAGAAGAAGAATACACAAAACTAACTAAATAGATAGCCAAAACCGTTAGCTCCGCGGCAACGGCGCCAAAAAGTGATCGCTACCAACTCCGCACTACTACAAAGTAGGAAGAGAGGGTTGCAATAGCTTTTACCCGATATGAGGGTCGGGATTGAATTCCACAGAGAGCTAGGAAGGGAGTTGAGTATCTATCTAGACTAGAGTCGTGTAATTGTTCCAAATGGCACTTTCAAACATCTTTTGATTTTTCTTTAACAAACTAATATTATCAACTACTAATTAGAACTAAATTATGCTAATGAGAAAATTGCTAGATTTGTATCTAATGGGTAGAAAGGCACTAGGGTAGTGACTTTCACCTAGGTGGCTAATTGACGGGTAAATGCTTCTAAGGTTCGATTGACATGATTGGGGAAATATGCTATAACCGTTGCACAATTTTACCCACTCTCACACCTCTCGGTAGAGAGAGTGATTTTGCCTAATTGACTCTCTCGAGACCAAATGGGTAGGCAAATTAGCTTAAGCAACTAGGGTTTAAGTCGGGTAATTACTCTCTCTAGGTTTAACCCTTTAATTGGGACTATCAATTCTCTTGAGTACATCCCAATTCCTTGTTGGGTCAATTTTTGTGACTTAGGCTCTCTTTCTCAAGAAGAGCCAAGTCAACTTAGCACAAACCAGTGTTTGCAACCGCCAATTCATAGATTAAACCATAAAATTGACCCAAATAGCAACCACCCATAGTCAATCTAACCCTAGATGGCAACACCCATCAATTACCTACACTAGGGTTAAGCCACAACCCTAGCTAATGGGTTTAGCTACTCATGCTTGAAGAAGAATATAGAGAAATAGATGAAGAACATGACATATTAATTAAAAGCTAATGTAAATACAGAGAATCTATCGTTAAATCTAAGTTAAGATGCCAAAAATGGCTACACAATAGCTTCTCACGAGTGCAGCTTCGTTCTGGAAATAACTGATACCCTAAAAATGAAAAAATGTTCTATTTATACTAAGCTGAAAAAACTGGACAAAAATGCCCCTACGGGGTCAGTGCGGACCGCACAGAATGGACCGCGGCCGCACTAGGCTCTTGGACTTGAAGTTTTGGCTCTCTAAACTCAGGCTCTGTTGATCGCGCAGAATCGACTGCGACCGCGGAGGCAACTAGCGCAGTCCGCACAAACATGACTGCGGACCGCATAGGTTTGAAGTTAGCACTGGACATCTCTCTGATCTTCTCCTCCACGGACCGCACAAAATGGTAGTGCGGCCGCGGAGCCTTCAGTGCGGACCGCGCAAGATCGATTGCGGATGCACTGCCTAGAAGCTTGATTTGCCAGTTCTCTGAATCCCCTATTGCGGACCGCATAAAGTGTAGTGCGGCTGCACTAGGCCTGTTTGTCCTTAGTTTGCCTTGTCTTTGGTACTTGAGCAGGTTTCACTCCTTTTGAGCCTTTCTTTGACATTTTGTCACTTTGTCGATCAAACCTGCAATCAAGCACAACTTATGAGACTTTTGGGACTATTTTGTAAGAATTTATAATCAAACGTAAACAAGAAGGAGCATGAAACACGTCAAAATCCCTCGTTATCAGTTTCCAACCATTTAAAGCTCATGGAAACAACCTTCCCAAAATAGGCTTTCAAATTCAAAAAGTTTATTTTATGAAGTTCTACAATTTTTTCCCAAAGTTTTATCCCAAATCACTAATCAAATGATAAAATCAATGATAGATTAATGTATTGTAGCCAAATCCGAGTTAGAATCACTTACCCCCATGAATTTCTTGAAAAACCTTTGAAAAATCGCTAAAGCCCGAGCTCTCTAGGTTAAAATATGAAATAAAACCCCAAATCACATATTTATAGTGCACTTCTCATATTTTCATTTCCGCAGACAGCCAAAAACCACCGCCCTCGCGGACCGCGCTTTTGGTGGCTGCACAGACAGGCCTTTGTTTTTGGCCATAACTTTCCCTACAAATGTCCAAATGATGATATCTTTACCTTTCTGGAAACTAGACGCGAAGGGATACAAATTTTGTTTTTGAATCATCTCCAAATTCCTTGTAGATCAAACGATATAGGCTTCCGAAATCGGACCAACGAACCTGCGGATTCTTCCCAAATTCCGCCCTCAGCGCCCCAAATTCCGCCATCGGCACCCCAAATTCTGCCCTCAGCGGAAAATTCTTCGCTCTCAGCGAAAATTAAGCACCAGAACCATGCCTGAGTTCCGGTAATGCCCAGACTCGCTCAAAACTCACCCGAAACACACCCGAGGTCTCCGGATTTCAACCAAATGTTTCATCAAGTCCTAAAATACCATACCAACTTAATCGAGCTCTCAAATCACCTCAAGCAATAACAAAAACATGAATCGTGCACCAATTCAAGCTTAATGGACTTGAAACATCAAACTTTCACAACCGATGCCAAAACCTATCAAACCTCATCCGAAGGACCTCACATTTTGCACACACATCACAAATGACATTACGAACCTACTCCAACTCCCAGAATTCTATTCTGACTCCGATATCAAATTTTCCATGGCCGACTGGAAATCACCAAATTCTCAATTTCGCCAATTCAAGCCTAATTCTACTACGGACCTCCAAATCACAAACCGGACGCACTCCTATATCCAGAATCACCTAACGGAGCCAACTAAATCATAAAAATCTAAATCCGAGATCGAATACTAAAAAGTCAAAACTTAGTCAAACCTTTCAAGTTTAAAGCTTCAAGCTGAGAATTGTTCTTCCAAATCTATTCTGACTATCCTGAAAACCAAAATCGAGGATTTAAATAAGTCATAATACATCATATGGGGCTAGTCATTCCCGAGAACTGGCGAGAAAAGTGATAATGCTCAAAACGACTGATCGGGTCGTTACAAACATGTAGTAGAGTATTATACATACCTAAACTTGCAGCAACCGCTTGAAAATTCAGCCCAACATAGTCCACAACCATCCTTAATAACAACACAACCTCAAAGAGGAGTTGTTCTTCACTAGAAGTAACTTTTGATGTTGAAATATGGTGTAATTACTTTGGAATCACTTCAAACCCTTATGGTATCCATTCAGGAGGGTTAGGAGAAGTTTGTAGACGAAGTTGAGTCTAAAATGAGAAAAACATAGGCATCCAAATAGTTATAAAATGAAGTAGGTTGACTACCGCCTAAGTGGGTCCCATTGAGAGTTGTTTGTGCGGTTTCGTAAAAACGCAAATATCTCTCTACTCCAATGCCATATCGACGAACGGTTTAATGCATTAGAAACTATACTCGTAGAGCTTCAATTGGATATGTACCCTTAATTGCAAGTATATTGGGAGAAACACGCAGCTACATTTGACCTAGTTTTAAGCACATTATGACTGCAACTTGTGATGACCTTTGCTAACTTTTGTTCCATAACTCGATTGACATCAAAACATAATACACGACTATCATACGACTAAAATAACTCATAAAATTACCTCCATATAATGTTAAGCATCCTAGTGTCACCCCTAAAGTGCATGTTATAACATTCTAAAATTGCCGACTTTCGACGAAACTTATTTTCTTCAATTTGTTTAGCTTCTAAGCTTTTCAACCATTTTGGTAGGTGATATTCATTATCTTAAATATTTGTAACCTCCACGGTAACATGATTAACTTACTTTATAAACTTTTTAAATATGATTTTATTTCCGAGCTTACATTAGTTGACTTACGATGTACTCTTACGTATGAAAACATAGGGTGTAACATCATTCCCTCCTTTGGAACATTCGACCTCGAATGTTGATTGATGCACTTATCAGTCTCATAACCCATAGCTCTTCTGAATACTTTAATACTCTTCTTGCCATTTAGGCAACTGTTCTTTGAATAAATCCAAAGGCCAGGGTATTCCCCCTTTAAGCCTCTTTCTCACACCATGACTTGTGGTTGGAATCTTCCCAATCTTGTAACTATTGCTACTTCTGCCATGCAACGTGTACGACTTTGTCCTTATATGTGCGCCTATCGACTCTTCTCTCCTTTTTCCTCCATCTTTTAGTCAATATTTAGGCCTCATTTTGGGAACATATATAGAACTTTAATAAAATGTCCCTTTGGGCATCTATAGGTGTACTGAAGTTCTTCGCTCGGTACTTTGTCGAACTTATGACTATTGCTATATTTTGTTTCATAGCCTTAGTTATCTATCCTTATTCCTTTACTACATCTAAGTAGGTCATACTGTACCATAACACTTACTTCGATTTATGATTATTGAGGCCATCTACCCAGCTCCAGGTTACTCTCTCGCTGCTTATCCTATATGTATAAATCTAAGTCCTTTAATGCTTCCTTATTACTGTTCATCTTAATAATGATGGCCTAATCTCATCTTATACTTTGTAACTGATAACTTGAAACCTCTTACGTAATACATTGTCACTAAGACTCACATTGCATCGGGGAACATATGAAGTGATTTGCCTAATCCACCTAGGGACGATACTATACTTCAATAATCGTATTCCATAGCATCCCAACGTGATTCATCTTATGGGGGTATTTTAATCCCGTGAAATTCATCAAATCCCTTTTCTTAAAATCATTACTCAATTAAAGACCTAAACGTCATCCTCTTATATATCACCATTACACCCTTATTCTACTACCAGGGCAGCATTTCATCTCTTCTAGTTGCTCATAGTCCTAGACTCCTTCGAGTTTATTCAGGATGTACTGAGCTTTCTATAACTTACGAAAACTATTAGCTCTCCTGTTTTGATGGGTTTAATCTTGATGACATACCCTTTCTCATCACCTTCTCACTCACCTTTTCTTATCCTTACTCCTGTCTATCTAAAACCTTGTCACTCTATGATACTTTAGCTTGCAACCTACACATATCTATTTATACTACTCGCAACCTTCCTTTAACTTTCTAACACCATAAATTTTCTTTCGTGCCTTCTCAGATGTCTTTAAATGTAAGGAATTACTTTTTCTTGTCGCTCTGCCACCTGTTGCATGAATACTTGGCTTATCTTATTACCCACAAATACTGGAATTCCATGTACCCCATATGATCTTGAATATTACTTATGATTTTACTTCTCGTTCATTAGTAACGATAGGTGCCACTTTCTTATGGACTGCATACAATATTGTAGTGAGAATGTTGTTACAAGACCATTTCTTCTTCAAGTTACTATGATTAGGTTGAAGTTTTCTTCCTTATTTCATCAGCTAGTTTTTCGTTGTAGTACTTAGGGCAGATCCTCTAACTCCTACAAAGCTGGGAGCTTATTGCCCAAAGGAATTTTTGATGTTCTTACTCATCTATAATTATTCATAGGTATTTACCTCTGCGCCCTTGTGCTCGTAGGGTTGCTTCTGAACTGAAATTTTGAATGTCTCCCTTGTGGCACTCTCTTTTATTTTTGTAACACCTATACGGTACCTTTAACAACCCCAACTCCCATTTGAATATTTCTTAAGGATCATGATGTCATATCTACGAGATTGAATTTCCTATGTTGGGGTTCACTACGTTTATCTTGCATGATCTGGTGATTTATCTGTATCCTCTTATTTATCCATAACTAGACTCTTCCTTAATCAACTACTAACTACTCGTTGGTTCATTCTCATATCTATATTTCGCGTAATCTTTCTTGGGATATGTCCTTTGTCTTAACTTACCTCTCGCACTGGATATTGCTGTATCAAGTGTCCATTCACACTTATTATCAATAACATCCTGGTCAGGAACTCTTACTGCCTCTCCCCAGCATCGTGCTTGCATAATGTTCTAGAGTCGCGACATATCTGTAAAATCTAAATAAATGAAACCTCATCCCTTTCATCTTTTTACCACATTCTTCTTTTACCCTTCCATAGTTACCTGAACCACTTAACTCCGACTTAATACCACATCACACCATTTTTCCCTCTTTAGGGGAGTACTAAGATTTACTGCTACGATGATCTACCTATAGATGTTTTACCTCTTCATATTTGGTGTCTTTTCACATTATCATACCCCGTTTGTACCAGGGTTAACTGAATTCCTTATGCACAATGGTGACACCTAGTGTAACTGACACACTTAGTCCTTTAAGCTTAACTCTGCTCACAATGCTTGCTTTAGGATGACGTCTTCCTAAATGAACTTTAAAGGTTATTCTTTTGTTGTCCATTCTATTATTGTCGGAACGCTATCTTTGAAATTCTCACAATGCCGACTATTATCAAATCTTTTAATTCCTAATTCATATTTGGTTTATCTTGTTTACTAGCCCATACTTATTTCTATTACATTGGTGTCTAACTTAGCCTTCTGGTACTCACGTCTGAGTCACCAACTCATTTCTCGAAATTAGGGTATGACTTTATGGCTTATACAATTTTATTGTCTCAAGGTATGTCACCTCTTGTCCTTTCATTCACTTGACTATAGACTCTATCATTTTGTCATATTTTGATTTACCGTTATCACTCATTTATAACATCTTACTCATAATGCTTCATTAAATCTCTTCTTATTCTCCGGCTAATATTTCTTTCTATCACTTTATTCTAAAAACCTCAACAAAACGTTCATTCACTTTTAGCTCACGTTGCTTAATGTTACTGGCTCTCCAAGTTGCCTAACAATATCTTTTTTCTAGGGTAAATATTTATCCTTCTAGGATTCTACTACCTACCTTTTGAAATTTCAAAACATTCTAATATTCATATCTGACTGTACTATTCTAGATTGCACCATCTGGGTATCTTACAAGGAGATCTATTACCACAACTGCACTAACCTTTGGAAATGTTAGCTAATGATAACAATCCATTTACTATTTGGGTTACTCTAACCCCAGCTGGATCCCGATATCCCATCCTTCTCTTAAACTATATATGTTAGCTCCCATAGGGAACAAACTGAGATAGGTGTGGCCAATTATATATATCTATGTTAGTATTGAAAGTAACTCAAAATGCTTATATTTCTCGGCCTGAATTGTAAACACTAATAACCTTCACTAACGGGTACCTTGTACCATTCTTCATCTTGCTTCTTTTACTTGTTGAAACTTGTATCAACCTTCTGATTCTCTCGTTGCTTTAAACCATATAGGTGGATAGATATTCATGCCTTAGTGTTCCTTATCAAGAAGCTTACACATCTTAGTCCACGCATGATCTGCTGAAGACCTCACATTTACTTATCATAAGCATGATACAAAATCAATTTCCTTTGACTCAACTATTCCACAACGACATTCAATCTCTTACCAACTGTCTTTGTGGATGTAGGTATCATTGTATTACGAATAAAGTAGAATTTAGGAGTTTGAATTCTTACAATTGAGCTCTATCACATGATCTAGAGTAAGAAGAAAGAGTGACAGTCCTAAATACCTGGTAGCCTACTGCTTATAAGTGTGGTGCAAACACACCCATAAACAAGACTCTATTAGACATGACTTGTAGACTCCCTAGGACAAAACTGCTTTGATACCAAGTTTGTCATGACCCAAACCGCGGGGCCGCGATGGGCACCAGGTGCCTTACTCAACCGATTACCAACGTAATGTATCTTTCTTATTATGCCATCATGGGTAAGTGGGCCAGCAGGGTCTTCATGAGATAATCATAATAAAACATAACAGAATACTCGACATAGGATGACCCAACATGATATACAAACTTATACATGTGACATATGTGCCTATAGGATCGAAATGATCATTTTTACACTTAAAACATAGGCCGACAAGGCTATACAATCATCCATATACATGACATATGTCTACAAGCCTCTAAAAGTATATAAATGTCATAAAGACCGGGATAAGGCCCCGCCATGCAAATCTATACATGTCCAAAACATATTGACCAAATAGGAAACTCCGGAGCAAGTGGTAAATCAACACCTTCCACTGAGCTGATGACCTACTAGGAGGATCGTCAACCTGTCTATCAGGACCTGTAGGCATGAAACACAGCGTCCCTAGGCAAAAAAGGACGTTAGTACAAATAAAGTACCGAGTATGTAAGGCATAAAAGAAGTATACAAAAGACATAAAAGAAGCATGGAGTGAAGAACTCAACCTGCAAGTCTGAATAGCTTTATGAATCATGAAACATTTATAATATCATGCATATACATACAAATGTCATATCATGCATAGGTATATGTGTACATAACATCATCAAGCCTATAAGGGCATCCCATCATATCATCTCAGCCTTTGTGGGAGAAATCATCAGTGTATACCAGCTAATTAGGTGGTGGTGCGTATATAATGACATAACATTTTCCCATAACCCATATACATATAGTATACGCGTATATTACACCATCTAGTCTTGGGTCAATATACATGTATAAATGAATGCAATGCATAAGACGTAAGTCAATAAGATGTCACGGAATGTCATAGGATCATTATGCGTTCAGATAAACTTTATCAAGTCACGTATTTTCTGAGACCCATGAACACAAGATATAATAATAGGACACATGAGAAATCAAGAACATAGGCACCCCTATTATTTCTATGAATAGAGTCATTTATGAAACTTGTGCATTTGTATCATATGGATCATGTCAAAAGAAAAGAAGAGATAGCCTTAACATACCTTAAATCTTTTGAGTTCTTAATACATTCCAAGCAATTCTTCAAACAACTCAACTCAATCCACCATATCATAAGGATATTCAAAATCAGTGCTGAGTAAAGGCTAAGTCCGCAACTTAAATTAGTAGCTCGTTTATGTAAATTTGGGTAGAATCTCCCCTGTAACGAGCGCTTCCTCCAATACATATACCATCAACAAAAACCAGAGAATACAATAAGAACAACATCAACAATAGGGTACAAAACAAGGCATCAACATATCACGACGAGCGGCAAGCTCGAATTGAATCCCTTTAGCGTCCTTCAACCCCATTATCATACATTAGTTAACTTAAAAACATGTCCAGCATGATACTAAGCAAAATTGGAGGACTTACAACCTCCTATTAATGACCTAATCCGCACTCAAACAACCCAACAATCCAACAACAACGACAACTTTCCATTGTTATATTGTACTTTATCTTCTTATTCACAATATCAATAGCAAGTTCGACATGTAGACAATATGTTCATGAAAATAACAGCATAAACAAGTCATTTCTCAAGGCTTCGAACCATTTAAAGTTCATGGAAACAACATTCCCGAAATAGTCCATTAAGAACAATGACATCTCAAACAACTTCAAGAACATGTAGTAGATTATTTTACATACCTAAACCAAAAGAAAACACTTGAAAATTCAGCCAAACATAGCCCACCACTATTCTCAATGACAACACAACCTCAAAGAGGTGTTCTTCAGTAGAACTATCTTTTGATGTTGAAATATGATGTAATCACTTTGGAATCACTTAAAACCCTTATGGTTTCTGTTTAGGAGGATTAGGATAAGTTTGGAGACGAAGTTGAGTCGAAAATGAGCAAAAAATAGGCGGCCAAATCATTTATAACATGAAGTAGGTCGACCACTGCCTAAGAGGGTCCCATTGGGAGTTGCTTGCGCGGTCTCGTGAAAATGAGAATATCATTCTACTCTGATGTTGTATCAACAAACGGTTTAATGCATTAGTACATAGACTCATAGATCTTCAATTTGATATGTAGATAATCCCTTAATTTCAAGTATATTAGGAGAATGATGCAACTACATTTGACCTAATTTCAGCATATTATGAATACAACTTGTGATGACCTTTGCCAACTATTGTTCCACAGCTCGCTTGACTTCAAAACATAACACACGACTATCATACGACTAAAATAACTCATAACATAACCTCCTTATAATATTAAGCACTCTAGTCTCACCCCTAAATTACATGTTATAATATTCCAAATTTGCCGACTTTCGACGAAACTTATTTTCTTCAATTCGTTTAGCTTTTAAGCTTTCCAACTATCCTGGTACTTGTTATTCATGATCTTAAATATTTGTAAACTCCACGGTAACATGATTAACATATTTTATAAACTTTTCAAAGATGATTTCATTTTCGAGCTTACATCAATTGACTTACGACGTACTCTTACGTATGAAAACATGAGGTGTAACAAGAAGTAAAGGCCCCGACATATAAATTACAGTAGAAGACTCCGATTAGTTTTCGAAAAAAATCTTAGACCCGACGAAGTTGAGGGACTGAAATCATCAAGCAACCAAACATCATCAAGAAAGAAATTGTAGCCTAAAACAACTCCTTCGATATATGCAATGAAGAAATCAACCCGAAAAGTGACGAACTTATCGTCGACAAAACGAAAAGGTACCACCTAATTCTGACCAAGGTGAAAACTCTACAAAATTTCACAAGGGTAACATCGCTCGATAAAGGAGAGGTAGGACTAACTGATTCCCTGCTCTAATACCATAATAATATACAAAATCTGAGTGTGATTGAGAGATTCATCAATAAAAGTTAGGATTTCTAGATGCTTCTTATTAGAGATAAAAGGAAATGACAAGAGAGAGTAACGCTAAAATGATCGGCCACCCAACACAGTTGTGCCTACCACTATTTATACTAACCTGATGCTTGGTCCACAAGTCTTTACAATTTGATACCACATATGAGGCTAAACTATCAATAATGGCTAATTATCAGGGAGAATGACATAGTTACCCATAAAAACAAAACTATTTACTTTTGTCTACCTATTTGTTTTTCTACCCATAAACTAATTACATTTCCTATTCATAGTAGTTTTTGTGGGAAATTTTTTCGTTATTCTCCAATTCTTTTTTATTTCTATGCTTCTTTTCTTTTCTCCTTTTCTTTTTTTCTCGTTTTCTTCTTATTTTTTCGTTTTTCCTTTTCTAATTTCATTTAACTTCCTTTTTTATATTCTTTTTCTATTCATAATCTAATTTCATTTACTATTTTTACTATTTTTATTATTCTTTTTATGCTATTATTAAAGAAAAATCAAATTGCGTACCAATTAAATTTAGCTAATACAACCAAAAACTAATATATATAATACCAGTATAGTATATAGTTATAACAACAGGGTATACAATTGTACACAGAGAGTTAATTTTTTTTTTAATTCAATTACTAAAATGAAATAATATCAGTTGTCAATAATAATTTCAAAAAATTAAACGATCTAATTGTAAGAGTATACCGTTATATTATATAGCATACTATAATTAAACAATGAAATAATTCTCTTTGCATTTTCAATTTGCCCCTCGCACTGGGTAAAAGCTTAAAGCAAATTAAAAGGGAAAAGGCAAGTGAATTTACGGGTAATAAGTATACTATTATTGTATATTGTATACTATTACAGCATACTGTTACAGTATATTGTATAATATTACAGTATACAACAACAATATATTGTATACTATAATAGTATATTGTTGCAGTATAACTATATCCTCCTATCGTATATTGTATGTTGTAGTGGTATACCGTTAGGTAACTGTGTTCTTCTTTGATTATTATAATATACCGTTGCAGTATATTTGAAATTATAATAGTATACTGTTGCAGTATAGCTATATACTCCAAAAAAAATACTGTATACCGTAGCGGTATATTATTGGGTAGCTATGTTCTTCTTCGATTTTCAGCTAAAAATTTCGATCTCAATCACCTCAAATCAGCTCTAAATGCTATCAAATTTCAGCATGAACTTCCAGAAGGCATTATAAGCAATATTTAATAGCACCCACTTTCAATCAAACAAGAAATCTTCAAAAATAAAATTGAGCTTCAAGCCCAACAATAGTGGATATTCAAATACACATAAAAATTTAGATATGGGAAGCTTACTCGAAGATACTATAAGCAATATTTTATAGCACCCACATTGAATCAAACAATAAATCTTCAAAATAAAATTTCAAATTCTGGAGCTTCAAGCTCAACAATGGTGGGTCAGATGTTGAGGAGGTAGAGCAATAGCTTGGGTTGACCCTCTTAATAAAGATCGATCTGGCAGAGGAGAAGTAGATCTATTTAAGTCCACTACCAAGTAAGCTTGCAAAAATGAAGTCAGATGTTTTAACATTCTGTACTTCAAATGCGAAGGCAAATAGCTGTGGGCCGGGTAAATAGTCTTGGTTGCATAGGTAGAAAAAGTAAATAGTTTAGATTTGAGTATTTAAGGGTAAATAGTTTGGGCTTAATGGGTATAAAATGAGATTTTCTCTAATTATTACGATACAAAGAATGGTGAACCTATACAAAACAGCTAATTACAAATAGGGATTTTTTTCATTCCTATAAACTATTTGGAACTTTATTACCCTTAATGTTCATGTTTAGTAAATTACTCTACCTATACAAGTTTTGTTTACAAAATATTTATATTCCACCTTAAAAGGCTTACAATCCATTATTAGTGCCTTCAATTAGGATATTTAACACCTCCAAGCAGCTTGCCTTCTGTTATTAATGTGAGAATAATTGAGTTCACACAAAACTGAGAAACAGTCACCAAATTTCACGAGAAGAATGATCTTTCCAATGGAATTCCTTTATAAGTTAAAATTGGAAAAAGACAACAAACTGACAAGAAGATGATAATATTATTCTTACATCAAATCAATTATAGAAGTTTCTTCTATCTTGCCAACTGAAGTGCTGTTGTTGAATTTGATACACATAAAATGGAAATTTGGTCTTCTTGATTAGATGATCAAATGAGAGTCTCAATTCTTCGGCTTGGCAATTAAATAAGTTTTGGCAGATTTGATAATAATCTGCAATGGCTCAACCATGGTAAAATATCGAATTATATTATAATACCAATCACCAAATATGCAGCGCCTCAATTTCACACTTAAATTAGTCTGTAGACATAAATTAGTCTGTTGACATCTTCATATTTTCTCTATAAATAAACAAGTCAAAAATCAGTACCAATACACCCTTTTAAATATTTACAAAAGAAGTTTCAATTTTATAAGAAAATAGATGAAAATGGCTTCAGATTCAACCATTTCTCTATTCTTGACACTATTCCTTATTACACAAATTCAATTTTTATACAATTTTATAAAATATATCTTTTGTATATTTCGTGTCACAACCCCGGTTTGCCCTCCGTGAAACATTGTGACGGCACCTAGTTTCTACGACTAGGTAAGACTAAAATGCGAAAGATAACCAGATTTGCGGAAGATAAGAAAACAATTCAAAACAGAAATAGTGTAATATAACAACATTTGAAAGTGCCTCTCGGCATACACAATACCAACTCTCATAACTAATACAGTTTTCCCAAAATCCGGAAATCCATAAATCACAAGCTATGAATATAATAAAAATGCCCTAACTCTGGAATGTCTACATCAACAGCAAAGATAGAAGGGCTATCACTACAAGATATAATGGAAAGGGACTCCTCGATCTGCGGACGCGGCAGATGTACCTCGAAGTCTCTGAAGTAGTCGCCTCGCCTCAAGGGTGATAGGACTGAGTCGAAGTACCTGGATCTGCATATGAAAAACATGCGCAGAAAGGGTATGAATACACCACAGCGGTACTCAGTAAGTGTCAAGCCTAACCTCGATCGGGTAGTGACGAGGAAGGTCAGGGCCCTACTGAAATTAAATAAATATATAGAGATAATAGAATAAAATAAGCAGTACAATTGAAAACTGACAGTAATAATTTAATACGGGACAATAAAGAATACCATAACTGGAACAGAGGTAAAGACAATCACAAGGAAATACCACTCTGAATAAGGATAATAACCGAGGATCTCTCGGTATCCTCAATATATATGTCAGGGATCTCTTGGTATCCCGAGGATCTCTTGGTATCCTCAATGTATGCTAGGGATCTCTTGGTATCTCAAGGATCTCTTGGTATCCTCAATATATGCTAGGGATCTCTTGGTATCCTGAGGATCTCTTTGTATCCTCAATATATGTGTCAGGGATCTCTGATATCCCGCATCTCAGCTCAAGTCATAAACGCGTATAGGAGATCTCCCGGGATGTCGTCCCGTAGTCCCAAATTAAAACACACAGCAACAACACAAAGAATACTCAATTAAGCTAAATTTTGTACCAAGTAAATACGTAATTCCAACCTAACATGCTTCACATAAGACAATTAAGGCAGGTTAAGCAAATAAGCAATTAAGTCAATTAAACATGCTTTTTCTAAGCTAACGACAGGCTTAAATTTACAAGTAGTATAAAATAGGAAAAGGAACACAGTTGAAATTACTTAAAGAAACCCGAATTTTCAACAATTAGCTCAAGTACGCACTCGTCATCTCACGTACAAGACATTTCAATTATCAAATATACCAAATCCTAAGGGGAAGGTCCCCCACACAAGGTTAGGCAAACCAATTACCTCGAACCAGCTCAAATCAATCTAAAACCACGCTCTTGCCACGAGTACTCGACTCCAAATGGTCCAAATCTATTCAATTCAATTTCATAATGTAAATATCACTTCAAGTAACTGATTCTACAAAGAAATTCTAACCTAATACGCAAAATTAGGTAAAATTCTAAGCTATTAAATACAAATTTTATATAATATGTCTTTTGTATATTTCGTATCTGATTTATGCATAGTAAAAATAAATTTCATACAATTATTTATATATTATACAACTTATCTACAACTTTCAGACATTATTTCTACCCAGTTAAATACAACTACAATATCATACAACTTAAATATAATTTTTATACAATGTTGTTCAACTTTCATACAATAGTTAAATGAATAAAATATATATATATAAACAACATAATACAATTTTCTACAATTTTACTACAATTTCTGCAGTACAACGTATGTCATGTCTTCTTCTTCTTCTTCTTCTTCTTCTTCTTCTTCTTCTTCTTCTTCTTCTTCTTCTTCTTCTTCTTCTTCTTCTTCTTCTTCTTTTTCTTCTTCGAGTTCAATCTGAAATTCAGCCAAAACCAAGTCTAATTTTCACCAAAACCCCTCAAAATTAAGATATAAACTCCAAACCATATTCCCTATTATTTGCAACAACACCCACTCCAAGCAAATAATGATTTTTGAAAATTCAAATTCGAATTCAAAGCTTCAAAGCTTTTTAATGGCTGTCAATGGTGGAACTACTGCTCTCTTTTTCTTTGCTTTATATTATTAAAATTTGGGATTAAGAGATAGAGAGAGACGTAGAGAGAATTCTCTATTCTTTGCAACAACATCCAATTCAAACAAACAATATTTTTGAAAACCCAAATTCGAATTCAAAGCTTCAAAGCTTTTTAATGAGTGTCAATGGTGGAATTGATGCTCTCTTGTGTAAGATACGTGGGGGAGGGGGTGGGATATGAAGAGAGAAACGTGAGGGAGTGAAAGATATGTTAGAGTAATATTAGGACACTATTATTATCATTAATTCCCTTAAAATGTACACAAATGGTAATTGGATATATAAAATGTAATTATAATAAAACTTAAGTAGGGAGAGTAATATAATGTCATATATTGTATAGGAATGTAAAAATTCCTTACAAATAAATAATTGGGCTAACTTAAGTGTTCTAATTTGGGCCTGACGTTGAATCTCAAAATGAATAACCTGATGGCCTAACAATTTTGGTGAAATAGGCTGAAGTTTCTAAATTTGAACACAACTCTTGCTCCCGAGTATATACTTACGTGCTAGAAAGTTTAGGTGCATGTACTTTATGAATTGATCAATTCGTAAAATAACTGTGAAGTGTCTAACAAACTACACTTTTTAAAACTTAGGGTAAACGTTTTGGTCCAAATTCGTTGTCCATCAAGTAATTGACGTGCAACAATAACTTCTTGTTAGTTCGTTTACCTTTTTCATTTGTTAGTCAAGACAGACAACTAGCGATCCCCTCATTAGATCTTTAGTTAAGCGGCTATGTTTCAAAAGTAACATTCAAGAAGTCAATTTAATCAAATTGGGAACAAAGGCCAGTTGACATAGGTGGAAGTAGTAGTTAGAAGTAGGGTGGCAAACAGGCGGGTCGAACATGATTCAGGTCGAAAACGGGTAATGCTAAAATGGATAAATTATCCGATACGACCCATATTTATTACGGATAAAAAAGGGTTAACCTATGGATTATATGGATATCCATATTATCCATGACTGCTTGAATATGATCACTTTTGGGAGAACTTCTAGTCTCCCAAATTTGAGGAACCCCTAATTTTGGCTTTACAAATATAAAAGTTAGAGAAACTACCGGCTATGTCCATTTATAAGTAACTTATTACAAAAATTGGCCAATTCATAAAATTTTACTAATGTTATCCAAATAATACCAATATTAGCCAATTAGTTATTTGTTGCAAAAAATGTCAAATTTTTCCTTTCTTTTGAGTGGGTGTTATTAGAATAGATTGGGTACATCTTAAGCAACTTGAATCTCAGTTTTGGGATGATTCTGTGGAATTTTGAGGTGGTTTGAATTGAAAATTCGAAGTATAAGATGAACATGAAAAAAATGATATGTGTATCATTTTGGTATCACATATGTATCATATTTGTATCAAATGTATATCACATGTATATCCATGTATACCTGTGTGTGATACATGTGTCGCATAAAAAAAAAAATTGAACTCGATTTTAACTATGAATTTTTATACTAAATCGGTCCAAATCACCTCCAAACTTCCTCAAACTTTATATATCGACTCATATATATGTTTTCAATGAATTTCAACCATACCCATTGAAAAATGTCCTTTTTTTGCTTAGATTTTTGGAATCTTGTAGATATAATTTTTTTGTATATCACCTTATTTGCTACCTCATCCATGGAATTCCTTTCTGTCTTGCATAAAATGTTGCATATCACGTTTAATAATATGGAAGGAGATCTTTGCGTATAATTCATGGAAATAAAGAACTTTATTCATTTGAATTTTTAATTTTTATATGTGTTGGCTAATTTTGGTAAGTTTATAATTAATGACTAGAGTTTGGTAAGTTGAGACTTATTTGAGACATTTATGTAAGATCCCTAAAAGTTACCCATTAGTTATCCATTATGGATAATATGGTTTTATCTATATTTGACCCGTTTTTAAAAAGTTCATTATCCAACCCATTTTTAGTGGATAATATGGTTGGATAACTGTTTTCTTTTAACTAATTTGTCACCTCTAACTAAAAGTAAACAAAACGGGAAGAAGATCAAGAAGGAATGACATCCTAGTAATTAAAGTAAGCCATGATAAAGTAAGCGCTTAAATAGGGCAAAACGGACTAATGGGTGGTAACATCTAGGAATGTCAATAGATATTTAAAAATCGATTAAATCGATCGAAACATACTGTACCGAACCGATTTTTAGGTTTCTTTAAATAAAACTGTAAGGTTTTATAAAAATCTGTAACCGTACCGTTAATTAGAGTATATTTTTTATTTTATAAAAATAAAATAAAAAAATACCGAATCGTACCGAATAAATTTACATGTGGGAAATATATTTATATATAAAGTTTAAAAATAATAATGCATTATATATTTCCTTGGGCCTTAGAATTATAAGAACGGTTACAAGCCAATAAGTAACTAAACTCAAAATCATAATTCTCAAGCTGTCACGACCCAATCCTAACCTGTCATGATGGTGCCTAACATGGTACTAGGCAAGCCGACATTTACGAAATAACTCTAATACTTTTAACAGAAAATAGATTTAAAGCAGTTTAAATAATAAAACTTCTCATAAACAGGATAGAAAATCCAAAACACAACACGGAAATTCTCAACATCAGGGTGTCACAGGATACACGAGCATCTAACTATCACAAGTCTGGAAAAATACTGTCTAACATAGTTTGAAACTAAATACAATAAGCGACAAAGATAGGGAAGGAGAAACAAGGTATGCGAAGCGCCGGACAACTACCTTGGAATCTCCTAGAAGATCAACTTTGCGATGAAATCAACACCCACCGTGTCCAGAAATACCTGGATTTGCACACGAAATGCAGGGTGTAGCGTTAGTACAACTAACTCAGTAAGTAACAAGACTAAATAAAGAATTGAAAGTAGTGACGAGCTTTACAATTATAGTTTAATTTTAGAGATTTCAACATAGGAAAGTAGGCATGCTTTCTAGTTCGATAATTTAAGTCCAATCAGTTACTTCATGACAAGTTTAAGTAAAGCAGAGTGTAATATCTTCAGAAATTTTCAACACAGAGATACATGGTAGCTAAGTGCAACAATAATGAAATCAAATGCATCATCTCAGGGCAACAGTCACTGAGCCCTCCCATTCACTCAACACTCGGCTCTCGACACTCGTCTCTTGCACTTAGTAGGTAACTGCGCTCACTGGGGGTATCTATAGACTTTGGAGGGGCTCCTTCAGTCCAAGCACTATATCTGTATGGACAACTCACGTGCTATAGTATCAATATCTGGATCCGCACAGATGACTCATGTGCTGTACGGACAACTCACGTGCTATAGTATGAATATCTGGATCCACACGGACAACTCACGTGCTATAGTATCAATATCTTCAAAATCAGCCTCTCGACCTCACTCAGTCATCAATCTCTCAAGTCTCTCGGACTCTCAGTGATCATGAAAATCAGCCCAAAAAGAAATGATATAATGTATCAACAAGAAACAATATGGATTGAATTATGATATGCAAGCAAAAATGAGACTGAGTACAACACAACATGTTAGCAGATAGATTAACGTACACGGCCTCTGAGGATCCGTACAGTACCAACACATGGCCTAAGAATGATTTCTAACAGGATTTGCAGCACAATTTCTATATCACACGAATAATTTACAAATATTAACAGATTAATCATCTATACAGTTTCATGGAATGGACCAAGTCCCAATTCCTACGGTGCACTCCCACACGCCCGTCACCTAACATGTGCGTCACCTCAAAAACAATCATATAACTCATAATTTGGGGTTTCATACACTCAGAACCAAATTTAGAACTGTTACTTACCTTAATCCGAGCATATCTCTACTCCAACACACCTTTGCCTCGCAAATCGGCCTCCAAATTTCTCGAATCTAGCCACAAACAGTACAATATAGTCAAAACTGGCTAAAGGAATCAATTTCACTAGAAAATACGAAGTTATTAATAAAAAATCAGAGATCGTCTCAAAGCCTGCCCCCAGACCCACGTCTCGAAATCCGACAAAAGTAACAAAACCAGAAAGCCCATTTAACCACGAGTCCAATAATACCAAATTTATCAAAATTTGACACCAAATCGTCACTCAAATCCCCAAATCAAACCCTCCAAATCTCTAGCCTCAAACCCCCAATTTACACCTTAAATACACACCACCTAGGTGGAAAAATTAGTGGAGAAACAAGATTATTATTAAAAATGAGCACAAGGGACTTACCTCAAGAATACCCTCGCAAATCCTCTCAAGAATGGCCAAAACCTGAGCTAAAAATGTTAAAATGAAGCCAAAATCACGAACCCTTGTTTTTAAACATTCTGCCCTAGCCGTCTCGCACCTGCAACCACTTACCCGCTTTTGCTTTCGCAGGAGTGACTCATCGCCAGCTACTGCGGTTTCCTCTGCACTTGCGGCTCAATCTTCCGCTTCTGCAGACTCGCTTCTGCGAGCACCAATGCCGCTTCTGCAGACCCAGCTCCTAGCCTCGTTTTCCGCTTCTACACTCCTTCACTGCATCTGCGGCCATGCAGTTTCGAAAAATCCATTGCACCTGCGGCCACCTACTCTCACCCCTCCAAACATCGTATCTGTGCATTTCACCCTGCACCTGCAAGCTCGCACCTGCGATCAAAGCTCCGCAGGTATGATTACACTAGCAGACCCCAACTTCAGCAACTTTTCAAGTTCAACTTTTGATCCATTAAACATCTGACATCAACCCGAGGCCACCGCGGCATCAACCAAACATACCAACAAGTCCTAAAACATGCCACGAACTTAGTTGAGCCCTCAAATCACATAAAACAACATCAAAAACACAAATCGCGCATAGCTTCAAGCCTAAAGAACTTTAAACTTCCAATTTCTACAAACGATGGCGAAACCTATCAAATCACGTCCGATTAACCACAAATTGTGTACGCAAGTCATAAATGATGCCACGGACCCACTCCAACTTCCGAAATTCCAATCCGACCCCAATATCAAAAAGTCTACTCCTGGTCAAACTTTCTAAAAATCAAACTTTCGCCATTTCAAGCCTAATTCCACTATGGACCTCCAAATCACTATCCTGACACGCTCCTAAGTCCGAAATCACCAATGGAGCTAACGGAACCATCAAAACTCCATTTCGGAGTCGTTTGAACATAAGTCGACATTTAACTTAAGCTTTCAACCATGAGACTAAGTGTCTCAACTCATTCTGAATTCTCTCCTAACCCAAACCAACTATCCCAGCAAGTCACATAACAACTATGAAGTACAAAAATGAGCAGTAAATGGGGTAACGGGGATACAACTCTCAAAGCGACCGACTGGGTCATTACATTCTCCCCCTCTTAAACAAATGTTCGTCCTCAAACTGGTCTAGAAATGTACCTAGAGTCTCAAATAGGTATGGATATCTGCTCTGCATCTCCCGCTCGGTCTCCCAAGTGGCCTCCTCAACTGGCTAACCTCTCCATTTCACCTTCACTGAAGCTATGTTCTTTGACATCAACTTTTGAACTCACCGATCCAAATGTCCACTGGCTCCACATCATAAGTCAAATCACCATCCAACTGAAACCGTGCTGAAATTGAAAACATGAGACAGATCGCCGACATACTTCCGAAGCATAGAAATATGAAATACTAGATGCACATTTGACAAACTAGGTGGCAACACAAGTTTGTAAGCCACCTCTCCAATCTTCTAAAGTACCTCAAATGGTCCAATATACTGAGGGCTCAACTTGCCATTCTCCCTGAACATCATAACACCCTTCATGGGCGAAACCTTGAGCAGAACCTTCTCCCAACCATGAAAGCAACATCATGAACCTTCATATCGGCGTAACTCTTCTGTTTAGACTATATCGTGAAGCCGATCATGAATCAATTTAACCTTTTCCAAAGCATCTTGAACCAAGTCAGTACCCAATAACCTAGCCTCATCCGACTCAAACTAGCCCACCGAAGAATGACATTGCCTCCCATACAAAGCCTCATATGGAGCCATTTGAATGCTCAACTGGTAGCTATTATTGTAGGCAAACTCCGCAAGCGGCAGAAACTGAACCCATGAACCCCAAAAATCAATGACACAAGCGCGTAGCATGTCTCCAATATCTGAATAGTGCGCGCGGATTGTCCGTCCGTCCGAGGATGGAATGTTGTATTCAACCAAACCTGGGTGCCCAACTCTCGCATTATGGCTCTCCACAACTGCGATGTAAATTGGGTGCCCTGATCTGAAATGATGGATACTGGCAGACCGTGAAGGCAAACAATCTCGCGGATGTAAATCTCAATCAATCGCTTCGAAGAATAAGTATTCCCAACTGGAATGAAGTGCATGGACTTGGTCAGCCGATCCAAAATCACCCAAATAGCAACAAACTTCCTCGAAGTCCATAGGAGCCCAACTACAAAATCCATGGGAGCCCAACTACAAAATCCATGGTGATCCACTCCCATTTCAAGTCTGGAATCTCTATCCTATGAAGTAATCCACCAGGTCTTTGACGCTCATACTTTACCTGCTGACAGTTAAGGCACCAATCTACAAAGCCCACTATATCCTTCTTCATTCTCCTCCACCAATTGTGCTTCATCAAGTCCTGGTAGATCTTCACGGCACCCGAATGAATGGAATACCGCAAACTGTGGGCCTCCTCAAGAATCAACTCATGTAGCCCATCTATATTGGGCACACATATTCGGCCCTGCATCATCAATACCCCATCATTCCCAATAGTAACATCTTTAGCATCACCATGCTGAACCTTGTCCTTGAGGACAAGCAAATGAGGATCATCATACTGGCACTCTCTGATGCGATCATATAAGGAAGACCGAGAAACCACACAAGCTAAGCCCGACTAGGATCCGAAAAATCTAATCTCACAAACTGGTTGGCCAAGTCTTGAACATCAAATACAAGAGGTCTCTTACTAATAGGAATGAATACAAGGCTACCCATTCTCACCGTCTTTCTACTCAAGGCATCGGTCACCACATTGGCCTTCCCAGGATGATACAGAATGTTGATATCATAATCCTTTAGCAGCTCCAACCATCTCCGCTGCCTCAAATTTAGATCTTTTTGTTTAAACAAGTGCTGGAGACTCCGATGATACGTAAATAACTCAGAAGACACACCGTAGAGATAATGCCTCCAAATCTTTAATGCATGAATAATGGCGGCCAACTCCAAATCATGAACGGGGTAGTTCTTCTCATGAGGATTCAACTGATGCAAAGCATAAGCAATCACTCTACCCCTCCTACATCAAGACACATCCAATGCTGATCTGAGAAGCATCATAATACACTATATAAGAGTCTGAAGCTGAAGGCAAAACCAGAACTGGAGCTATGGTCAAGGCAGTCTAGAGCTTCTAAAAGCTCTTTTCACACTCATCCTACTATTTGAAAGGAGCACCCTTTTGGGTTAATTTGGTCAAGGAAGATGCAATAGATGAGAAACCCTCCGCAAAGCGATGATAATAACCGGCCAAGCTGAGAAAGCTCATAATCTGTGTATCTGAGGACGGTCTGGGCCAACTCTAAACCGCCTTTATCTTCTTCAGATCTACCTGAATACCCTCACTGGACACCACATGCCCCAAGAACGCCACTGAACTAAGCCAAAACTCAGACTTGGAGAACTTGGCATAAAGCTTCTCCTCCCTCAACCGCTGCAACACAATCCTCAGATCTGGGCATGCTCCTCCTAGCTACGAGAGTACACCAGGATATTATCAATGAATACTATGACAAACGAGTCAAGATAAGGCTGAAACACACTGTCATTAGATGTATGAATGCTGTTGGGGCGTTAGTTAACCCAAAAGACATCAGAAGGAACTCATAATGACCATAATGGGTCTTGAATGTTGTCTTAAGAATATCCGAGTCCCGGATCTTCAATTGGTGATGCCTAGACGTCAAATCAATCTTGGAGAATACCCTCTCTCCATGAAGCTGGTCAAAATGATTATCAATACATGGCAAATGATACTTGTTTTTGATTGTAACTTTGTTTAACTGCCTATAATTGATGCACATGCGCATAGTACCATCATTCTTCTTCACAAAAAGAACCGGTGCACCCAAGGCGACATACTAGGCCTAATAAATCACTTATCAAGAAGTTCTTGAAATTGCTCTTTCAATTTCTTTGACTCAACTGGTGCTATATGATACTGAGGAATAGAAATGGGCTGTATACATGGCACCAAGTCAATAGTAAAGTCAATATCGCTGTCGGGCGGCATGCCTAACAGGTGTACAGGAAACATATTCGGAAACTCTCGCACCACCGGAATAGAATCAATAGTAGTGGTATCAACACCAACATCCCTAACAAAGGCCAATTAAGATAAACAACCCTTCCCAATCCTCTAGTGGGCCTTCAAATATGAAATCACTCTGCTGGACAAAGTCTAGAGAACCTCGCCACTCAATCCTTGGCAACCCTGACATCGCCAATGTCACAGTCTTAGCGTGACAATCAAAAACAGCATGACATGGAGACAACCAATCCATACCTAAGTTCACGTCGAAGTCCACCATACTAAGCAATAAGAGATCAACTCTAGTCTCCAATCCCCCAATAGTCACTACACTCGATTGATATACACGGTCTACAACAATGGTATCGCCCACTAGCATAGATACATGAACAGATGAAACTAAGGACTCATTGGGCATATCCAGATAATGGGCAAAATATGAAAATAAGTTGAACCAAGGTCAAATAATACAGAGGCATCCCCGTGGCATACTGAGACAATACCTGTGATCACTACATTTGAAGCAACAACATCTGGTCTGCCAGGGATGGCACAGAATCGGTCCTGATCGCCACCTGATCGGCCTCCCCTTTAAGGGCGACCTCTAGCTGCCTGGGCCCCAGCCCGAGCTAACTGAATGGATGGTGTAACTACCGGTGCTGGTACCATCGGCCGAGAACTCTGCTGTGGATCTCCACTCAATAGTCTAGGGAAATCCCTCTTTGTCACGACCTAAATCTCCCTCTATAAGACGTTGTGACAACACTTAGTCTGTACGACTAGGTAAGCCTAACAAATTGCGGAATAACTGAAATGAAAACAGAATTGAATAACAAAACTGCACATGTAACTATAAAATGATAAAAAAATGTCACTCAGCATGTACAATAACCAACACTCGAGTATGCACAGTATTCCTAAAACCCGGAAAATCATAAGTCAGAAGCTATAGAAGAGAACTAGTATCTCTATACACCAGAGTCTAAGGAAAAAAAAGTACGGAAAAGGTAATGGCATAGGAGAGAATAGAGGGGGACTCTAAGGTCTGCGGACGCGACACATATACCTTGAAGTCTCCAAAATCTCATTTCTCACTGATAACGAGGCTGGTGAGAAGTACTTGGATCTTCAAACAAATGTGCAGAAAAATAGCATGAGTAAACCACAACGGTACGCAGTAAGTGCCAAGCCTAACCTCGATTGAGTAGTTGAGGTTAGGTCAGGGCCCTACTGTTATATAATAAATAAGGCGGACGAATATAGCAGTGTAATAAGAGACTGGAAATTTGACAAAGAGAAAATCACAGCAAAATAGCAGCACAACACACAGGGATAAAAAACATCAGCAAATCTCCCTAGATACCGTCTCGTAGTCCCAAAAGTAAATATGCAAGGCGATCTCCCGAGATAATGCCTTGTCGTCTCAAAAATAAATATGCTGGAGGATCTCCCGAGGTACCGCCTCGTAGTCCCAAAAGTAAATATGCAGGGGGATCTCCCGAGGTACCGCCTCATAGTCCCAAAAGTAAGCACACAGCTCGAAACCGACGAATATAACAATTAATAGAAATAAATCTATAGTTAAGACTGATACATATAAGGGAGAAACAGGAAATCAACTAAGCATGCTGCACAGAGTTCAAATAAGCAATTAAGACACGTAGACATGCAAAATTAGGCTAAACAGGGTAACTACACATGCTGATATAACTCAATTAAGATGAAACATGTTATAACTCAGTAAAAATTAGATTTTACAACAAATAGCCATGTACACATTCATCACCTCCCATATACGACGCTCACATATCACAAAAGTATTACAACAATGCCAAATTCTAAGGGGACTTCTCCCACACAAGGTTAGGTAATCCACTTACCTCGAACCAAGCTCAATCACTCAGTAAAAATGTCTTTTCTACGATTTTCCGACTCTGAATGGCCCAAATCTAGCCAAAAGCAATTACATACCATAAATATAACTATAAGAGACTAATCTAATTAATGAAATCAAGGTTTAAGAAAGAAATTAGAAAATTGCCCCAAAAAGTCGACCAGGTCCCACGTCTCAAAGTTGGGTAAAAGTCATAAAATATGAACACTCATTCACTCACGAGTTCACTCGTACCAAAATTATCCAAATTCAATATCAATATCCTAATCAAAACTCAAAAGTTTGGTCAAAGAACTTTTCCCATTTTTCCAAATTTTCCAACACAAAATTGAAATTAAAGGATGGAATCAACTATATATTCATGGAATATAACCATAAATGAGTCAAGAATCATTACCCAATAGATTTTTCTCTAAAAATCCCCCAAAATTTAGTCCAAATTCGAGCTCTCTATCTCAAGTTATGTTAAAATGGATTAACCGTCGATTTTGAGATGTTATATTATGCCCAGGCATCCCTTCTTCGAGAACGTGGAAGAACCCTCGCGTTCGCAAAGCATAAAATTACTTCAGCCCAAAATTACTCATCGTGAATGCAATGACCTGAATGTGAATGCAAAGCTTACTCAGCTCGACCCTACGGGAACGTGAGACCAACATCGCAAACGCGTAGGCAAAATATTTTGGAGACTCAGTTGACCATCTTTCTCTACGCGAATGCGGAACCCTTATCGTGAATGCATAGAATTATAACCTCAGAGCTTCACGCACGCGGGTCCTTCATCGCAAACGCGAAGCACAATTCCCCTCCTGCCCCCGGTTCCTCTTCGCGATCGGGGAACTCTCCTTGCAAACTTGAAAAAGGAAACAGTAAATGGAAACACCAGAAAATTTGCAACTTTCACAAAAACACCATACGAACTTTCCAACAAGTCCTAAAAGACCATACGAACTTAGTCTAGCCCTCAAATTACATCAAACAACAACAAAAACACAAATCACGCAATCCTAACTTAATGATCTTTCAAACTTCAAACTTCTACAACTTGAGTGAATGGGGCATGGTAAGAACTCTACGCTGGTAGTGCACTGAATGAAGATTGGCCTGAGCGAGCACTATAAGAACCATGGCTAGCTGATCGCCATGATGAGCTGGACAAGCCATCCGAGCGAGCCTATAAGGAAGACCCCTATTGTGGTAGGACTGCTCCCCAGAAGGTACACCACCGAAACCACCCGAACCTCGAGGCCTTTTGGCCTCCCACTCACCCCGCACCTGGCTATGGACCATCTCTATCTATCGAGCGATGTCAACTACCTCATCAAAAATAGCACCAGATACCCTCTCCCTAGTCATAATCAACCTCAGCTGATATGTGAGGCCATCAATGAACCTCCTGATCCTCTCCCTATTAGTAAGAACCAACCAAACTGTGCGACGAGTCAACTAAGAAAACCTCATTTCGTATTGCATCACAGACATGCCCTCTTGATATAACTGCTCAAACTATTTGCACAACTTCTCCCTATGAGACTGCAACACAAACTTCTCCAATAAGAGAATAGAGAACTCTTGCCATGTAAGTGGTGCTGCACTGACCGGCCTGCGCCTCTCATAAGCCTCCCATCATCTGAAGGCATCCCTAGTAAACTGAAATGTAGTAAATTAGACCCCACTGGTCTCCAGAATACCTGCCGTATGAAGAATCCGCTGGCACTTGTCCAAGAAACCCAAGGCATCCTCTGACTCAGCCCCGCTCAATGATGGAAGCTAAAGCCTTCCATATTTCTCGAGCCTCCTCTGTTCATAATCAGTCATAACAGGAAACACCTGAGCTTGAGCAGCTACAATTGGTTGGGCTACTAGTGCCCTCAATGTCTCGAGTCTCTACATCACTTGCTCTGGTGTACGGGCGGCGAGATTCTAGGTACCTCCCCTAGCTTGAGAAGTGGCTGATAAGGTCGGAACTGAGCCGGCCTAAGTAAGACTAGTGCACAAGGTCAGAATTTGAACCAAAGCCTCTTGAAGACCTAGAATCACAATGGCACAGTTGCTGCCTAAGTTGGCCCTACTAGATCAATCGTATCTGGTACCTACTCCTGAGCTCGAGCGACTGGTGGGTCTACATGCGCTTCTCTAGCTGTTGTACGAGCTGGACCTCTACCCCTACTGCGGCCCCTATCCCAACCTCGGCCTCTCACGGCCCTAACTGGTAGGTGGCTATCCATCCTATCCAGTAGCACATATTCTCACCATATGTGAGAGAACAGAATAATAGAAGTTTAGTTATCGGAATCAACAAATACGAATGAAAAGAATACAAGAATGTGAAATTTTCTAAGGGTTTGACAACCTTTCAAAGATAAGTATAGACGTCTCCATATTGATCCGCAAGACTCTACTAAACCTACTCATGACTCGTGAGACCTATGTAACCTAGGCTATGATACCAACTTGTCACGACCCAATCATAACCTGTCGTGATGGCGCCTAACGTGGTACTAGGAAAGATGACATTTACAAAATAACTCTAACACATTTAACAGAAAATGGTTTGAAACAGTTTAAATAAAAAAAATTCTCTTAAATAGGATAGAAAATCCAAAACGCAACGCGGAAATTCCCAACATCGGGGTGTCACTGAGTACATGAGCATCTAAATATCACAAGTCTGGAAAAATACTGTCTAACATAGGCCGAGACTAAATACAATAATCAAAAAGATAGGAAAGGAGAAACAAAGTCTGCAAAGCGCCGGGCAGCTACCTTGGAATCTCCTAGAAGATCAACTGTGTGATGAAATCAACACCCACCGTGACCGAAAATACTTGGATCTGCACACGAAGTGTAGGGTGTAGCGTGAGTACAACCAACTTAGTAAGTAACAAGACTAAATAAAGAACTAAAAGTAGTGATGAGCTTTAAAATTATAGTTCAATTTCAGTAATTTCAACATAGGAAAGTAGGAATGCTTTCAAGTTCGACAATTTAAGTCCAATCAGTTACTTCATGACAAGTTTAAGTGAAGCAGAGTGTAATATCTTCAGAAATTTTCAAAACAGTGATACATGGCAGCTAAGTGCAACAATAATGAAATCAAATGCATCATCTTAGGGCAACAATCATTCAGCCATCCCATTCACTCAACACTCTGCTCTCGCACTTAGTAGGTACCTGCGTTCACTGGGGTTGTGTACAGACTCCGGAGGGGCTCCTTTAGCCCAAGCGCTATAATCTGCACGGACAAATCACTTGCTACACGGACAACTCACGTGCTATAGTATCAATATCTAGATCCGCATAGATAACTCACGTGTTGCACGGACAACTCACGTGCTATAGTATCAATATCTTCAAAATCAGGCCCTCAGCCTCACTCAGTCATCAATCTCTCCAGTCTCTCGGGCTCTCAGTGATCATGAAAATCAGCCCAAATGGAAATGATATAATATATCAACAAGGAACAATAGAGACTCAGGTATGATATGCAAGTAAAACTGAGACTGAGTACAACACAACAATTTAGCAGGTTGATTAATATGTACACGACCTTTGAGGGTCCCTTCAGTACCAACATATGGCCTGAGCATGATTTCTAACAGGATTTGCATCACAATTTCTATATCACACGAAGAATTTACAGAAGTTAACATATTATTCAGCTATGCAGTTCCATGGAATGGACCAAGTCCCAATTCCTACGATGCACGCCTACATGCCCGTCACCTAACATGTGCGTCACCTCAAAACCAATCACATAAAACATAATACGGGGTTTCATACCCTCAGAACCAAATTTATAACTGTTACTTACCTTAATCCAAGCAAATCTCTATTCCAACACACCTTTGCCTTGCAAATCAGCCTCCAAATTCCTCGAATCTTGCCACAAACATTACAATACAATCAACATGGGCTAAAGGAATTAATTTCACTAGAAAATACGAAGTTATTAATCAAAAATAAAAAATCAGCTCAAAGCCTGCCCCTGGCCCACATTTCGAAATTCGACAAAAGTCACAAAACCGGAAAAGCCCATTCAACCACGAGTCCAACTATATCAAATTTATCAAAAAGCCGACACTAAATCGTCACCCAAATCTCCAAATCAAACCCTCCGAATCCCTACCCTCAAACCCCCAATTTACATCTTAAATACACACCAACTAGGTGGGAAAATCAATAGGGAAACAAGATTATTGATCAAAAACGAGCACAAGGGACTTACCTCAAGAATCCCCTTGAAAATCCTTTCACGAATCACCAAAACCCGAGCTCAAAATGTTAAAATGAAACTAAAATCGCAAACCCTTGTTTTTTAAAAATTCTGCCCAGGCCTTCTCGCACCTGCAGCAACATACCTACTTTTGCTCTTTCGCATAAGCGATTTATCGCCCATTCTGTGGTTTCCTCCGTACCTGCAGCTCAATCTTCCGCTTCTACAGACTCGCTTCTGCGAGCACCAATGTCGCTTCTGCGGACCTAGCTCCTAACCTTTTTTTGTTTATGTGCTCTTTCACCTCATCTACGGCTACGGAGGTGCGAAACATCCATCGTAGCTGCGACCACCTGCTCACACCCCTCCAGACTTTGCATCTGCATAACTCACCCCACACCTGCAAGCTCGCATCTGCGATCAAAGCTCTGAAGGTGCGATTACACTAGCAGACCCAACTTCAGCAACTTCTCAAGTTCAACTTTTGATTCGTTAACAATCTGAAATCAACCCGAGCCCTCCCCCTTCCCCGAGCCTAAACCAAGCATACGAACAAGTCCTACAATATACCACAAACACAGTCAAGCTGTCAAATCACATCAAACAACATCAAAAGTACAAAGCGCGCATAGATTCAAGCGTAATGAACTTTAAACTTCCAATTTCTACAAATGATACCGAAACCTTTCAAACCACGTTCGATTGACCTTAAATTTTTCACACAAATCATAAATGACCCCACGGACCCACTCCAACTTTTGAAATTCCAATCCGACCCCGATATTAATAACTCCACTCCCAGTCAAACTTTTCAAAAATCCAACTTTCATCATTTCAAGCCTAATTCCACTACGGACCTCCAATTCACAATCCGGACACTCTACTAAGTCCAAAATCATCCAACGGAGTTAACAGAACCTTCAAAATACCATTTCATAGTCGTTTACACATAAGTCGACATCCGGTCAACCATTTTAACTTAAGCTTTCAACCATGAGACTAAGTGTCTCAATTCATTCCGAATTCTCTCCGGACCCGAACCGACTACCCCGGCAAGTCACATAATAGTTATGAAGTATAAAAAATGAATAACAAATAGGGAAACGGGGCTACAACTCTTAAAATGACTGGTCGGGTCATTACACAAACCCATTATGCTACTCCTAATGAAACTAAATTATTTTCGGCATATTCACTAGCAAGACACAAAGTATTATAGAGAATATGAGTAGCAAACTATAATGTATTGAATATACTTTCTTTCATATAATTTAGATTTATCTTTTCGAATATTTAATCTTCTATAGGCTTTATTCTTGAGTTCTAACTTGTCTAGTATCTTTCCACTCATGTGATTTATATTTTTGTGTCTTTGCTTCATTTCTTTTACGCTGCTGTAGAATAGTTGGTGGATCTATAATCTGGCCATCTTTCATGTTTTCTTAATTCATCACCCTTTAAACAATACAAAAATATAGAGAGTTTTGCTAAGTCCTATAAAAGTACGATGTTATTGTATTTTACTATTGACTTTTATAAGACATTGAAAAAAATACTGAAAATTAACCAAACCGTATACATAAGAGAAATCGACATGATTGGGATGATTTTAGAAAGTCTAATTTTTATTATAGATAATAGGATAACTGAATATATTCATATTCGAGTTTAAGTTTGATTCATTGACTATGCAAAAAATATTTAGAGAATCACGTTACATGATTACATGTAATCTTTTGATAAACATGAATGCTAATCTAGTAAAAATAATAATAAATCTGAATCAAATATTAAAATTCACTAGTAGTATAAGAAAATATTTTGTACTATTTGTGCATATAACTTAAATCTATATTTGACAAGCGCAAAATCTGTGTATAAAACTTAGACTCGCTAGTCAAAGATAATATAGTATTTTAATCGTATCCACAGGAATTAGTTTAAATAATGTTCAAATAAATCTTCAGCTTAACAGTATTCTGGAAAATAAACCTTTGATTTTCAATTATCAATGAATTAAGAGTAAAACTAAAATTATCAATTATGAATGATTATTGGAAATTGTGTAGCTAGGTAGCAACAATTGAATATCAATGGGAGAAACAGAGCTTGATAAGATATGTGCTCAACTATTATTTGGGGTATTACTTTATGCTTAGTTAACTCTTAAGTTTTATTGATTCTTTCAATTTCAATAGATGATTAGGCTATCTTAAAAATTCACATTCTTCTTTCCAATGAATTAAAGTTCAGGAACAACCTAATGATACGTGATGTGAACATATGCAATTGTCATGCCCCGACCTCGGGGAGCGCGACCGACGCTCAACATAGTTACCCCGATCGAGCAAGCTTGCATAATGCCGTCTCCCAACTCACCCATGAATAAAGAGAAAAATATATTTTATTAAGTAGACGGTAATAGGTCATGTGTACAACCCCGGTTCATTCCCATAAGTTACATCATTAACAAGTCTCCAAAATAGTACACTATATAGTCATAGTTAAAGTAAAACAGATGATACGATTACAACAATTTTAGTTAACTTTACCGAAATAAGATAATACCCACACTATGTCTACAGAGCTTCTAACAGAAATAAAAGAGTGCTAAGATAGTGCTGCTAACATGGCCCCGGCTATACCTCAAAATGCTATGTACAGAGGACACGAGATACATGACCACAAAATGAAGTGGGGCTCAACAAGTCAGCTAAGGAGAGGGTGTGCTGCTATCACTGATCAATACCACCTGCTATGGAACCACCTGCATCCATTAAAGATATAGCACCCCCGGTAAAAGGGATGTTAGTACATATGTTATAGTACTAGTATGTAAAACTAAATACCCTCTCATTAGAACGAATAACAATAAACGGATAAGGAACCATGAATTCATTAAGAGACCCAAACAACATCAAGGTGTCAAGTAAGGGAAAGGTAAATTGCAAGTAAGTTTCAATCTTTTAAGTTGGGAGATCTTTAGCACCAATGGACCACTGTGGTTTTAGCATAGAGTTTGATCTTAGTCCAATCGGCTAAACTGTCTCACCCCAAGATATTCACTCACAATACCACCATGTGTGCGGTATGTCGTCCAATTTCAGGCCGATCAGCTAAGCCATCTCACCATAATACCAAGTGGGTCGACATCACATTACATCACACTAGTAGTAATCTCATCCCATTTAAGGGGAAACATCTCAAAACATCAATCTCATCCCATATAAGGGGAAACAACCTCATCAAATCAACATGGGGATTTATCCCTCAATCACTCATACACCGTCATATGTAGTTTTGGGGTTATGTTATTTTGACTTACCTTCCTCAGTAACTAAACGATACTCTCAATTCATTTATTATTTAAAGGGTTTACCGCTCATTTCATAATCTTTTGCATGTCATTCATTTCATTGGCACCAATGATCATAACGCAATATCATCCTTGGCATGTTGACCGCACACTATATTTCATGATCTCTTCTTGCACTTTCAAATATCATCATGGATAATCAACACCAAGGATTTTCAAATTTGGACTTTTAAATATACATGTGATAAAATAATGGTGATAAGCACATGGAGATTTCTTACACAATTTGACATAACCGCTTTCCTTTGAACTTGACTAGAAGTCACAATAGTTTAATACATGACTCATGCTTTGAACACGCCCTTGATGAACAACATAATATTATAAGAATATTCGAAACACATTTTGGACATATATCTATATATACCTTTCGACACCAAGCTTATTCGGACTAGCAAGTTTATAATGAACAACTCAGAACTTACTGTCACACCTACTTTTTTTCGAGGGGATAGGGAGTTTTTCCAATTAAAGCGACATTAATCGAAATGAGATTATTTATTTAATTTCAGAGTCGCCACTTGGAATAATTTATGGTGTCCTAAGTTACAGGTTTATTTTAAATCTCAAATCGAGGAAATTTGACTCTGTTTAAAGTCCGCAAAACTAGAAGACCGGGTAAGCAATTCTGTTAACCCGGGAGAAGGTGTTAGGTATTCCCGGGTTCCGTCATTTTAGCACGGTCGCTTTTAATCTTATTGTGATGACCCAAAAGGTCATCTCATATTTTAGAACCCAATCCAAGATTCTGAGGCCTTCAAGACCTCATTTCTTTCTCCTCGATTTGCGTGTATAGTCCGGACGCACTTTCAGAACGCCCTTATTTGAAAATTTGAGAAAAATGCTAATTATGCCTTTAAATATGAATTTAAGTTGACTTCGGTCAACATTTTGTGTAAATAGACCCGGGCCCAATATTTGATGGTCCCGGAGTGTCCGTAGAAAAATAGGAGACTTGGGCGTGTGCCCGGAATTGAATTTCGAGGTCCCTAGCCCGAGGAATCAATTTTTGAAAAAAATTATTTAACTGAAAAATATAGGAAGTTTGAAAATTGAATAATGATGGAATATGATGGTATCGGGCCCGTATTTTGGTTTCGGAGCCCGGTACATGTTTGAAATAATGTTTAAGTTGAATCTGTGAAATTTGGTAAGAATTAGACTTGATTTGATGTAAATTGGACCCTCGGATGTGAAAATAGTAACTTTAGGTGTTCTTGAGAATTTTATCGATTTTTATGCTAAATTCATAGTTGTTGATGTTATTTTGATGTTTTGATCGCACGAACAAGTCCGTATGATATTTTGGACTTGCATGGATGTTTGGTTTGGAGCCCCGAGGACTTGAGTGAGTTTTGGATAGGCCACGGAGTGTTTTGAGACTTTAACAAAATAGTTGTCGTGTTGCATATCTGCAGACTTTGTATTTGCGAAGTTTTGCTCGCAAATACGAGCATCGCATTTGTGAAGATCCATCACAATGGCGATCAGAGGGCAGGGAGGGGGACCTTCACAATTGCGAAGTTCCATGTCGCAATTGCGACCCCAGCATTCACCGCATTTATGAACAATTGTTCGCATTTGCGAAGTTAGCAGCCCAGACCAAGCTTCGCATTGGCGATGCTTTGGTCGCATTTGCGAACCTGTTATCGCAAAAGCGATAACTGCGACTGTGTAAATTATAACTTAGACGGGATTTCAGCTCATTCTTTCAAATTTTCAAACCCTATGCTCCCATAGGCGAGTTTTCGAAGAAAACTTCTTCCCCAAATCATAGGTAAACAACTCTTAACTCATTTCTGTCAATCTACTTCATCTTTTCACTAGATTTCATGACAAAATCTAAGGAATTTCATGGGGAAATTGGGTGTTTTTGGGTGAAATGTGGGAATTTCAAAATTTTGGGATTTAGACCTCAATTGATGTCGGATTCCAAAACAAATTGCATATCCGGGCTCGAGGGTGAATGGGTAATCGGGTTTTTGTCCGAACTTTGGGTTTTGACCAAGCCCCGGGGTCAATTTTTGATTTTTTGGAAAAAATGATTGAAAACCTATAATTAAGCATTGGAGTTGAATTCTTTAGCACTATTTGATATTGTTAAGTTAATTATGGCTAGATACAAGTGAATTGGAGGTGAAATCTAGAGGGAAAGTGGTATTTTAGGCTTGAGTTTGGCCGTGGAATCCAAGGTAAGTGTTTGGTCTAACCTTAGCTTGAGAGAATAAGTGTTGTGTCTTATGTGCTACATGTTAGTGTTGTGTACGACATATAGGTGTGGTGACGAGTACCTATACGTTGGTGTCGAGCATGCCCGTGAGTCTTATAATGTGATCGTTGTGATTCTTATTAAGTACTATCTATGCCTAAATTGATGATTATCAATGTTGAGCAAGACTTATGATAATTTTCTTGGTATTTATCCATTTTTGAATATTGCCTCAAGTTAAAGTTTATTTTGTGAAGTTAACTGTTGAAACGAGATTGGTTATAGCTGATTCCCTTGCCAAGATGTATTTACTTCTACAAGAGTGATGTCGTTCACATTCATACTTATGCATATGGTGAGGAAGAGTGATAATGCACGAAGGGTGATGTTGTGCACATTTACATTTATATTGATGCATATGGTGAGGAAGAGAGATAAAGCACGAAGGGTGATATCGTGCACATTTCTAATATTCTTATGGTGAGAAAGAGTGATAAAGCACGAAGGGTGATGTCGTGCACATTTCATTATTGATTGCATGGTGAGTATTGAGAGTAAAAGCACGAAGGGTGATATCGTGCATTCATTTTCTATTTGCTGTGATTATTTGTTGTTATGGGTTCAAGTGCCCTAATTGTTTCATTCCTATTATTTTTTGTGTTCCTTATTCTGGTATCCCCCATAGCATGTTGCCCCTTCCTGTTAATTTCCATTTAGCTTCTGTTATTGTTATTTTGTTAGGTATTGTATTACTGTACATGTTATGATGTTTGGTCGTGTCCTAGCCTCGTCACTACTTCGCCGAGGTTAGGTTCGACACTTATAGTACATGGAGTCGGTTGTACTGATACTACAATGTGCACTTTTTGTGTAGATTTCGGTACTTGACCCTAAGGACCGTAGTTTGAAATTTCTGCCTTCAGTCCAGTGGAGACCCGAGGTAGTCCTACAGGCGTCTGCAGGCCTTGGCGTCCCGTCCTATCTTGTTTCTTTGTGTTTTTATCTACTTCGAAGACAGACATGTATTTTCTTTGTGCAGACCACTATTTGTAGTATTCATAGACAGTCCGTGAGATTGTGACACCAGTTCTGGGTGGAGTTTTGTTATGGTTTCGCTTTTGTACTAAGTTAAATTGTTAAATTCTATTCTTACGTATTTTATTTCCGCTATTTTCCTTATATTGACTTGTAAATTGTTAAAGATAAAGGAAAAAGGTAAAATAATCAATAACGTTGGCTGGTCTAGCGGGTTCAATGTTAGGCGCCATCACAGTCCCGGCGGTGGGAAATTAGGGTCGTGACAAGTTGGTATCAGAGATCTAGGTTGCTTAGGTCTCACAATTCACAGACAAACTTAGTAGAGTCTGAGGGATCGGTACGGAAACGTCTGTGTTTATCCCCTAGAGGCTACGAAGTTAGGAATAGTTTCACTTCTATTCATCTCTATCGTGCGATTGATTTCTCAATGCTAAGTGAACTTCTACTCTATTCTTTCGTAGATGGCGAGAACTCATACCACTTCATCAGCTGATCAGCAGCCCGAGCCCCCAGCGGCAGCTCCTACGAGGGGCAGAGGCTGAGGCCGTGATAGAGGCCGAGGTAGGGGGCAGAGCTCAGCCTAGAGAAGCAGCACTAGTGGCGGAGCCTCATCTAGAGTTTGATGATGAGGTTCCAACCCAGACAGTTCTAGCAGGCCCAGCTCAGGTCCCAAAGGGACTAACTTAGCCTATTAGATTGCAAATGGCTAAGGTGAGGGGGAGCGAGATTTCTTTTCAGGATGCAGCATTATGGCCAGACGGGTTGAGATGGTTCTAGCTCAAGGGAGCGGTCAGGGGTCTGATAAGAGGCATCATCATTCTGGCAGATTTAGTGGTGCCTCGTCTGGAGGTAGGGATTTTTTTGGTAGAGGCCATCCTCCCAGGTCGTTTCATTCAGTACTTCAGGATTCTCACGGTGCTCCAGGTGGCCGTGGTTCACATATGCAGTATTCTGATCAGTTGCCCTATAGTGCACCACCAGCTCCAATCAGTGCACCTTAGCTCTAGAGTTTTCAGTGTGGTTATTCAGGAAGTCAGGGTCAGCAGTCTCAATAGCCAAATTCTTGTTATACTTGTGGCGATACGAGGCATATTGCTAGATTTTGCCCTCGAGCCTCGAGCAGTTCTCAACACCAGGGTTCTCGTGCCATGGTTCCAGAACTGGGTGTTCCACCGCCCGCTAAGCTAGCTAGAGGTAGGGGTCAAGGTGTTAGAGGTGGAGGTCAGGCCATTAGAGGTGAAGGTCAAGCAGCTAGAGGTGGAGGCTAGCTAGTAGGAGGCCGTCCCAGGGATGTAGTTTAGAGTGGTGGAGCCTAGCCCCAATGTTATGCAATTCCAGCTAGATCTGAGGCTGGGGCCTCTGATGCAGTTATCACAGGTATAGTTTCAGTTTGCAGTAGAGATGCTTCAGTTCTATTTGATCTAGGGTCTACATATTCCTATATGTCATCTTATTTTTCCCCTTATCTGGTTGTACCTCATGATTCTTTGATTGCTCCTGTATATGTGCCTACACCGGTGGGTGATTCTATTTTGGTAGATCGTGTTTATCGTTCATGTGTGGTTATTGTTGGGGGTCTTGAGACTAGCATAGATCTCCTACTTCTCGATATGGTGGATTTTGATGTCATTTTGGGGATGGATTGGTTATCCCCTTATCATGCTATATTGGACTGTCATGCCAAGACTGTGACCTTAGCATTACCGGGGTTGCCTCATTTGGAGTGGAGAGGGACTCCTGGTCATTCTACCAGTAGGGTTATCTCATATATGAAGGCTCGACGTATGGTTGATAAGGGATGTTTGGCCTATTTGGCGTATGTTCTTGATTCTAGTGTTGAGGTTCCTTCTATGGATTCTGTGCCCGTTTTCCGTGATTTTCTAGAGGTGATTCCTGCAGACCTGTCGGGTATGCCACCTGACAGGGATATTGACTTTTGCATTGATTTGGCTCCGGGAACTCAACCCATTTCTATTCCGCCATATCGTATGGCCCAACTAGATTTGAAGGAACAGTTGTAGGACCTGCTTGATAAATGCTTTACTAGACCTAGTGTCTCGCCTTGGGGTGCGTCGGTATTGTTTGTTAAGATCGATGAGGACGTGCATAGATTATCGGTAGTTGAACAAAGTCACCATCAAGAACAAGTATTCATTACCGAGGATTGGTGATTTGTTTGATCAGCTTCAGGGTGCCAAGGTATTTTCGAAGATTGATTTGAGGTCGGGCTACCATCAATTGAGAATTAGGGCATCCGATGTCCCTAAGACAGCTTTCGCACTCGGTATGGGTATTATGAGTTCTTAGTGATGTCATTTGGGTTGACAAATGCCCCAGCAACTTTCATGGATTTGATGAAATGAGTGTTCAAGCTTTATTTGGATTCCTTCGTGATTGTATTCATTGATGATATTTTGATCTATTCTCGCAACCGGAAGGAGCAAGAGCAGCATCTTCGAGTCGTTCTTCAGACTTTGAGGGACAGTCAGTTGTATGCAATGTTTTCGGAGTGTGAGTTTTGGTTGAATTTAGTGGCATTCCTGGGTCACGTTGTATCAACAGAGAGTAATCAAGTAGATCCTAAGAAGATTGCGACAATCAAGGACTGGAAGAGACCCACCAGAGTTTTTTGGGTTTGGTAGGCTATTACCGTCGGTTTGTGGAAGGGGTTTTCTTCTATTGCAACCGAGATGACCAAGTTAACCCAGAAGGGTGCCCAGTTCAGGTGGTCGAATGAGTGTGAGGCGAGCTTTTAGAAGCTTAAAATAGCCTTGACCACGGTGCTGGTGTTAGTATTGCCCACAGGTTCAGGGCTATATACAATATATTATGATGCATCTCGTATAGGACATGGTGCGGTGTTGATACAGAATGGCAAGGTTATTGAATATGCTTCGCGGCAGTTGAAGATTCATGAGAAGAATTATCCAATTCATGATTTGGAGCTAGAAGCCATTGTTCACGCGCTGGATATTTGGAGGCATTATTTATATGGCGTGTCGTGTGAGGTATTCATGGATCACAAGAGTTTGCAGTATTTGTTCAAGCAAAAGAAGCTAAATTTGAGGCAGAGGAGGTGGTTGGAGCTATTGAAAGACTATGATATCACCATCTTGTATCATCCGAGAAAGGCCAATATAATGGCCGATGCTTTGAGTAGGAAGTCAGCCAGTATGGGTAGCCTTGCATATATTCTGGTCGGTGAGAGACCACTTACTTTGGATGTTCAGGCTTTAGCCAATCAGTTTGTGAGGTTGGATATTTCTGAGCCCAGACGTGTTCTAGCTTGCATAGTCGCTCGTTCTTCATTATTCGAGCGTATCCGAGATCGGCAGTATGATGATCCTCATTTGCTTGTCCTTAGAATTAGTGCGGCACAGAGGTGCCAAGCAGGTTACAGTCGGAGATGATGGAGTTTTAAGGATGCAGGGTCGTGTTTGTGTGCCTAATATGGACGAACTTCGTGAGTTGATTCTAGAGGAGGCCCATAATTCCCGGTAATCTATTCATTTGAGCCTCGCTAAGATGTATAAGACTTGCGGCAACATTATGGGTGGAAGAGGATGAAGAAGAATATTGTTGCGTATGTAGCTTGGTGCTTAAATTGTTAGCAGGTAAAGTACGAGCATTAGAGACCTAGTGGTTTGTTTCAGAAGATTGAGATTCCTGAGTGGAAATGGGAGCGTATCACTATGGACTTCGTTGTTGAACTCCTACGGATTTAGAGGAAGTTCGATGCAGTGTGGGTTATTGTGGATGGGCTAACTAAGTCAGCGCATTTCATTCCTGTGGCAGTTTCCTATTCTTTTGAGCGGTTGGCAGAGGTTTATATCCGTGAGATCGTCCGTCTTCATGGTGTGCCTGTGTCTATCATTTCTGATCGAGGTACGCAATTTACCTCTCATTTATGGAGGACAGTGTAGTGTGAGTTGGGTACGGGGGTCGAGTTGAGTTCATCCTCAGATGGACGGACAGTCCGAGCGTACTATTCAGATCTTAGAGGATATGCTCGAGCATGTGTTATTGACTTTGGAGGTTCATGGGATCAGTTCTTTCCTTTGCGGAGTTTTCCTACAATAACAGTTACCAGTCGAGCATCCAAATGACTCCCTATGAGGGATTATATGGTAGGCGGTGTCGATCGCCGGTTGGGTGGTTTGATCCAGGAGAGGATCGGTTGTTGGGTACAGATTTAGTTCAGGATGCCTTGGAGAAGGTTAAGATCATTTGGGATAGGTTTCGTACAGCTCAGTCCAGGCAGAAGAGTTATGCCGACCGTAAGGTTCGTGATGTGGCATTCATGGTCGGAGAGCGAGTGTTGCTTCAGGTGTCGCCCATGAAGGGCGTGATGAGATTTGGAAAGAAGGGCAAGCTAAGCCCTAGGTTCATCGGTCCTTTTGAGATTCTTGATCAAGTGGGAGAGGTGGCTTACAGACTTGCACTGTCGTCGAGTTTATCAGCTGTGCATCTAGTATTTCATGTGTCCATGCTTCGGAAGTATCACGGCGATCCATCCCACGTGTTAGACTTCAGCACTGTCCAGTTGGACAAAGACTTGACCTATGAATAAGAGCTGGTAGCTATTCTAGACCGGCAAGTTTTTCAGTTGAGATAGAAGAATTTTCCTTCAGTTCGTGTGCAGTGGAGTGGTCAGCCTGTTGAGGCAGCAACCTCGGAGTCCGAGCCCGATATACGGAGCCAATATCCCCATCTTTTCCGCGACTCAAGTACTTTTCTATGTCCGATCAAGGACGAACGATTGTTTTAGAGATGGAGAATGTGATGACCCAAAAGGTCATCTCGTGTTTTAAAACCCAATCCGGGGTTCCAAGGCCTTCAAGACCTTATTTTCTTTCTCCTCGACTTGCCTGTGCAGTCCGAGCGCGCTTCTAGAAAGCCCTTATGTGAAAATTTGAGAAAAATGCCAATTTTGCCTTAAAATTTGAATTGAAGTTGACTTCGGTCAATATTTTGGGTAAACGAACCCGTACCCATGATTTGACAGCCCCGGAGGGTCTGTAGGAAAATATGGGACTTGGACATATGCCCGAAATTAAATTCCGAGGTTCCTAGCCCGAGGAATGAATTTTTGAAGAAAATTTTTTAACTAAAAAATATAAGAAGTTTGGAAATTGAATAATGATAGAATATGATGGTATCGGGCCCGTATTTTGGTTCCAGAGCCCAGTACATGTTTAAAATAATGTTTAAGTCGAATCTGTAAAATTTGGTAAGAATAGGACTTGATTTGATGTAAATCGGACCCTCGGTTGTGAAAATAGTAACTTTAGGTGTTCTTGAGAATTTCATCGATTTTTATGCTAATTTTGTATTTGTTGATGTTATTTTAATGATTTGATCGTACGAGCAAGTCTGTATGATGTTTTTGGACTTGCGCCATGTTTGGTTTGGAGCCCCGAGGGCTCGGGTGAGTTTTGAATAGGCCACTGAGTGTTTTGAGACTTAAAGGAAATAGTTGTTGTATTGCAGATCTGCAGACTTCACATCTGGCTCGCAAATGCGAGCATCCATCACAATTGCGATCAGAGGGCAGGGAGGGGGACCTTCGCAATTGCGAAGTTCCATGTCGTAATTGCGACCCCAGCAGTCACTGCATTTGCAAACAATTGTTTTCATTTGCGAAGTTAGCAGCGTAGACCAAGATTCGCATTTGCGATGCTTTGATCGCATTTGCGAACCTGGTATCGCAAATGCGATAACTGCAACTCTGTAAATTATAACTTAGACGGGATATCAACTCATTCTTTCAAATTTTTAAACTCTAAGCTCCCATAGGCGATTTTTCAAAGAAATGTTCTTCCCCAAATCATAGGTAAACAACTCTTAACTCATTTGTTTCAATCTACTTGATCTTTTTACAAGATTTTGTCACAAAATCTAAGGATTTTCATTGGGAAATTGGGTGTTTTTTGGTGAAATGTGAGAATTTCGAATTTTGGGGATTTAGACCTCAATTGAGGTCGGATTCCAAAACCAATTGCAAATTCGGACTCGGGGGTGAATGGGTAATCGGGTTTTGGTCCGAACTTCGGATTTTGACCAAGCGGGCCCGGGGTCAATTTTTGACATTTTGAGGAAAATGATAGAAAACCTATAATTAAGCATTGGAGTTGAATTCTTTAGCACTATTTGATATTGTTAAGTTAATTATGGCTAGATACAAGTGAATTGGAGGTGAAATCTAGAGGGAAATCGATATTTGAGGCCTGAGTTTGGCTGTGGAATCTGAGGTAAATGTTTGGTCTAACCTTAGCTTGAGGGAATAGGTGTTGTGTCTTATTTGCTACATGTTAGTATTGTATACGGCGTATAGGTGTGGTGACGAGTATCGATATGTTTGTGTCGAGTATGCCCGTGAGTCTTATAGTGTGATCGTTGTGATTCTTATTAAGTACTATCTATGCCTAAATTGATGATTATCCATGTTGAGCAACACTTATCATAATTTTCTTGGTATTTGTCCATTGTTGAGTATTGGCTCAAGTTGAGATTTATTTTGTGAAGTTAACTGTTGAAACGAAATTGGTTATAGCTGATTCCCTTGCCAAGATGTGTTTACTTGTATTGTTGATTCCCTTCCCGGGATGTATTTATTTCTATTGTTGATTCCCTTTCCGGGATGTTGTTATTTCTACTTTTTGGGTGATGAAAGAGTTATAAAGTATGAAGGGTGATGTCGTGCACATTCATACTTATGCATATGGTGAGGAAGAGTGATAAAGCACGAAGGGTGATGCCGTGCACATTTACATTTATATTGATGCATATTGTGAGGAAGAGAGATAAAGCACGAATGGTGATGCCATGCACATTTCAAATATTCTTATGGTGAGAAAGAGTGATAAAGTACAAAGGGTGATGTCGTGTACATTTTATTACTGATTGCATGGTGAGGATAGAGAGTAAAACCACGAAGGGTGATGCGTGCATTCATTTTCTCTTTGTTGTGATTATTTATTGTTATCGGTTCAAGTGCCGTAATTGTTTAATTCCCGTTATTTCTGTGTTTCCTTATTCTGGTATCCCCATAGCATGTTGCCCCTTCCCGTTAATTTCCGTTTAGCTTCTATTATCGTTATTTTGTTAGATATTGTTTAACTGTATAGGTTATGATGTTTGGTCGTGTCCCAACCTCGTCACTACTTCGCCGAGGTTAGGCTCGACACTTACCAGTACATGGAGTCGGTTGTACTGATACTACACTCTGTACTTTTTGTACAGATCCCGGTACTGGACCCTACGAACCGCAGTTTGAGGTTGTTGCCTTCAGTCCAGTGGAGACCCGAGGTAGTCCTACAGGCGTCCCCTCCTATCCTGTTTATTTATGTTTTTATATATTTCGGAGACAGACACACATTTTTTTGTTCAGAACATTATTTGTAGTATTCGTAGACAGTCCATGAGATTGTGACACCAGTTCTGGGTGGAGTTTTGTTATGGTTTCGCATTTGTACTAAGTTAAATTGTTAAATTCTGTTCTTCCGCATTTTATTTCCGCTGTTTTCCTTATATTGACTTGTAAATTGTTAAAGATAAAGGAAAAAGGTAAAATAATCAATAACGTTGGCTTGCCTAGCAGGTTCAATGTTAGGCGCCATCACGATCCCGACGGTAGGAAATTCGGGTCGCGACACTTACCTGGCTTAATTAAATTATTTAATTACGTACTTTTAGAATTTAAGTGTATTTTACCTTTTACCACTTTTAATTATGGTGTTTATGGATTTAATCTTTGCAACAGACTCCATGTGTGTAAGACCGCTTTATTTGGGGCACTAATATCATGTTACGCGTACGTATACACAATTAGTCACGCTTTATTAATTAAGATTGTTTGGCCAAAATAGCGCAAATGCAGACTTTGATTTTTTTTTTTAAATCATAATCATGTCATGTGAACGTGTACACAATCACGATAGTAGATTAAAAGCGCGCCTAAAGCATTTCTACAAATTTTCATTTTTTAAAGTCGTAATCATGTCACGCGAACGTGTACGTAATCACGAAAATTTGATTAAATGCGTGCCTAAAAGAAACATATCTATGGATATTTGTGATTCAATTCCTATTCTAATTTGAGATTATCAGTAAAATCATAATTTACAGAAAACTCTTTGCAAGATCGATTATTGAGTTTTTATCCAAATCCATTTTTTGACTAAGTGAAGGGAAATCGAAGGGATAACTCATAAAATGACCGGATGAAGTAATCATTTAAGTGGACCGAATCAATTTGACTAACAACATCCGTTGTTTAAGGCAATTAAGTTATGAAATTCTAATAAGATATTGTTACTGTATCAGCTGAATACAAACAAGTGTCTAATGGGCTAAGCAAATTGCATGTGGATTTTAAATGAAGCCCAGATGTGCTAACCCCTTATAAACAGAACAACATCAACACCTAACACTCGGCTCAACATGAGCCCAAATGGATAAGGAAACCCCAATAATCAACTGGTAATAGGATTTCTTCCCTTGACCAAATATTTTTACAATGAAATTAGCATACGCCAGGTGTAGACATGTAATTTTTGACCCGTCACGTCTTCAAACTATATTAGCAGTTTCACATATTTTATATATTTATTTAGTTATTTGATTTTTTTAGGATTCTAATATACTATTTTTATTGTTATTTAGTATTAAAATAAATCGAAAACAAAAAAATAGTTTCAAGTCTATTTAATTTAAGGTTAATTAGTACTTAATGTAGTAATACATGTTTTCACCTATTTTTATTTTTATATAATCTTGAAAAATACCAAAAAATAGTTTCACAATATAATATTATTTATTTTAATTAATTATAGTTAATTATGTATTTTATAGTATAGATTTTACATTATCTATAGAAAAAGAATTAAAATTTTGGGTTAGAAAGGCCCAAATTCAGATAGCCCATTCCCCTTAACCCTAAGCCTTTTCCTATAAATACATTAAAAAAGCCTAAAGAAGAAGAAGAAGGCTCTAGAGTTAGAGAGGAGCTGCACATTAGCTTCTTCCTCAAAGCTCAGAAGCACCCGTCGACCTCTGCCCCAATAACCGGAGAACCAGCCGCCAGACTTGACAATCGGCGGGTTTGGTCGTTCCCCACCCTGCTCCATCTTTGAACACAACTGCAATTCCCCTCACCCAGGACCTTCCATCTTCAGCAGCCACTCCATCATCTTCTACAATCCGCCACCCAGCTCCTGATCCAGACCCAAGAACCAGCTCGATAATCATTGCTTTCTCAGCCAAAAACGTAACTGAAAATCAGCTGAAAAATAGCCATCAAAACTTCAGTTTCTTCTCCTATAAATCCCTCTTGTACCAGCTAAATACTTACATGAAAAGACCACCATTTTTTGTTCCGAAATCTTACATTGGAGCTCTATGCTCGAAGTCGAGGTTGCCGGAGAATTTTCGGTTCAAAGTTCCATCCATCATCTCTGGTCGCGGTTTATTCCACACAAATTTTACCGGTAATCATTGTAATGTTAACAAGACAAAATGTCCTTGTTGTGTGACCGAAGAAAAATTTGAGATTTTGTGACAATGGTACTGATCTAAAATCGGCTTCATAGGTAAAATTCCAACTTCTCTGCCGTTTTCATCTTTTGATCTGTATCCTGCATTGTAATTAGATCTAGTATTTTTATACTATCAGAAAGGTGCAAGTATCTTTGATACAATTTTTTTTTGCATATTTGCTTGAGATATTTTGTCGTCTTTCTATGTACTCTTGTATTTTTGAGTGGTGAAATAGGGCGAGGAGAAATAATCAGTTTGTATGTTTGTTTATTTAATTATTTATGCTCCTTCTATCTCTAGTTTCAAAATGGTTATACTTTGATTTCGTTGATTGTGCTCATTTTTGTTTAGGAAGAGCCAATCTCAACTTAAGAAGCTTGAGCATCAGGAATATCCTACAGTTTTTATTCTTTACTTTCAATCATTTGAATGTTTTAAACACACTAATTAATCGAATCCTCGGGATTATGTATATGTTCGCGTGACATAATAACGATTCCTAAAAATAAATCGAAGTATACGTTCGCGCAATTTCAACCAAACTTTCTTAATATTAATAAAGTGTGATTAATTGTGGACACGTATGCGTGACATGATTCTTGACGCATTAAACGAAATGAGTACATGTACGCGTGACTCGCTTTAGGATAATTTCTTAATTAAAAGCAGTAAAATAAAAAGTGAACATAGGTTCTAAAACACGTAATTAAACAAGTTGATTAAGTCAGGTATAATTATTAAAGCGACCGTGATAGAACTACGAAACTCGGGAGTGCCTAACACCTTCTCCCGGGGTAACAGAATTTCTTACCCGGTCTTCTGTGTTCGCAGACCATAAATAAGAGTGAATTTCCTCGATTTGGGATTTAAAATAAATCGGTGACTTGGGACACCATAAATTATCCCAAGTGGCAACTCTAAAATAAATAAATAATTTGGGATTTAAAATAAACCGGTGACTTGGGAAACCAAATCACCTCCCGAAGCTGTCTAAACCATTGGAACTCACATACGAGCCCTTTAACACATAGGTTAACATCAGTTGACTTTTCCAACTTAAGCTTCCTCAAAAGAGATTAAGTGTCTCAAACCTTCTCAAAACCTTTCCGAACCCGAGCCAATCAACTCGATCACATATAAAACCGATAAACAAAGCAATAAGAAGCAGAAATGGGGGAAACAGAACAGTAACTCATGAGACGATTAGCCGAGTTGTCACAATCTTTCTCCTAAGATAACAAAAAAAAGACCTAGTTTGATGAACTTTCTCCTAGGATCGAAGTCTTAGTCTGATGAATCATTCTCTTAAAGATTAAAACCAAGTCTGATAAATTTTCTCCTAGGATAATAATTTCTTAAATAATAAAAAAAAGAAAAGGAAGTCTGGATTTGAAAAAAAAGAAGTCATTTTTTAGTTTTCTTAAATTACCAATATTTAGTTTTCTTGAAATCAGGGGTCCCGCCTGGGGAATGGGGTCAGTTTTTACTTTAGTCAAACTTAGTTTTTAATTTTTCGCAAGCTCAATCTAAAATCTAGGAGACATACTTCCTAGTGTAGGTTATTCAAGTTTCATCCCTAGGAGATACACATCCTAGTCGAGTCTTTAATTGTACTCTCATCATTGTATCTTTCATCAGTAGTGTAGGTGATTTATAGTTCTACTAACAACTCACAAATCTTCCTAGTGAAAACTGGGGCAGAAAGGTTTCTTTTGTTTTGTCTGTTTTGCTGTAGTAGTAGGCGTCCACCTGGAGAATGAAGGAATTCATTTCAAGTTTCAAATCAGAAGTAGCATGAGTTGCCTGAAGAATAAGGTTTTTACCTCGAGTAACGAGGGTTTGAGATGACCAAAGAAGAAGTCTTAATCCAAGAAAAAAAATAAAGGAAAAAAAAGGGAAGTGAATCTAAACGCAGAAGCAGATAAAAGATGTGGACTGCGTAAGACATGGCTGAAGTCACGAGCACTGCATGTCCGATCTTGATCCAAAGAAACCGTGGAAGAATGAACTAACACCTGCAGCTAACAAGCATCAATATTCAGATCAGAGTCCGCATGAAGAACCAATCAAGACTCAAGATCAAGCTTCAGAAGACTCATTGATAGGAATCTTGTAACTCGTAGCTGATAGGCTTAGTTAGTTTTTTTCATTTTTGATTTTGATGTAACAACAGGACCGCGAACCGGAACCTCGATGGAACCTCACTCGACTCTTTCGTCCTCTCCACACACTCCACCACCTCATTCACTTCTGAACTACACATGGCCTGATTCCTTTATATGTAACGATATGTTGGCAGCTCAGATACTAGGGCTCGGTCACATTCTCTTTTCCTTTAGTTTTTGGTCTGTCTAAATAATGGACAGGTCAGAAAAACCAGTCTCGTCGTTCTTTGTCTGAAAACTTTTTGTGTTTCCAGTCAAAGAGGGGCAGGTGTAGACATGTAATTTTTGACCCGCCACGTCTTCAAGTTATATTAGCAGTTTCGCATATTTTATATATTTATTTAAGTTATTTGAATTTTTTAGGATTCTAATATACTATTTTTATTGTTATTTAGTATTAAAAAAATAAAAAACACAAAAATAGTTTCAAGTCTATTTATTTTAAGGTTAATTAGTACGTACAGTAGTAATGCTATTTTCACCTATTTTTATCTATTTTTATTTTTATATAATCTTTAAAAATATCAAAAAATAGTTTAACAATATAATATTATTTATTTTAATTAATTAGAGTTAGTTATGTATTTTATAGTATAGATTTTGCATTAGTTGTAGAAAAAGAATTAAGATTTTGGGTTGGAAAGACCCACTTTCGGACAGCCCTACACCATTACCCTATGGACCCAACCCAACTATTGCGCCCAAATTCGGATAGCCCATTCGCCTTAACCCTAAGCCCCTTCCCATAAATACATAAAAAAAACCTACTCCCTCCGTTCCAATTTATGTGAACCTGTTTGACTGGGCACTGAGTTTAAGAAAAAATGAAGACTTTTGAAATTTGTGGTCCTAAACAAGTCAAAAAAGGCCCCAGAGTATTTGTGTGGTTATAAAAGCTTTTTATTAATGATAAAATTGTAAGTTTAAGCTAAATTGTTTCCAAATTTACAAAGGGGTCATTCTTTTTGGAACAGACCAAAAAGGAAATAGGTTCACATAAATTGGAATGGAGGGAGTAAAAAAGAAGAAGAAGGCCCTAAAGTTAAAGAGGAGTTGTGCATTAGCTTCTTCCTCAAATCTTAGAAGTAGTCATCGACCTCTGCCCCCATAACCGGAGAACCAGCCGCCGGAATTGACAACCGGCGGGTCTGGTCGTTCCCCACCCTGCTCCATCTTTGAACATAGCCGCAATTCCCCCCACCCAGGCCCTTCCATCTTCAGCAACCACACCATCATCTTCTACAATCCGCCACCCAACTCCTCATCTCCAGCCCCACGAACCAGCTCGAAAACCATTGCTTTCTCAGCCAAAAACGGAACTGAAAATTAGCTGAAAAACAACCATAAACACTTTAGTTTATTCTCCTATAAATCCCTCGTGTACCAGCTGAAAACTTACACAAAAAGGCAACCATTTTTAGTTCCAAAATCTTACATTGAAGCTCTGTGCTCGAAGTCGAGGTTGCCGGAGAATTTTCTGTTCGAAGTTCCATCCGTCATCTCCGGTCGCAGTTTATTCCACACAGTTTTTACCGGTAATTATTATAATGTTAACAAGACAAGATGTCCTTGTTGTGTGACGGAAGGAAAATTTGAGATTTTGTGACAATGGTACTGATCTAAAATCGGCTTCATAGGTAAATTCCAACTTCTCTATCGTTTTCATCTTTTGATCTGCATCCTCCGTTGTAATTAGGTATAGCCTTTTTATACTGTCAGAAAGGTGCAAGTATCTTTGATAAATTTTTTTGCATATTTGATTGAGATATTTTGTCGTCTTTCTATGTACTCTTGTATTTTTGAGTGGTAAAATAGGGTTAGGGAAATAATCAGTCTGTATGTTTGTTTATTTAATTATTTATGCTCCTTCTTTCTCTAGTTTCAAAATGGTTATACTTGGATTTTGTTGGTTGTGATCATTTTTGTTTAGGAAGAGCCAATCTCAATTTAAGAAGCTTGAGCATAAGAAATATCCTACAGTTTTTATTCTTTACTTTCAATCGTTCGAATACTTTAGACACACTAATTAATCGAATCCTCGGGATTATGTATATATTCGCGTGACATAATAATGATTCCTAAAATAAATCGATGTATGCGTTCGTGCAACTTCGACCAAACTTTCTTAATATTAATAAAGCGTGATTGATTGAGGACAAGTACGTGTGACATGATTCTTGACGCGCTAAACGAAATGAGTACACGTACGCATGACTCGCTTAAGGATAATTTCTTAATTAAAAGCGGTAAAATGAAAAGCGTACATAGGTTCTAAAATACGTAATTAAACAAGTTGATTAAGCCAGGTAAAAAAAATAATACCCATTTGCAACATTAAGGAATTACAAGTATTGAATCACTTTTAATTACTCTAATCACAATTCATGAATGACTACATAAATCTGGAAAAAACAGAGTAGTCATGACAATTGAACTAGATGAAAGCTTCAGAATGACATCAACACACTACTTGCACCGGAGTATCTAAACACTTTTGGTGCTTCCTTCTTATGCTTTAGCATCTACTGGTTTAGCCAAGTCCATTAGTAATTGAAGCCTGAATTAGAGTTATGTGTAATCATCTTTGACGCTTTCTAGCTAACATGCAAATCCAAGAATCATCACTAGTAAAATTTTACAACTTAAACAAAATACCTTATCAAATGTAAGTTATGATAGCCTCTAATTCTAACTGGTAACAAACTAGAACCTTCATGGCTAAAGAATAAATTGTATAGATGAGTAACACAGATTTGCAAATAACTTTAGCTAAACAGATTCAATCACTATTAATCATGATGCACGCAGTAACTTAGCTCGTATCCAGAACTGCATTCTAACAATAACCAAACAACACACAACTTGATAAACATCAAACAATAGTCATAATACTGAAACTTGACAGGTCAACAAACACCTTCATACTTCAAACAAAGTGAAATTTACATTATCTAAACTGGAGTAATACCTCAGTAGCAGCAAGAAGCAAAAGAAACAGAAAATAAGTCTCTGAGATTCTGAGAAGAGGCAATAGCAAGTAAATATAGCAGCAAAGAAAACCAATACACCACAGCTTTAGACCTCAAACCAGAAATCCCAGCAATATGGAGCAAACCCGTAAAAATAGAGAAGAAAAGTAGCCTGAAAACCTCTATTTTCCTTTTTTTTTTGTTTCTAGCTTTTGAACTCAGAAGGATAAAAGAAATGGAATGAGAATGGAGAAAACCAATCTCTAAATTTCTCAGGGTTTTTCGTGTGTGAATTTTTTTTGTGTGTGAGTGATATATGGATCCTTATATAGAATGGTGGAGTGTGATTTTTGTGAGGAAAAATCAGAGGGGTGTGAGGGAATCTTTTGAAAATTCTGTCAACTAAAAATCAGGAGCTAAGCATCTATTTTCAACAGAAATAGATAGTTGTCCCTGTTTCTAGAAGCTTCTTTTATTCCCAGACCCTTTTAAACTTTTTAACTTTCAATTCTTACCCCAACATTTAAACTTATTTCCCAGTTTAGTGTGTTTCAACCAAACAAAACAAATTCCTCCATTTTCCATTTGTTTTAGACCCCTGAAGGTTTTTGTTATCATAAAAAGCCAACCAAAAGAGCAAACAAGCTTAAACAATAGACTCAAATATCTATGACATTCCCAGAACCCCCTTAAACTTTGGTTCATGATAAATGGTCTATAGCATAGATCATACGATCAAGACAAAAATAATAAGGCACAAAACCAAATCATTTAACATAACAACTTATTTTAACACCTAAATAATTCAAAATTGATTAAACTAACAACTCATGCAATTAAACTAAACAACATGTAATTGAACTAGATAATCCTATCAATCAAACAAAATCATCAAAAATTAAACCTAACTGATAATTAGAAAAAAGAAGCAAAGGAACAAAAGAGGAGGGGTCTGCTGATTTTGGCCGAGAATGAGTGGACAAATGAAGCGAATCATCTAATGATGATGGCGACGAAGCTTTGGCCGGTCAGTTATGGATTAGCCAAAATCTGGTGGCTTCGAAATGAGCTAAAATTAACATCAATTGATTTCTCTTGTCAAGAGCAATCAATTAGCGTAAGTTCTAGACCAAATCGAGTTGGTATTGCCAATGAAATCAGAAGAGGGAAATATTAGGTTCTTTTGGATATTTAGATCTGAAACTGGCCGAGTTTTGTGGGGATTTTGGGGGGTTATAGGGTTTGAGGAGAGGGGAGGATGGTGATGGTCTGGTGAAGTTTTGGGTGGTTTGGAGTGTCGCCGCCACCGTAGGCAATTTCCGGCAGCGGCCAACGGCGGAGCTTTGAGAGAGAGGTGAGGGGTGTCTCTAACATCAAATTTAGGGGGGTAGGGTATAATTTCGGACACTTAAAATGGGTGGGAAAGATCAGTTCCTGTCCGATGGATCTCATTAGGTCAACGGTTGGAATTGTCGTTACTAAAAAGGCATCGTTTTAGTTAAGTGAGGGCTGAACCGGATCTTTGAAGTGGCCTGGGCTAGATTGGAGAGGGGAAATAGGAGGATTATGTGGAATTTGAGCCATGAAAGTTGGCCCAGTTCGAAATTAAAGCTAAAGATAACATTTCCCTCTTCTTTCTTTGTTTTCTTTTTTCCTTCTTTCTTTTCTTTTGTTTTAAAATCCTAAACTAATTAATTAAAAACCTAGATTAGGTCCTAAAGCAAAAATCGATGATGGCGACGAAGCTATGGCCAGTCAGTGATAGATTAGCCAAAATTCGGTGGCACTTCTAAATGAGCTAAAATTAACGTCAATTAATTTTTCTTGTCACGAGCAATCGATTAACGTAAGTTCTAGACCAAATCAAGTTGGTATTGCCAATGAAACCAGAAGAGGGAAAGATTAGTTTTTTTTGGATTTTCAAATCTGAAACAGGCTGAGTTTTGTGTGGATTTTGGGGAAATGGTTATGGGGTTTGAGGAGAGTGGAGGATGGTGATGGTCTGGTGAAGTTTGGGGCGGGTTTGGAGTGTCGCCGCCGCCGTAGGCGATTTCTGGCAGCAGCTAGCGGCAGAGTTTTGAGAGAGAGGTAAGGAGTATCTCTAAGATCAACTTTAAAGGAGTAGGGTGTAATTTCGGACACTTAAAATGGGTGGAGAAGATCAATTCCTGACAATTAGATCTCATTAGATCAACGGTTGGGATTGTCGTTACTAAAAAGGCATCGTTTTAGTTAAGTGAGGGCTGGACCGGATCTTTGAAGTGGCCTGGGCTGGATTGGAGAGGGGAAATAAGCGGATTATGAGGAATTTGGGCCATGAAAGTTGGCCCAGTTCGAAATTAAAGCTAAAGATAACATTTCCCTCTTGTTTCTTTGTTTTCTATTTTCCTTCTTTCTTTTCTTTTGTTTTAAAATCCTAAACTAATTAATTAAAAACATAGATTAGATCCTAAATTAAAAATCTAATTTGTGAAATAAAACTAATTAACTATTTCTAGCATTTGAAAAATTAATTAATATAAACTAATGAAAGGAAATTAACAAATTAAGACTAAAAACTAAAAATATAAAAGGACCATCGTATTTTTGTGATTTTATTTAATAATGCAAATAAACTCATGCAATTTAAGACCTAAAATGCTATGCAATAAAGAATTAAATATTTTTGGTATTTTTCGACTTTAAATGATTAAAAGTGTACAAAAATGCAATTACATGCAAACAATTAACAAAAATTCTTTAAAAATTCTATAAATTTTTTTAAAACAATTAAGAAAAAATCTATTTATTGATTTTTGTAGGAGCATTTTTGGTGAGGAAAAATTACATGCTCACACTTACACGAACATCGTGGGATTTAATTCTAAGAGAGAAGTTTAGCCAACATACCTTGCTTTGATCTTCCTTACACTACTACATTATTCAAGTCCTAGCCACTTCGTTCTATTTAGAAATATATTAAAATTGAACATAAATTAGAAAGGAGTTCCTGGTTCTAGGTCATTCGAGTATTTTATCAAACACTAAGTGGGCATTGTGTTCTCTAGCTTCTCCTATTGTGGATTTCCCTCACCCCACAACCCAAGTTCTATCCATTTAGGCTCAACTATCTTTCCACACTCATGGTTGTACATGCATGCATAGATACACTCTCATACCCAAGAATTGCTTGCCTTATTACCTATTTTCAGTTAAATCTCAAAATTAAGGGTTAGGGAGTAGAATCTTAGCTTTAGGATGAAAGCCTAGTGAGGTTTTCCTTGCTAATTTTCCAAGCCTTGAGCAAGAATTGAGAAACAATGAGTTTAGGAATCCCCTTTCACTCTAGAGCACTTTCCCACTCTTAAAATATCAGACATTTACCTTACAAATGGACTTCAACAATTATATAGCGAAATAAGGTCGGTTAAAAAATTGAAAAAATGAAATCATGATACAGATCTGCAGCTGCATAATACTTCTGCAGTCTGCAAAATGGATCACATAATGGCCCTCTGCAACTGGGCATTTCTGATTCACTCTACGACATGTTTAGAGTCTACGACATGGTTTCTTGTCTTGAAACCAAAGATAAATAGAACGTTTAGCATTTTTCAAGCTTTCAAAAAAAAGCTTCACTTTTCTTTTCTTGAAAATAAAGACCAACATAACGTGAGAAACATTACAATTCAAGCCTATAAGACGTTAGCAACAAGACTTTTGCAATCAAATTTTCCTACGAGAATATCATACGGAGTTTTCCCTACTCCAGGTATGTTAAGTTTATCCCTTCTTTCTTTTGGCATGGTCCAAGTTATACACAGAAAACGAGCAAACACAGAGTTTTCATAAATGACTCTATTCATAGAAATACTAGGGTTCTCTGCGTTCTTGATTCTCCATGTGACATATTATTATATCTTCTGTTCATGGGTCTCAAAATGATACGCAGTTAATAAAGTTTATCCGAAAAGAATATTAAGATTTTAACATATTTTCATGAATTTTATTCATTTATGCATGTACATTGATCCATGACCAGACGGGGTTATATACACGTATTTATATTTATATTTTTATGTATATGGGATATGGGAAAAAGGTTACGACGTTATATATGCACCGCCACCTAATTAATTGGTATAGGTTGATGATGTTGCCCACAGTGGTCGAGACGATATGATGGGATGCCCTCAGTGGCTTGATGATATTACGCACACCTATACCTATGCATGACATGATATTTATATGCACATTCATGACATTATAAATGCTTCAGAATTTACAAAGTTATTCAGATTTACAGATTGATTTCTTTATTCCATGTTTCATCTATGCCTTTTACGTACAGATTTTCATGCGTTACATACTCAGTACATTTTTCATACTGACACCCTATTTCACGGTGCCTGCGTTTCATGCCCGCAGGTGCAGGTAGGCAAGCTAACGATCCTCCCCCTTATGATCCTTGATCAGCGAGAGTTGGCGTACTCCACTTGATCCGGAGCTGCTTTTGATTTTGGTACGATATGCTTGTATACATATATGGGTATGATGTGGTTCAGTTCCGTCTTTGTACAGTTGTATATCTATTAGAAGTATGTAGACAGTTATGTACAATTGGATAGTATGTGGCCTTGCCGACTTTCTGTTTTGGGTATATAGTTGTCTATCGCGGCCTTGTCGGCTCGCCTACTGTAATCCGCACATATATGTATATATGTCTTTTGGACATATTTCCTTCATGTATATTATTTTCGTAATTTAGCTGAGGTTAATCAGGTTTATAGCTTAGACGCGTGCTTAGGGGTATTTGATAGGTAGGACTCATGCACCCGTCGCGGCCCTTCGATTTGGGTCGTGACAATATTCACCCAATTTGGCACTCCAAGGGTAATAATCAGTGACAGGGGCACTCACTTTTGTAATCGAGCCTTCGCAAAGTTTTTGTAGAAGTATGATGTATGCCACAAGGTGGCCACCCTATATCATCCACAAACGAGTGGGCAAGTGGAAGTTTCAAATAAAAAGATAAAGAGTGTGTTAAGTAAGACTGTGAATGCTACTAGAACGGATTGGGCGAGAAAGTTAGATGCATTTTTGGGCTTATCGAACTACTTTCAAAACTCCAATCGACATGTCGGCATACAAGTTGGTATTTGGGAAGGCGTGTCACTTACCGATGGAGTTGGAGCATAGAGCTTGGTGGGCGTTGAGGCAGTTGAATCTCGATATTGAAGCTGCGGGAACAAGTAGAGTCATGGAGTTACAAGAGCTTGATAAATTCTGATATCACGCTTTTGAGAGTACCTGATTATAAAAGGAGAGAATGAAGATGATACATGATAAAACTATTATTGGGCGGAGTTTTAAACCCGGAGATAATGTATTACTATACGACTCAAGATTGAGGTTATTTTCGGGCAAATTAAAGTCAAGATGGTCAGGGCTATTTCGTGTAGTCGAAATTCATCTCACTGGTGCCATAGAGATTGCTGTAGAAAATGACTCTTGCACATTCAGAGTCAATGGGCACAGATTAAAACATTATGTGGGCATGGATAAGGCAAAGGTAGTGTCAGTGATTCATTTGATCGAGCCTCCGATGTTTAGCGTACCTTAAATGCGCTTACCTGCATCGTGCCACAATGTTAAATCAGGCGCTTCATGGGAGGAAACCCATGGAACTGTTGTATTTGTCATGCCACGACGTTAACTAAGGCGCTCGTTGGGAGGCGACCCAATTAGTAGTTGATATTTTCCTTCTTTTATTTTTAGGTACTAATGATTTTGTAGGTGAGATTGGGTGATATATAAATACATCAGGCACTGAGGGACTCAGGGTGAAGGGATCAACCCGGAGATAGGTAAAAAGTGGCGAGAAAGGAAAATTTTTGGAGGCCAGGTCCGCGTCCGCACTCAGACAGGTCATATTGCGTCCCACACTGCCTCGCAATCCTTGCTACGTCCGCAGCCGCGGAATGACCGCACTTGGACCGCGCATAACACCCTTTATTACTAATAACTCCCCCTTTCTTATCCCCTACCCTTTTTCACTTCACCCAAATACCCGATCCCTAACCACTTCTCTTACAAATCAAAACAAACAATCCTCTTCTCTCTTCAAATAGAACCCTAAACCATTCTACCCCCACAGAATCGACCCCCTACTCTATCCTCTTCTCTCTTCTAACTTTTTCCCCTCACATAACATACTCACAGGTCCACCAGGTAAGGGCACTTGTTTAAACTTTTTTTGGGTTATTTGAATTTCTTAGTTTTGTAGTTGTTTTCTTCTTATTTTTGTAGTAGATTTCTTATAGTCATGTGCTATATTACACTAGTGGGTATGTCGGGATTGTAGTAGAACTTTATCCTCACGGGTTAGATGGAAATTGGTATATCTGTGGTTGAATTAGGGTTCTCAAATTGTTATTTGGGAGTTCGGGTAAATTGTGCACATCATGTATTTGTTTAAGTGCCAAAGTGAGTCATGAATGTCATTTATGACCAATTGTGCGGATGAAGTCTGAGTAACCGCCTTTGGATCACATCTCTTATTTTTTGCTGATGGTGATATTTGTTTCAGGTAGTATGACGCCCTCCAAGAAATGCAGAACCACCGGTGCCTCCTCTAATGGTCACGCTGGATCATCCAGGCCACGAGCTTCAACTAATGTTCGCTAGTATGATAGTACCAAGTTTGTCTCCAGCGCAGCTCAGGACCGTTTTGGTCACAAGGCATCAAAGAAGCCCATACCGGAGAGGGTAATTGATATAGGTTCCCTCCAATATAACTCTCCCAACATGTACAATGAATTGGTTCTGCGTAGGTTGGATATTTTCTTTGAAGAACCAGACGAGGTTAATTTGATGGTTCTGCGGGAGTTTTACGCGAACCTTTCGGAACATGTTAATGATGTTTGCACGGTGCGAAAGAAAAATGTGGATGCCTCCATTGAGGCCATTCAGAGAGCTTACCGGTTGCCAATATTCGGGGAAGACACTGATACGGAGGACTACTATGAAGCCCATGACAGACGATACACCACGTGGAGTTTGTTCTTTAAATTAATATGTGTGCCCAACAAGGAAGTCGTGTGGATTATACCAAGGAAGAAGTTTTATTTAGCAGTACTCACCTTCGAATGGAAGTGTTGGATGTATATCATCAATAGTCGCATGCTCGCTTCCTCCAACACCACTGAAGTGAATGGTCCCAAAGCTCCATTGATCTGGTGCTTCATGAATGGCCACGCTTTTGATGTAGCCAAGGTTATTCACGAAGAGATGTTCATCCATTGTCCAATTATGGGTTCTTCTTTCCTTCCTTGGTCACTAGATTATGCCGGGGAGCACGGATGCCGGAGAACTTGAGCGTGGATGGAAGATTGAAGAAAGGAACAAAATTTCGGGTAGATAAAGTGACCCGCAAAATAATTATGCGGCCGCATAATTGTCCTAAAATTTGCTCAAGTTTCTACTTCATTTCACGGCAGATCTGCAGTCCGCAACACCATGAAACCCCGGGTTTTAGGTAAAATTGTGCGGGACCTTACAATAATAATACGTTGAATGAATGATCTTACGAAGAACGTTTTTTGACTATTCCTCTAAATTAGGTCTATTGATTACTCTAAAAGTTCTTTCGATTACCTATGAGAGTCGTGAAATTAATCCAAATAAGATAACACAATGCAAATTGCTTTAACACTTCTCCTTCGATTAAAGTACAACCACAATTAACCTTGCAATTCAATTAGAAACTCGTTTAATTAATTTAAGAACCTAACAAAAATAATTCCACTAGTGTTGTGGTCAAATTGGAGCCTAATACTCGATACGCCTAGATCATGTAGTACTTTGAATTTGGTTGTAACATAGGCTTTGAGACGTGTTGGATAAAATCTAGATAAAAGTATCTACACCTCCCTAAACGCTTTAATACCTACGACACTATATGTGACCTACACATTTTCCAATTACAACTACCCCGAAACTTCAATTTCAGAATAGTACCCATTTCTCATTTCTTTAAGTACAACAAACAAGGACTTTACATCAATAGAGGAATGTTCATTTTTATTTCATTACTCAACGTGAGCAGATCTGTTCTTTTTTTTTCTGTTTTTTTCACATTTTTTCCATTCACAATGCCCTACTCTCGTACCTCACATACATTCATAATGGTGCACCTTTTTCTACCTGTCATTGGTTCCGCTCAAAACCAACCCCACCCCCACACTTATGTCTCTTCATCTTTTAGCAACACATACAAGGCATTCAAGTGCTTAGGTTCGGCTACAAGCTCAGGTTGTAATGTGGTTTCCAAATCAAGAGGGAATTAGGTTCAACTAGTCTAACTAGGGATAACTTATCAGTTCTTAGGAGGATTCAAAGAAATAGAAGAAAAAGGCTTTCAAAGAAAGCCTACGGTCATCTCCAAACTCAATTATTACCTATGATTTCTCCTTGAGCCACAACCAAGCCAAGTTCTAGACCCTGTCAGGCATGATCACTAAGCAACATCATGCATCCCACCAGTAAGGCGTATTCAAATTTTCCAACCACAAGCAATTTTTCAAAAAAAAAAAACATATCTAAAAAAGAATTAACAAAAATCTACTCTAAAAAGTGTTTGGTTCAAAATATTACGACCATGGTAAAGAACCAAACAAAAGTACAAGTAAAGAAGTAATCCTTAAAAAACTAAGAATATATTTTTGGAATTTTTGGTTTTGTGGATTTTTTAACAAGAAGAAAATTAAACAGCACTATTTTACAATACCCCCACCCCCATACTTAACTAGTGGCATGTCCCCATGTCATAAAATTAAAATGCAAAGGTGAAAGAAAACTCCCCTGATTGGGTCAATCTGTGTTGGAGACAATGCCGGGGTCCAGGTGACACGCCCGACCAAGTGCACGTAGCCATACCATGGTTTTCTTCTCCTACTTAGTAGTTTTTCTAGAAAGTGAGTCCACTTGAGTGCCCAAATCAGTGATAGAAGTGTACATCCCCACCATCTCCTATTCCAAGGCAAGCATTCTTGTTTCCCATACACCACCGGAAGGTTCTCCAATACACTTGTCATGCGGGGTAGTAGCATCAACATCCTCATCGTGCACCTCTCTATCCTCGACGGGTGCATCAGACTCCTCACTCTCAACCACCGCAGCCACAACAGGATATTTCCCAATGTTAACTTTATCAGCCCACAATTTCTTTTCTCTCTTGACCTTCCCGTTCTACCCTAGCCCCATGGCATAACCGAGTGACCAGCAATGGGAAAATAACCCATACTTTTGCATTGTACAACGAATTGTCACCTCATCTTGAATGACATTAACCACATCAAAGTCGTGGCCAGTGAGAAAGCACCAAATCAGAGCAACATAGGGACCATTCACCTCAGTTGTGTTGCTAGAAGGCATCAAGCGGTTATTAATGGGGTATAGCCAATACTTCCCCTCAAAAGTGAGGTGCAGTAGAGTGAAATTTGTGGCCCATGATTAACCACACCACATCCTTCCCTAGCAAAGAAATGGTCACAAAGAATGTGTTCCACGGGTATAAATCCTTGTTGTGCGCCAAAAGTAGTTGGTTGTATGAAGATGGTCCACATACCCCAGCAGGTGATAGGCCCTTTGGATAGCCTCCTTGGAAAAGTCCACATATTTCTTCTGAACTATACACACATAGTCATCATGTTCCGGGCAATTCGCATAGAATTCCCTAACAATCGTTAAATTCGCCTTGTCATTTTCTTTGAAGAACACCCCCATTCCTCACTGGAATAATTCATTATGAACTCTGTAACACTCATTAAAGAGGGACCCAATGTCAATTCCCCTTTCAGGTATTGGCTTTTTGACAGCCTTGTCATTACACCATTCTTGGGCCCCCAGGAGACGAACTTTTTTTTATCGTATGTGCGAGAGGATGCAGAAGCTTGCGACCTGGATGTTACCACATCTTTAGCTATGGACATGCCTACTTGCCTACCGGTGGAGGCACTTGGAGTTTTTCTTTTCTTAGAAGTGGCCATTTGCACCTGAAACAACCTGATAAATATCAGTAATTAGACTACTCTTCGGACCAAGACAGGTTACTCAGATTTCACCAGTATAATGGTCATGAAGAAACACTCTCCTAGCCATGGGAAGGACCCATTCCACAATTAGTAAAATATACCGTCATTATCAATTCACTCAAATTAAGTACATGGATTATTATTGGTTGAGCAACAAATTTTAGAATACACCGCTCAACCTCATTCTGGCATTTACACAAACACCTAACATCCAAAGCTGCTCTTATTCCACCCAAAGTAATTCTTTAACCCTAGGGTGGACTACATACACAATAATTCAACTGCCTAATAACCATAATCTTAGTACCCATGGTGAAACCCAATCTTTAACCCCACAAGAAAATTAAAAATAAATGAAAAAAGGACAGGAGAAAAAGGAAAAAGAAAAACATGAAAAAAGAAAGTTACATACCTAAGGGTTCAATAGATGGAAACACACTTGAGGAGTGGGGGAAAGAGAGAGTAAGGGAGTGGGGTGGTGTGTGTGTTTGGTGGTGAAGTGATAGAGGGAGGTTGGGGGCGGGTTAGGGTTTGGTTTAGTAAGAGAGGAGAGAAATTGGGGATAGAGGGGAAGGGGTGAAATTTGGGTGTTAAACAAAATAAAAGGTTCGGGTGCTTAACTATGCGCGGTTGGGTGCATGGTCGGATCCACTCGTACACGGACGTGTACACATGCCAGAGTTATAGTACACATGCGTGGCCTTATATGTGGTCATCCCTCTAGGTGCACGAACGTGCACCTCCATGCTTGTTGATGCCGTATTTTGCGTGATCAAATGCGCAGTGCACCGCTCCAGGTGCACGTTCACGCACCTCTACATGCACAAAGTGCCTTTATAAAGCCTCAATTCCCCCTTCCACAATATAAACATTCTTGCAACCACCAAGTGATAATATACGCTAACTTTTACCTAGTCTACGCTACAACCAAAAAAACAAAAGAGAAAAATTAAAGTAGTAGAAAAGTTAGAGGTAGTTCTGAATTATAGTCATCATCTTGACTCAACCAGGCATCCTCAAGTGATTATGATGCTCGAGGATTGCTTAGAAAATCCCCCAGCAAGATATGATTTTAACTTGTGCTCATTCACTTTGAAACTCTCTGTTCCCTTCATGTTCTGGACCTCAATCGCCCCATATTGTGATTGTAACGACCCGACCGGTTATTTTGAGTAATGTAGCCCTATTATTCTATTTAATACATATTATATGCTTAGTTATTTATATGGGACTCGCCGAGGTAGTTGATTTGGTTCCCGGGATGTTTCGGAATGAGTTTGGACACTTAGTTCCAATGTTGGAAGCTTAAGTTAAAAGAGTTGACCGGATATTGACTTATGTATAAAAGACTCCAAAATGGAGTTTTGATGGTTCTAATAGTGTCTTACTGTAATTTTGGACTTAGGAGTGTGTTCGATTAGTGATTTGGAGGTCCGTAATTGATTTTGGCTTGAAATAGCAAAAATTGGAAAAATGAGATGTTTTGGAAATTGAGAAGTTTGACCGAGAGTTGTATTTGTTGTTATCGGGCTTGGAATTTGGTTTCAGAGTTAGAATAGGTCTGTTGTATCATTTATAACTTATTTGCAAAATTTGAGGTCAATCGAAGTTGATTTGGTAGGTGTCAACGTCAATTGTAGAAGTTGGAATTCCTTAGTTTTAATTAGGCTTGAAACATGGTGTGATTCGTGTTTTTAATTTTGTTTGATGTGAATTTAGGCCTCAACAAAGTTGGTATCATTTTAGGACTTGTTGGTATATTTGGTTGAGGTCCCCGGGGCCTCTGGTAGATTCCGGAATGTTAATAGATCGAATATGGAACTTAAGGCATGGCTGGGCAGACCTGGACTGGTGTGATCGCACCTACGAGGGTCATGGTCGCAGGTGAGAGGCCGCATGAACGTAGATATTATCACAGAAGTGGCCTGGAAGGAAGTGGGCAGTGATTGCATGTGCGATGATTTTGTCCACACCCACGAGGTTGCAAATGCGGAGAAAGGGTCGCAAGTGCGAGGTCTGGGAGTGAGCTTAGGAAGCAGGTCCAAAGCATGTTCCGTAGATGTGGACTCGCATCTGCTCAAGTTTGATTGCATATGCGGAAGTGGGCTGGAACGGGTGTATCGCAAAAGCGATGGAAATCTCCGTAAAAGCATAATTGTGGGTGCATTTAAATGATCCGCATAAACGAGAACCTCTGGGCAGTGTATATAAATGTAAGGTTCCGAGGTTTTTATCATTTTTGGATCTTGCAAACTTTGATTAAGGCGATATTTGAGAGGGATTTCAAAGGGTTTCTTGAGGTAAGTCACTCTTGATCATTTTTATGCAACAATATTGTTTACCCATTGAATTCCCCTAGTTTGTGTTATTTTTGAGGTGAAATTTTGGGAGTTTTGGGCTAAGGATTGGAGAGCTAAATTTAGGAATTTGAGTGATGATTTGGTGTCAAAATTTGGTATGGTTAGACTCGTGATTGAATGGGATTTCGGATTTTGTAACTTTTGTTGGGTTCCGAGACGTGGTCCCGGAGTTGACTTTTGAGTTCACTTTTTGGCTTTTAGTTAAGAACTTAATTTTTCATATGGAATTGAATCCGATTTGCGAGGCAAGGGCCTGTTGGAGTAGATATTTGCACGGTCTGAGATAAGTAATACTTCTAAACTTGGTTATGAGAGTATAAAACCCCTGATTATATTTCATGTGATTGGTTTTGAGGTGACGAACATGCTAGGTGACGGGCATATGGGCGTGCACCGTAAGAATTGTGAGTCGATCTATTTCGTAGAACTGTATAGTTGAATTATCTTGTTGTTATCCGTATATTCTCCATGTGTTAGAGAAATTGAGTTGTGATTCATGTTAGAATCATGCTTAGGCTATATGCTGGTACTGTTGGGACTCACAAAGGTCATATTGCTGTTAAGTTACTTGCTTAATTGGCAATGGTGTACTCAGTCACATCTATCTTTCGCATATCATATCTCAGTCTCTGTTTCCTTTTATTGATACTTCATATCATCATTGTTTGGGATGATTTTCATGACATTGTAAGCCCAAAAGACTGGAGAGATTGATGACTGAGTGAGGCTGAGGGCCTGATTGTAAGGATATTTATGGGACCGGGTTGCATGCCGCAACAGGCTTTATTGATTCATGCCATGATTGGCTTATTATAGAGCTTAGGCAGGATCTGCCCCTCCAGAGTCTGACTTATCAGCAGTGAGTTCGGGTACCTATGGAGTGCGAGTGCCGAGAGCGAGTTCCAAGTGCGATTACCAAGAGCAAGTGCCAAGGGATTGGGAGGAATGAGTGAATGTGAGGAATGAGTGAATGTGAGGATGGATTTAATGGGAGGACTGAGTGATTGATTCTCTGGGAGTATGCATATAATTTCATCACTGATTTGTTTGCAGTTGGCATACATAACTAACATGTAGATATTGAGATGTATCGTTTCTCATTTTAGTTACACTTGATATATCTTACCCATTTGAGCTTTAACTGTTGAACTTGAAAGCATGTCTATATTCATGTACTGTATTTCTGTATTTGAACTGTACATATGAAGCTCATCACTACTTTCAGCCCAAAGGTTAGACTTGTTACTTATTAAGTTGGTTGTAGTCACGCTACAACATGCACTACGTGTGCAGATCTAGGTACCCATTTGAGTTTTAACTGTTGAACTTGAAAGCATGTCTACATTCCTATACTGTATTTCGTATTTGAACTGTACATATAAAGCTCGTCATTGCTTTTAGCCCAAAGGTTAGACTTATTACTTATTGAGTTAGTTGTAGTCACGCTACAATAAGCACTTTGTGTGCAAATCTATGTTATTGTATAGATGCTCATGTACTTAGTGACACCCGAATTTTGGGAAGTTATGAAATGAGTCGCGGTATTTTTTCATATTAGCTATTTTAAAGGATTTACTCTTAAGCTTAATTTATTATGTTTTTAAATTTAAAAATAAGTGGTTTATTGTGAATGTCGGCTTGCCTAGTATTGCGATAGGCACCATCACGATATGTGAGATTTGGGTCGTCACAATGATAAGTGTATCACCACATACGGTCATGTCCATCTAGACTTAATGTTTTCGAGGAACAATCTGAGTCTATTATTGTATAGAAAGACCTTTTCCCCTTCATGAAATTCCTTCGGTTTAATTAGACGGTCATGCCATTTCTTTGTCTTTTCCTTGAAAATTCGCGCATTCTCATACACGTCCAATCTGAATCCCTCCAGCTCATTCACTTGTGACATTATGTGCTCACCTGCAAGACTAAGATCAAGATTAAGCAATTTAATTGCCCAATAAGCCTTATGCTCTATCTCCACAAGGAAGTGACATGATTTTCCATATACCAACTTGAAGGATGAAGTCCATATGGTTGTTCTGAACGCTGTTCTATATGCCCATAGAGCTTCATCTAACTTTACTGACCAATCTTTACCGGAAGCACTCACCCTTTTTTCTAGAAATCTTTTGAGTCCATGGTTAGCTACTTCTACCTGCCCACTAGTTTGCGCATGATACGGGGTTCCTGTTTTATGAGTTACCTCATATTTAGACAGCAGAGTGTCAAACTGTTTATTGACAAAATGTGGCCCTTTGTCACTGATGATGACCCGGGGAGTTCCAAAACGGGTGAAAATATTCTTCCGAAGAAATGTCCTAGTGGGGATTGCCTCGACCCAATTGGAGACATAGTCAATGACCACTAGGATATATTCATAGGAATAGGACGATAGGAAGGAACACATGAAGTCAATAACCCAGACATCGAAGATTTCACATACCAAAATGGAATTCAGGGGCATCTCGTCTTCTTACGAATGTTACCTGTCTGCTGGCACTTGTCATATCCAGTCGTGTAGGATCTAACGTCCTTGTACAAGGACGACCAGTAAACCGGCTTCCATGACCTTCGCTGCTATCCTATTTCCTCCATAGTGTCCTCTAGATGCTCCATCATGGCAATGGGACAATATAGTTCCTATTTTCACTTCTAGTACGCTTCTTCGAATCATGCCATCTGTACACAATTTAAACAAAAAGGGGTCATTCCAGAAGTAGCTTTTTACCTCGCTTTGCAGATTCCTCTTATGGTTGGAGGTCAAGTCATGTGATGGACATCCACTAGCACAAAAGTTGGCTATGTCAACATACCCTGGCAGTCTATCCAAGATTGTTGCAATAGAAAAAATCTGCATATCCGGGAACTCTTCCCGAATGTCCACCGCTTCAACAAGTGGTTTCTCCAATCCCGACAGGTGGCCAGCCACCTGATTTTTTGTGCCCTTCCTGTCTTTGATTTCAAGATCAAACTCTTGTAGCAACTATACCCACCGCATTAGATGTTGTTTTGACTCTTTCTTGCTCAGTAGATATTGCAGTGCCTAGTGATCAGTATGTACTATCACCTTTCTTTCCACTAGATAGGATCTGAACTTGTCGAAAGCAAATACCACTGCAAATAACTCCTTCTCCGTGGGAGCTTAGTTTACCTGAGCATCATTCAAAGTCCAGTTGGCATAGTAAATGGATATGAATATTTATCTTTTCTCTGCCCCAGTACTGCTCCCACTGCCACATCACTGGCATCGCACATGATCTCAAAGGGTTCTCTCCCAGTTAGGAGCCACCATTATAGGGACACTCACTAGCTTTTTCTTGATCTGATCGAATGCTCTAAGACACTCTACATCAAACACAAACTTTAGATCCTTGGCAAGTAATGTTGTTAAGGGCTTGGTGAAGCTGGAGAAATTCTTGATGAACCTTCTATAAAACCCAGCGTTCCCTAAAAAGCTTCTGATGCTCTTCACTGAAGTTGGTGGTGAGAGCATAGATATCACTTCTACCTTAGCTCTGTCAACCTGATACCTTCATCTGTGACTTTGTGGACGAGACTATCCCCTCCTTGACCATGAAGTGACATTTTACCCAATTGGGTACTAGGTGAGTGTCTTTACATCATTTCAGTACAAGTTTGAGATTCTGCAAACAATCCTTGAATTCATCTCCAAAGAGATTAAAGTCATCCATGAACAACTCCAGACACTTCCCATTCAAATCTGAAAAAATTGACATCATGCACCTCTGGAAAGTAGCTGGTGCATTGTAAAGTCCGAAAGGCATTCTCTAGTATGCAAAGATTCTGGAAGGACAGGTAAATGAGGTTTTCTCAACATCTTAAAAAAGAAATGGGTATTTGATTGTACCCAGAGTATCCATCTGAAAAGCAGTTACATCCACGCCCTGCCACCTTTTCCAACACTAATCAATAAAGGGAAGAGGGAAGTGATCTTTTCTCGTTGCATCGTTCAGCCTTCACTAGTCTATGCACATCCTCCAACCAGTAAAAGTCCTGGTAGGAATTAGCACGTTGTCCTCGTTTTTCTCCACCATCATTCTCCCTTTTTTTGGCACAACCTATACGGGGCTGATCTGTTGGCTGTCGCGTTTCCAGTCAAAGAGGGGCAGCTGTAGACATGTGATTTTTGACCCTCCCCAAGATTTTTCATATTTTAGCACGTAAATATTTAATTTAGGCCTAATATAGCTATTTCAACTCATTTTTACTCTTTTACTTTATTCTATTACAAGAAAATAAAAATTATAAGAACTGGTTCCATTAATATTTTGTAGTCATTTTTAATCTTGAAAAAAATACCAAAAAAATAGTTTATTTTAACGGCCAGTCTTCTTTTAATAGTTATTTTACTTAAGTAGGAATAATTAATAAATGAGATCGTATTTTAATCTCGTTCGCGAGGAAAGAATAAAACTTGGGCTCGAGCAACCCATCTTTAGGCCTAATTTTTGGATCTAGTCCATAATTACCATGCCCATAATTCCTAGTCCCATACCCCTAACCTAATACCTACCCCTATATAATAGTACCTAATCCCTACATAGACCTAGATCTAAAAATCCATTGAATCCGCCGTTTTCTAGAGCAACACACAAAAATACAAAGCAAAAGAGACCTAGAGCACCTAAGGAAGGCTGAAAAACGCCAAAAGGACCTAGGAAAAAACAAAGAAGTTGTTGCTTCTTCTTCAAAGCAAAAAGGAAACGCATACTCTTAAGGCAAATCCCATCGCCACTGCTTCTTTCTTCTTTCATTGACCACAACTACAACAACCATGGACGCTGCCCAAAGCTCCAAAATCAGTCCATAACAGCCCTGAAACACCTCTTAGACACCACCAAAATGAAGCTGAAAAATGGCTTCAACAGTCCTTAAGCAGCCCTCAAAATCACGCAAAACCGTCGTGAAAATCAGTTGAAACTAATATGAAAATAACTCCATCAAACCAGAAGAAAACGAGCTCCAACACCTAGGTAAAACCTCCATTAAACAGCCCTCTTTCCTCACAATGCAACAACATTTTGGTTGGGTTCAAGTCGGCTTTTCCGGCGAGTTTTGAGGTTCCGACGTGGTCTTTGTTAATGGACAATTGCTGTAATCTCAGTTGAACCACTAGACATTCTGCAATTTGGTTCTACTAGTAAGACAATCACTTCTTTAATTAGTGAAACGAGGCATGCTCACTGATCTATGCAAAGTTATAACAAGGTTCCTTTCCTTTGCTCTATTTACTTTTGCGTTGACATGATTTGCTTATTTCCTTTATCAAGCATGATTGTGTCCATGATTATTGATATTTTACTTTCTAGATCAGTTGTTTGGTTTTGATTAGAAGGCAGATTTGGGTTTGCCTTATAAATGAGTGTGTATCTTCTTTAGTTTATTTTACCTTTGTAGATTAATGAATATGGTGGATAATATTTTATGTTTCAGTTTATTTGCGCTCAAGCATGTGTTAAATCTTTTTAGCTTAAATTAATCGTTCTTGGCTGGAAATTGCTCCACTCGGCGTGGTTTCTGTGTTTAATTTTGTTAACTATTGATTCCTCCTTTATAGTTTGGAGTTTATAAATGTAGAGATAAGCACACATTTATCTCCACGATTTTCTTGGATATTTTTTTGTTTGTTTTTGTTTTGTTCTGAAAAAGGTAACAATTATGTTTTCCTTGGATTCTTTTTCCTTTTAAAATTTGAAAAGGTGAGAGAGATATCTGAAACAAGATATGGCCAACTTATGACGTGCTAATTGGGAAAACTTGAATGAGGTCCTTATTTAGTTGAGGCGTGCCATATTAAATAGTTATAATTTATGGTACTCAAAAACTAAATTTAGAAATCCTTTGGGTCAGAATAAATTGAGGTGAGTCATGCCAAATAAAAAAAACTCATAATGCATGGCTCTCGCTTAATCAATATTTTAATCCTTAGAAATGGAGGCGTGCCATTTAGTTGAATTTCCATGGCCCTCGCAAACTTGAAGATGCATAGTTGTTTTAGGCGCACTATTTTAAAAATTACCTTCCTAAATTCGGGTGTGCATTTATGTGACCCAAATCCAAATCTCAACAATGTTAGATAAAATATGTCGGGGACCGCGGGTGCATTTATGTGACGTGGTTCAAGACGTGTTTTAAATAACGTTGAAATCTTCCTAAAAAATTAAATAAAAGTGGTTATAAAGTTAAAGTTGTACCATAGGTTAAAACATGTATTAGAATCAGATAATAAGCCAATTATAACAGTTGAGCAACCGAGCTAGAACCACGGAATCCGAGAATACCTAATACCTTCTCCCGGGTTAACAGAATTCCTTACCCGGATTTTTGTGTTCGTGGAATGTAAAATAAAGTTAATCTTTTCCTCGATTCGGGATTTGAACCCCTGACTTGGGACACCATAAAATTATCCCATGTGGCGACTCTGAATGTTTAATAAAATAATCATGTTTCGATTTTCATTTAAATTGGAAAACTCCCTTATACCCCTTTCGGGTGTAGAAAAAAGGAGGTGTGACAGCTCTGGCGACTTTGCTGGGGAGAAGAACCCAAAATCTCTGGTTCAGGGTTCAATAATTCGAGCTTAGAATAATTGTTATATTTGGCTATATTTATTATCTAATTTTATTACATGTTTAGGCCTAATGTGCTAAATGTTGCTTTTTACCGCTTTGATATTACTTGAACTGTATATATACTGCTACGAAACCCCTCTCTTCTTTCTTCTGAGGAGTGCATGCTGGCGTGACTTCTTCCTGTTAGTGTCACATCCCAAATAGAACGAGATTCGGACAAGTTGCAAAGCCGGATGATCTTTTGGTTACAAGTATGCTGCCCTCCCCCCGGCTCGAGTTGTCCTCTCGGGTAAGCCAGGTCTAGAACAATACACCCAGGTTTTAAACCTAGAATAACTCAGCCTCATGCCGGATCCCTAGTAGGAACGTTTGTTTGCATCATGTGCTTTTGACTTTGGAGACTCAACATAGGGGTTGGGTCTGTCTAGGAAAGGTGTACCCGAAATGAAATGACCATCCTGATGCATCCTACTTGCTACTTGCGGATTCATTTGCTTCGGCTTGCATGCTGACTGTTTTCTAGAATAGGGAAAGAAAATGAAAAAAAAATGAAAATCGAAAAAATGTGAAAAGAAAAGAGAGTGAGAGGTAGGTATTTGAATTACCCTGAAATTCTATTGAAATTTAGAAGAAAAAAAAAGAAAAGTCATTTCAAAATAAGTCATATTTTCTCCTGTTTCGTCAAAACTAGGCGAACTACGCGGGTCTGACTCTCACCGGATGAGAGATACGTAGGCAAACCTCATCGGTTCCGGCCCATAATTTTCAAAAAATCCAAATATATTTTCCATTACTTGCTTCTTTAGAAAGCCTTTCTTTTAGACCCTAGTATTTTTTTTAAAAAAATATACAAAAATATTTTCTTTTAATTTCTTCCAAAAATCCAAAAATATTTTCATTCTTCTTTCAAAATTAAAAAAAAATCAAAATAAAAAAAAAATTCTTTTTTTAGAAGCATTTCTTTCATAAATTCAAAATAAAATTCCAAAAATATTTTCTTTCTTCTTTAGAAGTTTTTCTTTCGAAATTCCAGAATAAAAAAAAATCTTTCTTCTTTAGAAGTCTTTCTTTGCAAAAATGCTGAAGAAAAATCAAAATCCAAAAATATTCCCTTTCTTCTTTATAAGTCTTTCTTTCGAAAAAATAAAATAAAAAATTCAAAAAATAGTTAGTTTATTTACTTTATTCCTGATCTTCCCGAACTACGCAAGATCTTATTTATGTTCCCACATGATACGTAGGCAACCCACATCAGGTTCGATCACCATTAAAAAGAAATAAAAAAAATGAAGAAATGAAAAAATATTGATAATAATAAGGACCGACTGAGTCCATTATAACATGTTTTATTTTGAATTGTGAAGAAAGTTGAGGTGGTCGGTTTGTGGTAAGCTGGAAACACAAGATCCAAGGAAAAATGATAACAGACATCGAAGTTGTTATAAGTGTTCAAGAGACTCAGGGTCAGAGGGTTCAACAAGAGTCTACTGTGATTGAGAAAAATAGAATACTGAAACAGCAAATGACCGAAATGTGTCAATCATGGGACAGTGGTCAAGGACAACCTCGTCATGAGTCACAATTTGCTACACAGCAAGAGAAATACCACTCTCCTAAGTACCACTCGTACTCGTTTGATCTTCCTGCAAATATTGAGAAGCCTGCCCAAAAGATGGTACAGGAAGAAATGACCCAAAGAGTGAAAAACTTAGAACAACGGTTGAAAAACATGCAAGGGTTGGCAGGTCAAAAGAGTGTTGCCTTCAAAGATCTATGTATGTTCCCCGATGTCCACTTACCGCCTGGTTTCAAGACTCCCAAATTTGAAAAGTATGATGGACATAGAGATCCCATAGCCCACCTGAAAAGGTATTGCAATCAACTGAGAGGTGTGGAAAGAAATGAAGAATTGTTGATGGCTTATTTTGGGGAAAGCCATACGGGAGTAGCCTCCGAATGGTTTATGGATCAAGACACGTCTCGTTGGTATGTCTGGGATGACATGGCATAGGACTTTGTCAAACAGTTCCAATACAACATTGACATTGCCCCAGACTGCAATTCCCTTTCAAACTTGAAGAAGAAACCAACTGAAAGTTTCAGGGAATATGCCATTAAATGGAGAGAGCAAGCGGCCAGAGTTAAGCCACCCATGGATGAGCACGAGTTAATCACTGTCTACCTTCAGGATCAAGAGCCAGATTATTTTCAAAACATGATGTCCGTAGTGGGTAAATCCTTCTCGGAAGCAATCAAAAGGGGGGAAATGATTGAGAATGGTCTTAAGACAGGCAAAATTATAAGTCAAGCAATTCTCAAAGCAGCAACTCAGGCTGTCCTGATTGAATCCGATAATTTTAGTGACACGAATGAGAAGCATGAAGATATCATGATGACATCAGGGTCGAGAAGAAGTCCTAGGAGAGCATCTCAAAGGTATGAGCAACCTCATCAGGTTTCCCATGATTCCCCTGAATACTATTATCCGCTTCAGAACCCTTAATACTCTGTTGTTGCACCTCAGTATGTTGCCCGGCCACCAAGACACCCCAGAAGGCGAGCACCAGCACCGCAAAATCTCCACCAGCCTCCACAAAATTTTCAAATGCCCTATAACCCACATCCAAGCCAGGGGTATAGAAGGGAACAAAGGCTGAAAGATAATTTTACACCAATAGGAGAGTCCTATGCAAGCTTGTTTGAGAAATTAAAGCAGTATGACATGATTGCACCTATTCCTCCAAATCATGTGGACCCCCGTGCAAGAAGCTTTGACCCTTCTAAAAGGTGTGAACACCATTCCAATGCCCAGGGGCACAATGTTGAAAGCTTTTAGGATTTGAAAAGAGAAATAGAAAGGATGATCCAGGAAAACCTGATTGTGATCCAAGACAGTGACACCCACAATATCATACAGAATCCTTTACCTGCACATCATGATGCACACTTTATGGGATGATGCCTGGTGACATGGAGTATGAGAATCCTCTCGGAAACTTGCTAACTGAAGTTAATAATGTTGAAATTGGAGAAGGCTCTGCTGATTCTGATGAGCAAATTTGCGGCTAAATGTCAAGCCTAGCAATTGAAAAGTCATTCCCTCCTCACTAGGAAGGAATCTTGGTAGTTTGTTTTGATATTTTTTCTATTATCTGGGTTATTTCAAGGTTGTGATCCAGATTTTATTTAGTCAAACCCTTCTATCCCTCCATTCTGTTCGTGCGAGTCTTGTCTTTCTGTTCTGTTGCTATTTTCATTAGCCAAGTTATTTAGGGTTGTAACTCGGATTTTAGGTTGTTTGTCTTGTTGTTTACTCAATGAAATACAGTTTGTCCTTTTGTGTTATTCCATGCTTAGTTCTTTTCCCTCTAGTTTAATGACATGACATGCATGCAGAATTTTTGGCCAGATCTTAGAAAATTGATTTAAGTTTGAATTGGACAACTGAGGAAAAAGCATTTTTGAGGATGAATAAAGAGTTGAAATACTTTGGAATTAAGGTCGAGTAAAATTCACCTTCAAATCATTGTGAATATCGGGCTTGAGGATGTTTAATCAATTGAAGTTTTTTAGAATTTTTGACATTAAGGGATGTAAAGTGTCTTGTGACCATGACACACCAAGAGGACAAACATGTTCGTCAATGTTGTGATCGCGAAAGATACTATGTTTGGCATTCTCGAGGCTGGGAGGCCCTCTTTCTGCTATCCAAACACTTTATGTCCTTCGCTACCCCTTTTTGAGCCTGTGTTATTTTTCTTTGACTACCCTCTTTTGGAATCAAGTTTAGAGTTAAAAAAAAAACAAAAAAAAATCCATGTCCCAAGAGTACAAACTGGGGCAGTTCTTAGAAAGTTCAAAAAAAAAAAAAAAATTTGTCAAAGGTCCATGCCCTAAAAATAGGAGCTGGGGCAACTTGTTTTGAAAACAAAAAGAAAAAAGAAAGGAAAAGAAAAGAAAAGAAAAAAACAACAGAAAGAAACATGAAAAAAATTAGTTAGGTCAGATGTTTGAACTACGTTCGACCTGATTCCTTAAAAAGGATACATAAGCAGCCTCACGGTTCGGTCCGACCAAATAAGAATTCAAAAAAAAAGAAATAAAAAATTCCAAAAATCCCCAGTATCTGAAACTGGGGCAGAGATTTTATTTCACTTTTGAAAGAGTCGATTCCAAGAGTTGTAAGTCCACAACCCCCTTTACTTTGAGTTTATTTTGAGCCTTCATGACGTCCTTCCTTTCTAACCCTATCCAAAATCCTTCCAAATAAAGACCTCCCGATATGCCAAGATAAGCATGCAATGAGCAACGGTTGTCACATGACATAGAACACCGTCGAGTTTCTTACTAAAAGGGAAAGAAAAAGAAAAGTAAAATGAGAGAGTTTTATTAGTTAAAACCCTCACGGGCACTGTAAGAGGACAGTAAGCAAACATGAATAAATGAGAGAGACTTATTGGTGAAAACCCTTCGGGGCACCACTAGTCGAAAGTGAGTCGCGAAACTGATGCAAAGAATTGGCACGAACAAGCCTGACTTCAAAGCTCATAAGAATGGCAAAAGGGAAGATTGAATTAGTTTGATAGATCAGGCTGTTGAGTCCAAAATGCATGTCATGACCATTAAGGCTAGTTATTGGAAAAAAAAACTCTTCCTTCTGTCCTTCCGACATGGAGCATTTCTTGTTAATATTGTTTCTTTATAGCATTGTGTCCTTCCCTCTGAGTCAGTCTTTGTCAAAACAAGCAAGAAAAGATTTCAAAATTAGCTACCAGATTTTCAGTTGCACAAAGTAAATTTGGCCAGTACACTCGGTTGTTAATGTCAACGTGCCTTGAGGATTCATGCAAAGGCTTCCCCAAAAGACTCTTGTCAGCCTACTTGGCGCAAGCAAAGGTAATTGGTGATTCTCTCTGACGCACAAATTGCTCAAAAGCAGGTAGTCATTCAAGATATCGGAAAAGGTCACCTAAGCAAGGATCTCCAGTTGGTATAAGGCTAATTGAACTGCAAATACAAATGATACTGAGTATGAAACAATCAGAGTTGGTGCATAACAGAAGTCTCTTGAGACCGACTCAAGCTGATCGAACAAAAGCCAAGTTGCCCAAGACTCAAGGCCACAAACCGACCACCATTTTCAAAACTGACAAATTTTTCTTTGTGTGAAACAGGAACAAAGCAATGCAAGGAAAGTGATTCAAAAAAAAGAGAAGAAAAAAAAAGAAGAAGAGAAGAGCTGACAAAAGGAAGTTTCTCTAATCTTTGTCTTTATTTGTCATGCTATTGTGCATAAAATCTTACCATTGATTTTTACATTTTTCCTCCTAGGATAGAAATCTTAGTATGATGAATCTTTCTCCTAAGATAACAAAAAAAGGACCTAGTCTGATGAATCTTTCTCCTGATATCAAAATCTTAGTCTGATAAATTTTTCTCCTAAGATAAGAAAACCTAGTCTGATGAATTTTCTCTTAGGATCGAAAACATAGTCTGATGAATTTTTCTCCTAAGATAGAGGACCTAGTCTGATGAATTTTCTCTTGGGATCAAAATCTTAGTCTGATGGATCTTTCTCCTAAGATAAAAGACCTAGTCTGATGAACTTTCTCCTAGGAAAGAAATCTTAGTCTGATGAATCTTTCTCCTAAGATACCGAAAAAGAGACCTAGTCTGATGAATTTTTCTCCTAGGATCGAAATCTTAGTCTGATGAATTTTTCTCCTAAGATAGAAAACCTAGTCTGATGAATCTTTCTCCTAAGATACCGAAAAAGAGACCTAGTCTGATGAACTTTTCTCCTAGGATCGAAATCTTAGTCTGATGAATTTTTCTCCTAAGATAGAAAACTTAGTCTGATGAATTTTTCTCCTAAGATACACAAAAAAAGAGACCTAGTCTGATGAACTTTTTCCTAGGATATAAATCTTAGTCTAATGAATCTTTCTCCTAAGATACAAAAAAAAGACCTAGTCTATGAACTTTCTCCTAGGATCAAAATTTTAGTCTGATAAATCTTTCTCCTAAGTTAGAAAACCTAGTCTGATGAATTTTCTCCTAGGATAATAATTTAAAAAAAAATGGGGAAGTCTGAATTTGAAAAAGAGGGGTCAATTTTTAGTTATCAGTGTCTAGTTTTCTTGAAATTAGGGTACCCCGCCTGGAGAATAGGGTCAGTTTTTACTTTAGTCAAGTTTAGTTTGTAGTTTTCCGCAAGCTCAATCACGTTTAGGAGACGCACATCCTAGTCGAGTCAGTAATTTTACTCTCATCATTGCATCCTTCATCAGCAGCGCAGGTGATTTATAGTTTTGTTAATACTCACATATGTTCCAATATCAAACTAGGGCAGGAAAATTTCATTTGTTTTGTCTGTTTTGTTGTAATCAGGCACCCACCTGGAGAACAAAGGAAGACAACTCATGTTTCAAGGGAAAGAAGTTTCTAAGGAAGACAACTCAAGTTTCAAGGGAAAGCAGCTTCGAAGGAAGACAACTCAAGTTTCAAGGGAAAGCAGTTTCGAAGGAAGACAACTCAAGTTTCGAGGAAAAGCAACAATTCAAGTGTTGGTAATCAGGAGCCCACCTAAAGAACGAAGCAATAAGTCAAGTGTCGGTAATCAGGAGCCCACCTGAAGAACAAAGCAGCAATTCAAGTATCGGTGATCAGAAGCTTACCTGAAGAACAAAGCAGCAATTCAAGTGTTGGTAATCAGGAGCCCACCTGAAGAACAAAGCAGCAATTCAAATGTTAACAATCAGGCGCCTACTTGGAGAATAAGGGAATTCACTTCAGAACGCAACTCAAGTCAGCAACAAAAGAAGCTCGTGGCAAGAATGCGAGTTAACAGTCCGAGATGATCAACATAAGCTAGTCACAATAAAGAAAAAAAGAAAGGCAAGAAGTTAATCCAAAGGCAAAAGTTGCTGAAACAAGAGGCGGACTGCTCAAGACATGGCCGAGGTCACAAGTACTGCATGCCTGGTCTTGATCCGAAAAGTTGAAGAAGGATGAAGTAGCACCTGCAACTAGAAAGCGTCATGGTTCAAATCTAAAGTCTGCACGAAGAACCACTCCAGACTCAAGATCAAGCTTCAGAAGACTTCTGGATAGGAATCTTGTTACTTGTAGTTGACAGAATTAGCTAGTCTTTTTGATGTTTTGATTTTTGATGTAGTAACAGGACCGCGAACCAGAACCTCGGCAGAACGGCACCTCGACCGACTCTCCACCTCGGTATACTCCATCATCTCACTCACCTCTGAACTACACGTGGCCTGATTCTTTTATAGCCAAGGATATGTAGGCAACTCAGATAACAGGGCTCGGTCACATTCCCCTTTTCTCTTAGTTTTAGTCTCCCTGAATAAGGGTCAGGTCAAAAAACCTGTCTACTCGTTCTTTATCCTAAAACGCTTCGCGTTTCCAGTCAAAGAGGGGCAGCTGTAGACATGTGATTTTTGACCCTCCCCAAGATTTTTCATATTTTAGCACGTAAATATTTAATTTAGGTCTAATAGCTATTTCAACTAATTTTTACTCTTTTACTTTATTTTATTACAAAAAAACGAAAATTACAAAAAAAAAATTCATTAAGATTTTGTAGTCATTTTTACTCTTGAAAAATACAAGAAAAAAAATTAGTTTATTTTAATGGTCAGTCTTATTTTAATATTTTATTTTACTTAAGTAGGATTAATTAATAAATAAGGTCACATTTTTAATCTCGTTTGCAGGGAAAAAATAAAGCTTGGGCTCGAGCAACCCATTTTTAGGCCTAATTTTGGACCTAACCCATAATTTTCAAGCTCATAATTCCTAGTCCCATTACCCCTAACCTAATCTCTACCCCTATATAATTGTACCTTATCCCTAAATTGAGGGACACTCTACAAAAACCCAATCAGCCGTTTGGACCTTGAAAGATCCCCCCCCAACCTGAACGTTTTCTTCTTCAAGGAGATAACCAAAAATTCGACCTCATCCAACTCCAGCCGCTAGATCTTCTCCAAAATTCAAATGCAGCTTGAACAACCATCCTTCCATTTAGTCTCTGTCAAGAACTATGTCGTCAACCTTCAATGAAGCGAGGCTAAAAAAACTGAACTTTTCTTTTATTATGAAGACTGAGCTCCTAACTCTTTTACGCCATTAAAGCCGAAAAGCTATGGTTGACTTTTCAGTTAATTTGCCTTCCTACGCTGTAGTTGCGCTTCACTAAACAAAGTTCAATTTCTGGGTTGCCTTGAGCCTCATTTTTGCTGCTGGAGTTTCGTTGGTCTGAATCCATTTTGGAGCTCGTTTGTGAGATCTGTTTGGAGCTGGGTATTGATGTTTCGAGGTCGTCAAGGTCCGATCCATCGAGGTCGTCGTTGAGGTTGTGGAAGATTAGTTTTTCTCAGTTTGAATGCCTCTATTTCAATTTTTTTTTGGTTATGTTCAAATTGTTGTTGTCGAATGGCATAGCCCCTTGTAATTTCAACTCAACTCATTTATACAAAAGGATTTGTGTTTGAAATATCTTGGATGGACATTGAATGATACAAGTCATGGTGTAAGGAAGGCTTCAGTCCTTGCATTGCAAAATCTTTACGAGGAGGATGATAATGTTCTATCTCTTGGCTTTATCACGGAGAAGATTTATAAAAGAATGATCGAGCTTGCTGATGATGTTTATATTTTCGTGGCAGTATGTGCTATGGGACTTGTGAAACAACTGACAAGGTAATGTTAATTCTAGACTTTGGGGAAAGATTTTACTTTTTTATCAATTTGTTAGGTGATAGGATTAAGTTACAATTTTGGGTTCCATAACTCTTGGCATTTACAATAATCTCAAAATTAGTTTAGGAAAATTATTTGAATGTCGTAGTTTGTTGTAGGCACGTAAATAAAATTATTACAACTACGGGTACGGTTCCCGTGACGTAGTTGTGATACCTAATTTTCTTAAACTAGGGTGTGCATTTATGTGACCCAAATCTGAATCCCAACAACGTTAAATAAAATGTGTCATGGACCACGGGTGCATTTATGTAACGTGGTTCAAGACGTGTTTTAAATGACGTTGAATCTTTCTAAAAATGATAAATAAAAGCGGAAGTGTACCATAGGCTAAAACATGTATTAAAATCAGATAATAAGCCAATTGTAACAGTTGAGCGACCGTGCTAAAACCACGTAACTCTGGAATGCCTAATACCTTCTCCCGGGTTAACAGAATTCCTTACCCGAATTTCTATGTTCGCGGACTGTAATACAGAGTCAATCTTTTCCTCAATTCAGGATTTGAACCGGTGACTTGGAACACCATAAAATTATTCCAAGTGGCGACTCTGAATTTAATAAATAAATAATTCCGTTTCGATTGTCACTTTAAGTTGGAAAAACCTCCCTCATACCCTTTCGGGGGTGTAAGAAAAAAGAGGTGTGACAATGATCATTAAGGCTAGTTACTGAAGAAAAAAAAAAGGAAAAAAAACCTTCTTCTATCCTTCCCGACATGGACATTTCTTGTTAATATTATCTCTTTGCATCATTTGTGTCCTCCACTCTGAGTCAATCCTTGTCAAAACAAGCAAGAAAAGATTTCAAAATCTGCTACCAGCTTTTGAGTTGCACCAAGTAAATTTGGCCAGCACACTCGGTTGTTAATGTCAACATGCCTTGAGGATTCATTCAAAGGCTCCCCCAAAAGACTCTTGTCATCCTGCTTGGCGCAAGAAAGATAACTGGTGATTCTCTTTGACAGACAAATTGCTCAAAAAGCAAAAAGTCATTCAAGATATCGGAAAGGGTCACATAGGCAAAGATCTCTAGTTGAGATAAGGATGATTGAGCCGCAAGTACAAATGATACTAGGTGTGAAACAATTAGGGTTGATGTAGAGCAAAAGTCTCTTGAAGCCGACTCAAGCTGATTGAGCAGAAGCCAAGCTGCCCAAGACTCAAGGCCACAAACCGACCACCATTTTCAAAACAGACCAATTTTTCTTTGTCTGAAAAAGAAACAAAGCAGTGCAAGGAAAGTGGTTCAAAAAAAAGAAAAAAATAATAAAAGGAAAAGAAAAAAAAAACAAAAAAAAAGAGAAGGAAAAGAAAAGAAGAGAAGAGACTACAAAGGGAAGTTTCTCAAATCTTTGCCTTTGTTTATCTTGTTATTGTGCATAAAATCTTGCCTTTGATTTTTATATTTTTCCTCCTAGGATAAAAAGTTCTAGTGTGATGAATTTTCATCCCAATATAAATCATGGTCTGATGAACTTTCTTCTAGGATCAAAATCTTAGTTTGATGAATATTTCTCCTAAGATAGAAGACCTAGTCTGATGAACTTTCTCCTAGGATCAAATCTTAGTCTGATGAACCTTTCTCCTAAGATAATAAGATAGAGACCTAGTCTGATGAACTTTCTCCTAGGATCGAAATCTTAGTCCGATGAATCTTTCTCCTAAGATAAAGAAACCTAGTCTGATGAATTTTCTCCTAGGATCAAAATCTTAGTCTGATGAATTTTTCTCCTAAGATAGAAGACCTAGTCTGATGAACATTCTCCTAGGATAAATATCTTAGTCTGATGAATCTTTCTCCTAAGATAGAAGACCTAGTCTGATGAACTTTCTCCTAGGATAGAAATCTTAGTTCGATGAACCTTTCTCCTAAGATACCAAAAGAGAAGTACAAAAGAGACCTAGTCTGATAAACTTTCTCCTAGGATCAAAATCTTAGTCTAATGAATCTTTCTCCTAAGATAGAAAACCTAGTCAGATGAATTTTCTCCTATGATAATAATTTTTTTTTAAAAAAAAGAAGTCTGAATTTGAAAAAAAAAGGGAGTAATTTTTTTTAGTTTTCTTAAGATTATCAATGTTTAGTTTTCCTGAAATCAGGGGGGCCCGCCTGGAGAATATGGTCAGTTTTTACTTTAGTCAAGCTTAGTTTATAGTTTTCCGCAAGCTCAATCACGTTTATGAGACGCACATCCTAGTCGAGTCATTAATTTTACTCTCATCATTGCATCCTTCATCAGCAGCGCAGGTGATTTATAGTTTTGTTAACACTCACAGATGTTCCCAATATCAAACTAGGGCAGGAAAATTTCTTTTGTTTTGTCTGTTTTGTTGTAATCAGGCGCCCACCTGGAGAATAAGGGAAGACAACTCAAGTTTCAAGGGAAAGCAGTTTCGAAGGAAGACAACTCAAGTTTCAAGGGAAAGCAGTTTCGAAGGAAGACAACTCAAGTTTCAAGGGAAAGCAGTTTCGAAGGAAGACAACTCAAGTTTTAAGGGAAAACAGTTTCGAAGGAAGAAAGCTCAAGTTTCAAGGAAAAATGGTTCAAGGTGCAAGGGAAAACAGTGTCAAGTAACAAAAGAAGACGGTTCAAGTTCAGTAATCAGGCACCCACCTGGGAAAAAAAAGGGAATTCACATCAATGCAACTCAAGTCAGCAACAAAAGAAGCTCGCGGCAAGAATGTGAGTCAACAATACGAGATGATCGACAGAAGTTAGTCACAATGAAGAAAAAAAGAAAGGCAAGAAGTTAATCCAAAGGCAAAAGTTGATGAAAGATGTGGGCTGCTCAAGACATGGCCGAGGTCACAAGCACTGCATGCTTGGTCTTGATCCGAAAAGCTGAAGAAGGATGAAATAGAACCTGCAACTAACAAGCGTCAAGGTTCAAATCTAAAGTCTGTATGAAGAACCACTCAAGACTCAAGATCATGCTTCAGAAGACTTATAGGTAGGAATCTTGTAACTCGTAGTTGACAAACTTAGCTAGTCTTTTTCATGTTTTGATTTTTAATGTAATAACAGGACCGCGGACCGGAACCTCGGCAGAATGGCAACTCGATTGGCTCTCCACCTCGGCATACTCTATAATCTCACTCACTTCTGAACTACACGTGGCCTGATTCCTTTATAGCCAAGGATACGTAGGCAGCTCAGATACCGGGGCATGGTCACATTCCCTTTTCCTCTTTGTTTTAGTCTCTTCAAATAAGGGTCGGGTCAAAAAACCTGTCTAGTCGTTCTTTGTCTGAAAACTCTTCGCATTTTCAGTCAAAGAGGGGAAGCTGTAGACATGTGATTTTTGACCCTCCCCAAGATTTTTCATATTTTAGCACGTAAATATTTAATTTAGGCATAATATAGATATTTCAACTCATTTTTACTCTTTTACTTTATTTTATTACAAGAAAATAAAAATTATAAGAAATTATTCCACTAATGTTTTGTAGTCATTTTTAATCTTAAAAAATACCAAAAAAATAGTTTATTTTAACGGTCAATCTTCTTTTAACAGTTATTTTACATAAGTAGGACAAATTAATAAATAAGATCGTATTTTAATCTCGTTCGCGGGGAAAGAATAAAACTTGGGCTCGAGCAACCCATCTTTAAGCATAATTTTTGGATCTAGTCCATAATTACCAAGCTCATAATTTCTAGGCCCATACCTCTAACATAATCCTTACCCTTATATAATAGTACCTAATCCCTACATAGACCTAGACCTGAAAATCCATTGAATCCGCCATTTCCTATAGCAACACACAAAAATACAAAGCAAAAGAGACCTAGAGCACCTGAGGAAGGATGAAAAAAGCCAAACAGACCTAGGAAAAAACAAAGAAGTTGCTGCTTCTTCTTCAAAGCAAAAAGGAAACGCAGACTCTTAAGGCAAATCCCATCGCCACTGCTTCTTTCTTCTTCGTCGACCACAGCTACAACAACCATGGACGCTGCCCAAAGCTCCAATATCAGTCCACAACAGCCCTGAAATACTTTTTATACACCACCAAAACGAAGCTGAAAAATGGCTTCAAATAGTCCTTAAGCAGCCCTCAAAATCATGCAAAACCGTCGTGAAAATCAGTTGAAAAAATCTCAAAATAACTCCATCAAACTAGCAGAAAACGAGCACCAAAACCCAGGTAAAACCTCCATTAAAACAACCCTCTTTCCTCACAACATAACAACATTTTGGTTGGGTTCAAGTCGAATTTTTCGGCGAGCTTTTCCGGCGAGTTTTGAGGTTCCGACGTGGTCTTTGTTAGCGGACAATTGTTGTAATCTCAGTTGAACCACTAGGCGTTCTGTAATTTGGTTCTACTAGTAAGACAATCACTTCTTTAATTAGTGAAACGAGGCATGCTCACTGATCTATGCAAAGTTATAACAAGGTTCCTTTCCTTTGCTCTATTTACTTTTGCGTTGACATGTTTTGCTTGTTACCTTTATCAAGCATGATTGTGTCTATGATTATTGATATTTTAATTTTTGGATCAGTTGTTTGGTTTTGATTAGAAGGCAGATCTGGGTTTGCCTTATAAATAAGGGTGTATCTTCTTTAGTTTATTTTATCTTTGTAGATTAATGAATATGGTGGATAATATTTTATGTTTCAGTTTATTTGCGCGCAAGCATGTGTTAAATCTTTTAAGTTTAAATTAATCGTTCTTGGCTGGAAATTGCTACACTCGGCGTGGTTTCTGTGTTTAATTTTGTTGGCTATTGATTCCTCCTTTACTGTTTGGATTTTATAAATGTAGAGATAAGCACCCATTTATCTCCACGATTTTCTTGATTTTTTTTTTGTTTTTTTTGTTCTGAAAAAGGTAACAATTATGTTTTCTTTGGATTCTTTTTCCTTTTAAAATTTGAAAAGGTGAGAGAGAGATCTGAAACAAGATATGGCCAACTTATGACGTGCTAATTGGGAAAACTTGAATGAGGTCCTTATTTAGTTGAGGCGTGCCATATTAAATAGTTATAATTTATGGCCCTCAAAAACTAAATTTAGAAATCCTTTGGGTTAGAATAAATTGAGGTGAGTCATGCCAAATAAAAAAACTCATAATGCATGGCTCTCGCTTAATCAATATTTTAATCCTTAGAAATCGAGGCGTGCCATTTAATTGATTTTCCATGGCCTTCGCAAACTTGAAGATGCTTAGTTGCTTTAGATGCGCTATTTTAATAATTACCTTCCTAAATTTGGGTGTGCATTTATGTGACCCAAATCCAATTCTCAACATTGTTAGATAAAATATGTCGGGGACCGCGGGTGCATTTATGTGACGTGGTTCAAGACGTGTTTTAAATAACGTTGAAATCTTCCTAAAAAATTAAATAAAAGCGGTTATAAAGTTAAAGTTGTACCATAGGTTAAAACATGTATTAGAATCAGATAATACACCAATTATAACAGTTGAGCGACCGAGCTAGAACCACGGAATCCGGGAATGCCTAACACCTTCTCCTGGGTTAACAGAACTCCTTACCCGGATTTCTGTGTTTGCGGACTGTAAAACAGAGTCAATCTTTTCCTTGATTCGGGATTTGAACCGGTGACTTGGGACACCATAAAATTATCCCAAGTGGCGACTCTGAATTTTTAAGGAGGTGTGACACCCGCATCCAGCAGTTTGAGTACTTCTTTCTGTAACACCTCCTCCATGTTTTTATTCAAGTTGCACTAGGGCTGCACTACCGGTTTGCTCTCTTCTTCCAACAAGATCTTGTGCATATAGATTGCGGGGTTGATTCTCTAAATATCGGCTATGATCCAATCGATTGCTTTTTTATGCTTCTGCAGTAACTCCACTAGCATGTGTTCCTGTTCATCTTTCAAATCAGTAGAAACAATCACAGGAAAATTGTTAGTCTCCAAAAAAAGCATATTTTAAATGTGTTAGGAGTACTTTCATTTCCAGCTTTGGCTTGATCTTTTCTTTTTCAAATTCCTCTTCATCTACCACTTGGTTTTTATCTTTTAGTGCATCAGCTTCTTTCTTGATTTCAGAGTCTTCATCCCCTGCTGTACTTGATTGACTAATGCATCTTTCCAATGAGTCACCTACTAGCTTGTCCAGCTTGTGTTGTTCAACTCCCTCTCCTACAACATCCAGTTGAAATAACCATAGGCAGATGCATCATCACACGTGTATTTTATCATTCTCTTCATTTGAAACACCACTTTCTCGTTTCCCACTCGTAGTAAGTTGCCCCTCTTATATGTCAAGAATATCCCGGCCAGTATAAAGGAATGGTCTACCCAAGATTAGATGTACCTTGTTATTCACTTCCATGTCTAATACAATTAAGTCTATCGGAAAGACAAACTTGTCCGCCCTCACTAGAATGTCCTCGATTATGACCTCTGGTATGATAGTGCTTTGATCAGCGAGTTGCAAAGATACCGCCATAGATTTTATCACTCATAGCTCTCCTTCAAATTTCTTGAAAACTAATAATGGCATCCAGTTAATGGAAGCACCTAAGTGGCATATGGCTATGTTAAAATTTTCACTCCCCAACGAGTAGGGTATAGTGAAACTCCAAGGATCCCCACATATTTTAGGAATATTATTCTATAGGATGTGAGTTTCACAACTATTGTTTCCTCGAACTTCCTTTTATTTACCAAGATTTCCTTCAGGAATTTGGCATAGGCAGGCATCTGGGTGAGCACCTCAGTGAACGGGATGTTCACATACAGTTGTTTCAGCATCTCCAAGAATTTACCAAAGCATTTATCTAATTTTCCCACTTCATCTTCTGAGGGAAAGGTAACACCGGCATGTGCATGTGCTTTCTTTCTTCAACATCGCTGTTTGACTTCTGCTTAGCGACCTCATTATTACTGATGTTCTCTGTAGCCAAAGACACGCCAATTTTCTGCTCTTCTGTTATTTTGGCTAAATTGATTACCCTTTCAACCCTTGGTTTTGCAATAGGATATGTTAATGTTTTTCCACTCCTGAGAGACACGACCTTGATTGTCTCTTTTGAATTTTTCTCAGTGTCAGAAGGCAGAGTCCCCGAAGCATTTTCTGATAATAATGATGCAATCTGCGCCATTTGTCTTTCTACATTTCGGATGGTTGTGCCTTGCTCCCAGATAGTTGTTCCCTTAACCTGAAGCTTCTCATTTGATTTGTTTATGAATGCCTTCATTAGATATTTTAAACTTGATTTGTTGGGTTGTGGAGGCTAGTACTATTGCCTTTGTTGGATTTGGAAGCCAGAAGGTCCTCACACAAGTGATCTGGGATTTTTTCTATTGCCATGAGTTCAAGATACCACTTGAAGAACTCCATGAGAACCCCAGATGTCTCTGTCACATAGAATTTAAATTGTTACCCCCCTTGGTAATTGCCTCTGTTGAAATTCCCCAATGCTTTAACTTCTTCTTATGTAGTGGAGGTTTGACACTCATGAGTCGGGTCTCCCATTCCACATATATCACATCCGAACTATGGATAATTTTGCACCTGAGCTATTGTCAATTGCCCGATGTCCTTAGCCATAGCTGCAATGTAGGCCTACATTGCTACAGAAGATTCTGCTTGGTGCACCCCCGCTGCTCTTCTTTGATCACCTTGGTCAGTAGACCATTGTTCTACATCTTCAGATAGTTCATTCACGAGTGTGACGATCTCTTCTAGAGTTTTCTTCATTAGAGGGCATGCAACCGTACTATTCAACAATCTCTTTGATGAAGGATTTAACCCATCCCAGAAATCTTGGAGTTGCATCCATTGCTCCATTCCATTATGAGGGAACCTCCGCAACTGCTCCTTAAACCTTTCCCATGCCTCGAACACTATCTCCCCTTCTTATTGGCTGAAATTGTGAATCTCCTTCCTCATCCTTCTAGTCTTGGCAACAGAGAAATATTTTTCTAAGAACTTCGTAGTCATTTCCTCCCATGTACGGATTGACCATGTGGGTAAACTCCTTAACCACTACTTTGCATCAACCTTAAGTGAGAAAGGGAATGCTCTCAGGTAGATGGCGTCATGTGATTCTCCACTATAGCGGGTTGTGTTCATGATTTCGTCAAAGTCCGTTAGATGGTTGTTGGGATCATCATTGGTTTTGCCTCTGGATATGCAGTTGTTCTGAATGGTCTGGATGAATCCCTGCTTGAGTTCAAAATTGTTAGCATCAATAGGTGGGGCCTTATACTAGATTACTGCTAGTTGTAGACCGGTCTGGCATAATCTCCTAGAGACCTCCTAGGCCTGGGAGCGGTACTTTCAAACTCCTCTTCGACCATGGTTCTGTTAAGATTGAATCTTCGACCCTCTTCAACTGTTTCATTAGCAAATCTAAGGGTAGCTTCAGCTACTAATCGTGCATTCTATTGTTGGGTTGCCTCTCTAGCAGCTAAGTCCACTTCCTTTATGTTGTTTACCATTGTATTTTGAGTTGAAGTCTGACACAAAAATGATCCACTCGATTCTTTCTTCCTTCTCAACTGTTGCAGGTACTTGTCTAGTTTTGGATTGTATGGCACCAATTCCTTGGAGGAGGATCGAGTCATACACCACTAAACTTAACCTGTTGCATGCACACAGATAAGAAGAGCGTAAAAAAGAAAATAAAATTGTTAATGAATTAGCACCGAAAATTATTTTAAACACTATTAATCGTCAATCCCCGGTAATAATGCCAAAATTTGACGAGGGCAAAACCAGTATATAAAACATAGGCTCGCTAGTCAAAGATAGTATAGTATTTTAATCGCTTCCACAGAGATTGGTTTAAATAATGTTCAAATAAATCTTCAGCTTAACATTATTCAGGAAAATAAACCTTTGATTTTGAATTATCAAAGAACTAAGGGTGTGTTTGGTATGTTGGAAAATATTTTCCTAGAAAATGTTTCATGAAAAATGAGTGATTTTATCACTTATTTTTCCTTGTTTGGTTGGTAAGTGAAAAACTTTTTCCGAAAAATATCTTCTAGTGTTTGGTTAGAGAGTAGAAAATATATTTTTTCCTACTCTCCTCACCCCCCCCCTCCTTCCCCCAAGTCCCCATATTCCCTTGCTCGCCCCCCTCCCCTCCCCCCTCAAATACCCAATATTTTCAAGACTCTATTTTTTTCAAAGAATTTAATTATTCTTCTAAACATTAATACAAACCCAAAGGAACTAATGCGTCTCTTTACTTTTTTACGCAACAATCATGTTAAAGTTTGTGCTCCATAACTAAAATGAAAATGCTCTTTTTTTGGTTGAAAAAGAAAGTATTATTTTTACAACATAAAAATAAAATACTTATTTTATTGAAATAGAAGAAAATACTCATTTTGTTGAAATGAAAAAAATATTTTTTTACATTATAAAAAGAAAATACTTTTTTTGTTGAAATGAAAAAAAAGTTCTTTTTTTGTTGAAATAAAAAAAATACTTTTTTATATCATGTAAAAAAATACTCATTTATTGAAATACAAAAAAAAATCTATCTATAAGATGAAAAGAAAGTACTATTGATAATATTTTTATTTAGGTTAGAGTGGGGGTGGGTAGGCGGGGGCTGGGGTGGGGTGAGGGTGGGCTTGGTGGGTGGGTATGAGGGTATGGGGGTGGGTTGGTGGGGATGGGGAATAGGGTGGGGAATGTGGAGAAGGAGTTTTGAAAAATGTTTTCCCTTCACTTGATAGGAAAATATTTTCCTCCAATTAGAGGAAAATGAGTTCATGAGGAAAATGTTTTCCTAAACATTTAAGCCAACCAAATATGGAAAACTTAGAAAATATTTTCCGAAAAATATTTTCCTTCATACCAAACACACCCTAAGAGTAAAATTAAAATTATCAATTATGAATGATTATTGGAAATTGGGTAGCTAGGTAGCAACAATTGAATATCAATGGGAGAAATAAGGGCTTGACAAGATACATGATCAACTATTATTCGGAGTATAACTCTGTTCTCAGTTAACTCTTAAGTTCTATTGACTCTTTCGATTTCAATAGATGATTAAGCTATCTTAAAAATTCAAATTTCTTCTTCCAAATGAATTAGAGTTCGTTAACAACCTAATGATACATGTTGTGAATATATGCAAGAGTACACTGAATGAATGATCTTACGAAGAACGTCTCTCGACTATTCTTCTAAATTAGGTCAATTGATAACTCTACAGGTTCTTTCAATTACCTATGAGAATCGTGAAATTAACCCAAATAAGATAACACAATACGAATTGCAGTAACACTTCTCCTTCAATTAAAGTAAAACCACAATCAATAACCTTGCAATTCAATTAGAAACTTGTTCAACAAATTCAAGCAACTAACAAAAATAAACCCACAAACAATAGTCACTTACAATATTTGTCAATAACCCTAAGAAAGATTACTCTATAGTGGAGAAGTTTTTCATCACAAGAATATTAAGAGAACAAGAAAACATTACAACCTACAAATTCAAATAAACTTTCGTATTGAATGTGATTCGGATAAAATATTCAGAGTCTATATTGTTTCCTTGCCTTCTTCTCTCCAAAAGTTGCTCCAAAATCCAAGATACCTTATTTTGGGACAAGATAGGTTACATATAGGTCAAAGTGTTGCCTCCAAAATTATAAAAATAGGCCTGGGTCGAATTCCCGGAGACGGACGTGCGCGGGCGCGCACCTGGGAGTATGACCGCGCATCTCTGCCAGACTTTTGTAGCACTTGCGTGCTCAAGTGCGCGTTGGGGGTCGCTTGTGCACGGCCACGCACGAGAATTTCCTCTTGCTCAACTTGTTTCCTCCTACTTAATCCACTATTCGTCTATTGATCTCCTCTATGTCACCTGCATTGAAAGACAACATATTAGTCCCAAATCAGACCAATCTCTATCGAATCAACCAAATCAAAGACACAAAGTAGGCATAAACATTAAGTAACGTTAAGCTCATCAATATTCATAAGATTAATATAAATACGTACTGCCGATCAGTAAATTGTTTGGAACGTGCGGGTGCAGGAGGGAAGTGAGAAAATTCTATCCAAGTAAAGAAGTTGTGGCACGGGTTTGGTTACATTTCATATAATCCAAAAGAACAAATTGTTGACATTTCTTTCATTTCTTTTAATTGTGTTGGGGGGGGCTGCGGCCATCCAATTTGTGAATATTGTAAAAGATAAGAAAATTTTATAACAGTGTTTGCCGATTAATGTGGTTCTTCTTTCATGCCTCCGTAGCCCAACTATGTCTCCTCAATAGGGTGCCACCGCCCCTTGGTGGAAGATCTTCACTCAAACACTAAAGTTGTGTGTGCGCGCATGTATGCATATTTACTCATACCTACACATTAATTTTTATTGTCCAACGAATAACGAGATATGCACTGATATTGTTCTACGAAATATGCACTAATATCGTTTAAAATCAAGATCAAACGAAAAAATTGCAAGGGTCAATGGACCCCCAAAAAAACCAGAAGATAAAGCAGTAAAAGAAAATATATACGTATTTCACAACAAAGAAAGGTATAGGGGTTGATTGCAAGTCAACGAATTTGTTTGAAGTGAATTGGAGTCCCTTTTATAGGTGACTGACGTGCCCCATGACGTGACTCAACATCCCTTCTGTTTTGAAGGTGTGCGATTGAGAATTAGGCAAAGCCACGTCGCTTAATTTTTGAAGGCAATTCTAAATATTTCACATTGTGAACATTGAAGATTGACCTGGTCTTGGCAATGCCAGAGAACGTATTAAGGGTTTGGTACATTTGTGCATTGATCCATTGGTGAGAGAATGTAGTAAAAATTGCACGGAGTATCTTATTTGGTCGTCTACATTTAATCTATATTCATTTTTTACATTTTTTTTAACTAAGTACCCACTTTTTAAATAATTTCAGCCCCTTTTCTCCTCCTTCGTTTTCTTCTTCTTCTTCTTCTTCTTCTTCTTCTTCTTTCTTCCGCCACTGTTGGTGCTGCTATGGAACTTCAATTATTAAAATTTTGTGTAGACATATCTTGTTCAATGATAAGACGAAAATTTTCTTACACTATTGTATTCCGGTCAAGAAATACGAATGGATCTGCAAGTGGTCATTGCTTGGCACCATGTCCTTTTTCACCTTTAACTTCAGGCTAAAGTGAAAGCAATTCACCATAAATTTAGCATCTTACCCATGACAAGGAACCACCAAGTTACTTGTATAGTTGTATGCAATATGAGAATAAAACAAAAACTTCAACTCTAGAGCTGAAGTTCGCCAGTTACAAAAACAAAAACTTCAGCAATGCAAATAGAGAATAAAACTTCAGCTACTACGCTTAAGTTCAATAATTACAAACAAAAACTTCAGCACACTTGGTTCAGCATGTAAATGCCTATATATATATATATATATATATATATATATATATATATATATATATATATATATATATATATATGTGTGTGTGTGTGTGTGTGTGTGTGTGTGTGTGTGTGTGTGTGTGTGTGTGTGTGTGTGTGTGTGTGTGTGTGTGTGTGTGTGTGTGATTGGGCTAGTGTAATTTACTTAAAATTGTGCCAAAATTGGCCAAAATTTTGAGCCCAAATCCGGCCCAAAAGGGGGCTATCAAGAAGAGCTTAAAATGACGTAGTTTTGTCTTGAAACTACGTCGTTTTGGTTAAGTGACAAGATTCAATCTCATCCACTCATCTTGATTTAATCCAACGGTCCTAGTTTGATCTTCATCCAAGGTATATAAAACCTAAAATCCCCAAAAATTTGCCCCATTTCCTCTCTCTTCTTTCCCTCTCTTCTCTCTCCCCCCAAGCCGCCGTCGCCGCCGCCGGAAATCTCCCACCGGCGGCGGCCGACCTCCAATCCGCCTCAAAATTTCACCATGTAATCTGCAACACCTCCTCTTTCCATATCTCCAAACCAAATCCTTCAAAACCCCATCAAACTCCTTGAATCTTAGATCTAGGAAATTTTAACCGCCACTTTTTTGCCCAACTTTTTGAAGCTCCGGCCACTACCATCCTATATTACCTACATCAATGGATAGAACTCCTCAAGACCTACCTATTGATTCCAATTCTACACCAAAAATCTGGCGACCAAAATCCGGCAACCTCCCCGAACACCCTCTTTTGGTATACCACCATTTTTTCGGCCACTTGAATTGTAAAATGGTAAAAATTCTATTCTTTTTCATGGTTAATTTTTTATTTTTATTTTTTAGATTTTATTTTTGTCTATTATTAATTATTTTAGCATTAGTTTTTGAAGTTTGAAATGTTAAATTTTCTGTTTTTGCATTTGTTGAAGTAGTAAAATAGCTTTGTGTTGATTAAAGTGAGGTAGTGAGAAAATACTTGAGAGTATATGGTAAAATCATAATCCTGCCCCGTTATTAATTTTCTGATTTGTTTAGTTAGAGTTAGTTTCTATCTTACTTCTTCATTTAATCCATTTTTGATTATGTTTGTCTAGTTGGTTTTATTAAATCACTTCAGCGATAACGTGCGTTTCGTTTGGCTTTAATGGTTAATTTTTGTTTGCTTACGATTGGTTCATAACACATGAGTTGAAGTTTAATTACATGTTTTAATACTTGGTTTAGTTTGAATCAACATGGTGATATTGATATTTTTAAAATCTGAAGTTTATGTTATTTTGTCACAAAATAGGGTGCTAGTAGCCTACTTTTACTAAGTTAGGGTGGCTGAAATGATATTTTTTCTCTTTGTTTCTGAGATAGTAGATTTCCTTTGACCTTTGGACAAATTTTGAACAGTGTTTAGCACACAATGTCAGTTTTTGTTGGACAAACTTTTGGTGAACCAAAATCTGTCCAAATTTGCCTATTTAAGGGTTGCCCTTTCCTCACTTTAGGGGGGACTCCATCACACATTTGTAGGACAGTTTTTACACCCTAAAAATATAATTTTGAGAGTGAAAAATCAGCAACTAAAGCAGCATTTAGTAAGTTGAAATGATGAGCTTTGTGGGTGAATTTTAGAGTGCAAACTTTTAGAAAAGTATGAGTCTTCTTTAGATTTGGTTCTGGATTTTCTCTCTAAGATTTTCGGGTTGTTTGAAACACTATTTTGCTACTGTTTTCTGCTGCTTTTGTTGCTGAAATTCAGTTCCTCCCTGCTGACATTTTCTTTCTACTATCCAGGGATTTCAAATAAAAGGTGACTTGGAACACCCCAAAATCAAATTCCAAGTGGCAACTCTATAAATAAAACAATCCCTACTCAAATTTGTCACTTTAATTGGAAAAACTCCCTTATATACCCTCGGGGTGTGTAAAAAGGAGGTGTAACAGCTCTGGCGACTCTGCTGGAGAATGTTTCAAGAATTCGAGCTTGTACATTAATTTTATTTGGCTTTATTAAATTTTGTATATATTATGACTTATTTGGGCCTAATGTGCTACTTGTCCGCTTTTTACTGCCTTGATATTGTCTTGACTGTATATATAAATTATCTTCTCGCGCACCCCATCTGAGTCTCTGATAAGTAATAGTGTTTTGTGTGTTGACTAGCTCCACAAAATTTTCTGTCTGAGATAAAGCCAGTGTGTAGACCTTCTCCTGGTGAAAGATTTAGTCACACATGTTTAGGCGGGGAGAACCACCAGTAAAGCCAGAACTGTTCTACGGCCGACACACTGACGCTACTCGGCTCGAGTTGTTCGCTTGAGTAAGCCAGTCTAGATACTTTCTCCTGTAGGATTTAAAAAACCTAGAAGAACAAGCCACATTCCTGATTATCCCTAGTAGGACCGTTTTTGTTTTACATCGTTCGACTTAGCGAAGCTCGGCACAGGAGTCGGGTCCGTATAAGACAGATATCCTCTTTGAGACCATCATGTCCACTTATGTGCTACTTGATACATCATTTGGAAGGCTTGTTTGCATTGTTGACCGGCTTTAGAAAATTAGTTTAGCATAGTTTAAAAAGAAATCATCATTCGCCTAGTTTAGCACAAATAATCTTTTCTTTACTAAGATTTTGTAGTAGTCTAGCGTGATGTGTGAAGATTAATTTTTTATAAAAAATCAAAAGAGAAAAATACTCATTTTGACCGAACTACGCGGGTCTGATTCCCACCGGATGTGAGATACGTAGGCAAACCTCATCGGTTCCGACCCCAATTTTCAAAAAAAAAAAATCAAAAAATATTTTCTTCCTTTTTGTTATAAGCCTTTCTTCCACCATTCAAAAAATATATATTTTTCTTTCTTTGGAAAATTACAAAAAAAAATGAATAAAAAAAAAGTTTTTCAAAAATTTCAAAAAAAAAGGGGTGTGTTTTCAAAATCTTTAATAATAAATCAACAATTTAGCCTTTTTATCATTTCCATTACATCAAGTTATTAGTTTTTTTCAGCACATCCCTAATATCTTTTTTGGAAGCACCAAAAGGCTTGTTTTCTTGAACAAATAGCAGTTTTTCTTCCTTTGCAGTAATTTTCACTATTTTGTCCCTATGTCTTGCGCTTTTTGCCTCCGTCGGGAGTGCAGAGAGGTTGTTTTTGTGAAATAGTAAATTTTTTCATTTTTATCCTTTTTCCTTTTGTTGTTTTGTTTTACCTTTCCCCGTGATAGCCTTGAAACCTTCCTAGGATGTGTCGCAGTTTTGTTTACGTTAAGTTAGCCATTTTTTATTAAGGGTCCCTCATGTCGTGTTGTTTTATCAAAATATTCCTAGAGTAGATGTTTGCTTTCAAATATTATTTTTCACAAACTGCATGTACATATATTTTGCCTTTGAGGTTGGGCACATAGGTAACATGTCTAGGGCTTATTTCTTCTCCGCTGAATTTGTTGGGTCAGTCATTTACTTGATCATTTGGGTTTTAATTGACCACAATCTAAAAGAGGGTTATCCCTAAGTGGGATTTGCGGGAGTCAAAGGATCAATACATTCGAGCTTTGCGGTCTAGATAAGTCGTAACCATGTTCTCTCCTTTTCAGGTACGACAAGAGTACGACATGTTCTCAACAATTTGAAAAGAGACCTATGGACGAGGAGACACCGCAATTTTTTATCGTCGATGGGGTACCCGCACTTTTATCAATTTGGTGAAATGACATAGATGGTTATGAACAAAGACAAATAAAACGATACCTGGGACATTTGGTTCACATAATAGAGATCAAACCAAGAAATGATGTTATAGAAGCTCTAATTCCTTGTTGGGATCCGGATAACAACGTATTTCGCTTTAATGATTGTGAAATGACGCCCACACTAGAAGAGGTCGCAGGTTTCATGGGAAAAGGCCAATATCTTCCCCGTGATAGACCTATCATACCAAAAAGGGTACAAGCATGCAAATTTTTGGAACTTTTGAAGATCAATCATGGAAAGTATATGGGATTATCCGATCAATGGGTCACTTTGAAATTCTTGTTTGATAGATATAGCAATAGAGATTCTTTTGAAAACAACTTGGGTCAACTCAAAAATGACGGGGACATAGAAACATGGAAGATGCATAGGCGTTTTGCCTATATGGTTGCATTTTTGGGCCGTATGGTTTTTCCAGATGTAGACGGGCACATCGACATCCGATTAGCTGGGGTAGTACAAGCTTTGACTACCATGAAAAAACCCACTCTTGTCCCTATGATTCTTTCAAGTTTATTCCGAGCTTTGACCAGGTGCCGAGAAGGAGAAAATTTTTTTGAGGGCTGCAACATATTACTGCAGATCTAGATTTTGGAACACTTTTACCGTCATCCTGTCATCGAGAAATTCAACCCGCATTGGTCCAATTTTGTTCAAAATCATGAAAAGAGGATTGAAACACGTGAGTTTCCTGAAGGAATTGGAGCTTGGAAAACATTATTTATCACCTTGACTGCAAATCGAGTCACTTGGAATTACCATTGGTCTTCTGCGAAGGATGTTATTTGTGAATCCTCTCATCAACCTTTCCTGATATTAATGGGGCTCAACAGCGTCCAACCTTATGATCCGCTTTGAGTGATGCGCCAATTAGGCCGACTCCAAGAAATACCACCAATAAGGGACATGAGCAAGTTCGCATATGACATTTCTCTAGAAGAGCCGGTCGATGATAAGGAAGTCATGAACAGTTGGTTCAGGGGTGGAATTTCTGAGTTTCGTAATATGGTAGAAGACCGTGAAAGAGGGGAGGTGGCCTCGGGATACCTTGCTTGGTTTCACGACCCCTCATCTTTGGCAGATAGGCCAGAAGGGTCCAACAGAAGAAGAAATGACCACCTTGTTGTACAAATGCTAAAGCAAGAACTGGACCAAGCCAGAGAAACCATCTTTCAACAACAAGCCCAATATCAGGCCAACATCATTCAGATCCAGTCAGAGGTTAATAAAGACTACCGAGCCACCCTGCAGGTTATGGATAAGGATTTAAAGACCGCTCGTATGAATCTTGCATGTTTGGAGGAACAACTTGCATACAGGGTTAAGTCGGCCCAAAAAAAAGCTAAGAAGGGTCGACTCTCTAAAATACACAAGTTGCAAGAAGACCTGAGCATCGTTGAGGAAGCAATGCACCAACAACAAATGGAGTTTGATCTCCAAAGGGAGAAATTCGAATCGATTAGGAGTCACCAACTAGCTGAATTCGAGATGGAGAAACGTCACAATCATGAGGTAATAGGTCGGCTACAAAATGATTTGACCGAAGTCATGAAACAAAGGAACTCAGCATTGGACCGCGATGTAGATGCATTAAATTTGGCTGATGCCCGTGGGCGTCAAATCGATGGCATGTTTGCGTTCCAGGAGAATGTTAAGAGAAGGATACTTGAGATAGCCGAGTACACTGCTCTGGGGTGGTACAGATTGTGAGAAAATGAATAGGAAAATATTTATCGAATACGCAATCAACCTCGCTCGCCACATTGCTACGGATCTGGAGGCCCTGTACAAAGATATGTCCAACCAATTGGGGCAGGGAGCGCCCTAACAAGATGATGACAAGTGGATAGTCTGCAAATTTGGACTCGTTGTTGCATTCACTTTTTAAGATGTTTTAGTAGGTGTATTTTTATTTTTGAGTCTATGAGGAGTCTGTTTGTGACTTTGGTTTTGTGGAGTCTTGTTTAAATTTAGCCGAGTCTGTTGTAGTTTTCTTTGCGCATTTTGTTTCAACGTCTTGTACCAAAACAAAAATATATATATATTGAAAGCCCAAAAAGATTTTTTTTTAATGTTGTGTGTGTTTGTTTTGTTTAATAAAAAAAATCAATCAAGTGTCTTGCATCTCTAAACTACGTAATGATCCGATTCATGCGGCGACATGATACGTAGGCAACCCACAAAAGGTTCGATCAAGTATTCATTTTAAAATGGCTCTAAAGTAAGGGATAAAATAAGGCGAGTGAAAAAATTACGAAAAAAAGAAGAAGAAGGAAATAAAAGTGTCAATAAGAAACAAGCTGATAAGCCGGAATGAAACATTGAAGCCTTCTAAAAGCATTTTAGAAATGGTGGCGATGTTAGGAGCATGACATATTACGTGTAATTCATATCTATAAAATGCCTAACCCTAACATGTTTGTTATCTTTTAATCCAGTAAGTTTAAGGTGGTTGGTTTGTGGTAAATCTGGCAGCACATCATTACTTCACAAGATCTAAGGGACCAGTATGGATAACAGTGATGAAATCGAGTTAGTCAGTGACAATCCGCAGGATTAATCAGTTGAGCAAGAGTCTGAGGAGATAAGAAAATTGAGACAACAACTGTCAGATATATATCAAGCTTGGGTTTCCGGTCGACCTCCACCCCGGGGTCCCTCAAAGGGAACTACCATACCCCAGGCCACTCAACCACCGCTCCATGCAACGGCGATCCCATTCTACCACCAAGGTATGTGCCGAACTATAGCCTCCATGTTGCCCTCAGTACCTCTAATATGCGACCTCCAATCGCACCGATCAGGAACACCCCTCTCGTCGTGTTTGGCGCACTGGTATATACAATCCCGCCACCACCTCCTGTGACGAGGCCAAACAATGAGCCATCATCTCATGCTTATGATGGACAATACTATTCTCCAAATATGGCTTTTAGGGTCTTGGCTCCGTACAATCAGACTCCTCGATACGAATCACTAGTGGAAAATGAAAAGCCTGCCACGACGATTGAGCCAGATGAGATGGCCAGGAAAATGAAAAGTCTTGAACAGAATATAAAGAACATACAAGGACTAGGTGGTCACAAAAGTGTTTCATTCAGTGATATATGCATGTTCCCTCACATCCATTAGCCACGAGGGTTCAAGACCTCAAAATTTGAGATATATGACGGACACGACGACCCTATCGCCCACTTGAAAAGGTACTGCAACCAGCTCAGGGGTACAGGAGGAAAGGAAGAGTTGCTGATGGCTTACTTTGGGGAAAGCCTTGTGGGGGTAGCTTTTGAATGGTTCATTGACCAAGACATCTCTCACTGGCATGTTTGGGATGACATGGCCCAGGCCTTCGTCAAGAAATTCCAATACAACATTGATATTGCACCAGACCGCAATTCCCTATCCAATATGAAGAAAACGCTGACGGAAAGCTTTAGGGAGTACGCCATAAAGTGGAGGAAGCAAGCGGCCAGATTTAAGCAACCCATGGATAATCATGAGTTGATCACTGTCTTTTTAGAGGCTCAAGAGCCTGATTATTTCCAAAACATGATGTCTGCAATGGGTAGGCCTTTTGCTGAAGCAATCAAGATAGGGGAATGGTTGAAAATGGCCTAAAGACTGGCAGGATTGTAAGTCAGGCTGCTCTCAAAGCCACCACCCAAGCGATTCAAAATGGGTCGGGAAGTTTTGCAAATAGGAAAAAATGAGATGAAGGTTCTATGATGACTTCGGGATCTACGGAAGTTCAAAGAGGGGCATCGCACCCTTCTGTGCAAGTTCAACAGGGGCAATCCAGCTACCTTCAACATTACTATCCCCCACCAATTTCTCAATACTCTGTGGGCCCACCATAATATACAGTGTTCAATGCTCAATCATATGCTTGGCCTCCTAATCAGCAGGTACGGGCACCAGCTCCAAGGGGCCCCCGACCTCAGCAACAAAATTTTCGGGCACCCTACAATGCTCGTCCTAGGCAGGATTATGGTCGAGAGCAAAGGGCGGTAGAAACATTCACTCCATTGGCTGAATCATACTGTAGTCTATTCCAGAAGCTGAAGCAAATAGGCGTGATTGGACCCATCGCTCCCCACCATATGCATCTGAATTCACATGGATTTCAAGCAAATGCTAGATGTGAATATCATTCAGGTGCCCCGGGGCATAATACCGATGACTGTTGGACTCTGAAAGGAGCCATAGAAAGACTCATTTCTGAAAAATTGATTGTAGTAACGAATGGCGAGGACCCTCCTAATGTGACAAACAACCCATTGTCGGCACACAACGATGTTCATTTCGTGGGAATGATTGGCCGAGATCAGGAATACAAGACGGTTGGCCAAACAAAAATGACAGTGGGAGCAATTCAAAAAGGAACAAGTCTGGAAATAAGACCAAGCCGAGATGTGCCGTTGATTGTGAAAGGCGCCCCGAACTCAGAAAAGGTAACTTTATTTGTGTCCAAGGTCTCAAGGTTAAAGGTTCGCTCTAATGTTCCAAGCCCAAGGTTGTATGTCCTTGGAGGCCACCCCGTCATAAGGTAGAATCAGGGTGGTACGAATGGCATAACAGAGCTAATAATAATCAAACCTACCGTGCAACCCCTTGGGACAAACACGAAAATTGTTCCTTGGAACTACAAAAAATCTGTGATGACCTTTAAAGGCAAGGAAATCATAGAGGAAGTGGGGAAAACTGGAGGTTTGACTCGATCGGGGAGGTGTTATTCTCTAGAAGAGTTGATGAAGGCCAAGCAAATTAGAGGAGGCCAATTGCCAGTAAAGAAGCCAGTCACTAAAGTAGAGGCAGAAGAGTTTTTGAAGAAAATGAAAGCTCAGGGTTACTCAATCATTGACCAGCTAAGAAAGACTCCCGCCCAAATCTCTCTACTATCTCTGCTCATACATTCCAAAGAGCATGCCCGTGTACTAATCAAGGTCCTGAACGAGGCACATATCTCAGAGGAGACCACACTGAATCAGCTAGAGAAGATGGCCAATAGATTTTTTGAGGTAAACAGAATCTCCTTTACCGATGATGAACTTCCCGAGGAAGGAGCCGAGCACAATAGGTCTTTGAACTTGATGGTCAAATGTGAGGGGCATTATGTAAAGAGAGTCATGGTTGATGGAGGCTCAAGTGTATATGTATGCCCTCTCTCTACTTTGCAAAGCATGAAGATCAATATGGACAAAATCTGACCCAACAATGTTCGCATTCGGGCTTTCGATGGCTTAGCGAGAGATACCATGGGGGAAATCAACCTCACCATGACGATTGGGCCGGTGGACTTTGAGATTGTTTTCCAAGTAGCGGACATGGTCACTTCTTATAACTTTCTTCTTGGAAGGCCATGGATCCATACAGCCCAAGCTGTGCCGTCCACCTTGCACCAGATGCTCAAATTCGAACATGACGGGCAAGAAATTATTGTTCACGGAGAAGAAAAGTCTTCCATTTATAAAGACCCGTTAATCCCCTGTATTGAGGCCGAGGAAGGGTCTGAGTCCATCGTCTATCAGGCTTTTGAAGTGATTGCTGTGGACCATGTCGAGGAAGGAAATCCCATTCTACATCCTCATCTTTCCGCCACATCTGTAATGGTGGCTACGATTATGATGAGACAAGGTTATGAGCCAGGAAAAGGTTTGGGGGCATCATTGCAAGGAATTTCAGAGCCTATTTCTCCATTAGGCAACCAGGGTACTTTTGGCATAGGCTTCAGGCCAACACAAGCAACAAAAACAAATCCAAACACCGCAAAAAGAGTGGATGAGTCTTGCAACAACCTATCTCTCATATTTTCTACACTTTTGTCAAGCCACGACTCCGAGAGGGTCAAAATTCCTCTGCGCATGCAGTGATGAAATTTGCCATGACCTCAACGAGATATTTTCTAAAGTGAATATGATCCAGGCTGGTGAGGGCACTAGTCATGCCGATGTAAAACTAATTGACCCAGACACCATGCTCACCAACTGGGAAGCAACTCCTCTCCCCACAAGGAAGGAGTCTTGGTAGTTTGCTTTTGCAGCTTCTTTTTTGTAATTTGGGTTACTTTCAGGGTTGTAATCCAAATATCTCAGGATGATTGTTTTGTTTTGATATTAACCCTTCTATCCTTTTGAATTCAATAAAATGCAGTTCAGTTTCCTATTAAGTTTCCTATCTTTTCCTTTTCCTAAGTCCTGTCATTTTATTTTCATTTCAGTTTTGTTAATGCCGGCTTTAATAACATGACATGCATGCGAAATTCATGCCCAGATCTTGAAAAGCTATCTAATATCGAAATAACGCATCAAGAGGTTGAATATGAGGAAGATGAGATTGTTGAGGAAATAAAAAGAGAGTTGGAACAATTTGAAAACAAGCCTAAGCCAAACCTCAATAAAACTGAGACGATTAATATTGGAAGTCCTGAAGAAGTTAGAGAAACGAAGATAAGCATTCACACTGAACAAAAAACCAGAGATATCTTGATTCAACTTTTATTTGAATATAGAGATGTGTTTGCTTGGTCTTACGATGATATGCCGGGTTTAAGCACTGATCTGGTGGTTCATAAGCTTAATACGTATCCTGGTTTTCCACCAGTCCAACAAAATCAATGAAAATTTAAAACAGATATGAGCGACAAAATCAAAGAAGAAATAATGAAGCAACTAAGCGCTAATATGGTCAGAGCTGTCTGATACACCACTTGGGTGGCAAATGTTGTGCCCGTGCTAAAGAAGGATGGAAAAACTAGAGTTTGTGTCGACTATAGGGACCTGAACAAGCAAGTCCAAAGGATAATTTTCCTTTGCAAAACATCCACATTCTTGTAGATAATTGCGCAAAGCATGAGATCCAATCATTTGTGGATTGCTATGCTGGTACCACCAAATTCTAATGGATGAGGATGATGCAGAAAATACCGTTTTCACCACGCCATGGGGTACTTATTGTTACAAGGTCATGCCATTCGGTTTATAAAATGCAGGGGCAACTTACATGAGGGCAATGACCACCATTTTTCACGACATGATGCACAAAGAGATTGAAGTATATGTCGACGATGTCATCATAAAATCAAATACACAAGCCAATCACGTGTGTGATTTGAAAAATTTCTTCGAACGGCTTCGTAGGTATGACCTTAAGCTTAATCCAGCCAAGTGTGCATTTGGGGTTCCATCTGGGAAACTCCTCAGTTTTATAGTCAGCCGGAGAGGCATCGAATTGGATCCATCTAAGATAAAGTCCATTCGAGATCTGCCACTACCGAAGAATAAAAAGGAGGTCATGAGTTTTATCGGGAGGTTGAACTATATCAGTAGGTTCATTGCTCAGCTCACAACCACATGTGAGACCATCTTTAATTTGCTGAAAAAGGATGTCGCTGTCAGATGGACAGATGATTGCCAAAAGGTTTTTGACAATATCAAAGATTATCTGTCAAAACCCTTTGTACTGGTCCCACCTGAACCTGGTAGGCCTTTGTTTTTATATCTATCAGTGATGGATAATTCCTTTGGATGCATTCTGGGGCAACATGATGCAACAGGCAGAAAGGAACAGGCAATCTATTATTTGAGCAAGAAGTTCACCGATTATGAGGTTAAGTACACCCTTTTAGAAAGGACATGTTGTGCCTTGACTTGGGTCGCTCAGAAGCTGAGACATTATCTTTTGGCTTACACTACTTACCTCATATCCAGAATGGATCCTTTGAAGTACATCTTCCAAAAGCCAATGCCCACTGGCAGGCTCGCAAAATGGCAAATCCTGCTCACAGAGTTTGATATCATCTATGTCACTCGCACCGCGATGAAAGCATAGGCTTTGGCAGATCATTTGGCAGAGAATCCATTTGATGATGAGTACATGCCACTTAGCACATAATTCCCAGATGAAAAGTTCAACTCAATAGAGGAAATGGTTCCAGACAATCACCCTGTTTGGAAAATGTATTTTGATGGGGCTGTCAATATCAAAGGAGTTGGGATCGGGGCAATCCTCATATAACCTATTGAACATCATTACCCTGTAACGGCCCGACTTCAGTTCTTCTGTACCAATAATACCGCAGAATACGAAGCTTGTATCATGGGTTTGAAAATAGCCATTGATTTAGATGTGTATGAACTATTGGTTATGGGAGATTCTGACTTGCTTATCCGGCAAGCCCAAGGCAAATGGGAGACTCGAGACATCAAACTTATTCCGTACAGACAATGTGTGCGAGACTTGAGCAAAAGATTTAAATCCATCGAGTTCAGGTACATTCCCCGATTTCACAACGAGCTAGCTGATGCCTTGGCTACTCTAGCCTCGATGCTCTTTTATCCAGGCAACACTCATATTGATCCACTAGAAATCCAAGTTCGAAATCAACACGGTTACTACAATATAATCGAGACAGAACCAGATGGTGAACCATGGTATCATGACATAAAATGATTCCTGAAAACAAGAGAATATCCAGAGCATGCCAAAGGAGATCAAAAAAGAACTATAAGGCGACTCGCCAGTGGTTTCTTCCTAAATGGGGAAATTCTGTACAAAAGGACCCCATATTTAAACTTGTTGAGATGCATAGACGCTACAGAAGCAGAGCGGATCATGAGTGAAGTGCATTCAGGGGTGTGCGTACCTCACATGAATGGATATGTTTTGGCGAAGAAGATTCTACGGGCAGGGTATTACTGGCTTACCATGGAGCGAGATTGCTTCAGATTTGTTCGCAAGTGTCACCAGTGCCAGATTCATGGTGACCTGATTCACTCGCCTCCTTCGGAGTTGCATCCCATGTCCTCTCCTTGGCCTTTCGTTGCTTAGGGAATGGATGTTATTGGGCTGATCGAGCCAAATGCTTCAAATGGGCATAGATTCATTTTGGTTGCAATTGATTACTTCACCAAGTGGGTGGAAGCCGTCACTTTCAAAGCAGTCACCAAGAAAGCAATGGTAGACTTTGTTCACTCCAACATCATTTATTGCTTTGGTATCCCAAAGACCATTATCACTGACAATGCAGCCAATCTAAATAGTCATTTGATAAATGGGGTATGCGAACAATTCAAAATCATGCATCGCCATTCTACCCCTTACCGGCCAAAAGCCAATGGAGCCATTGAAGCGGCAAACAAGAACATCAAGAAGATTCTTAGGAAGATGATCCAAGGTTCCAGGCAATGGCATGTAAAGTTGCCTTTTGCTCTTTTTGGATACCGTACGACTGTTCGCACATCTGTTGGCGCAACTCCGTATTTGCTTGTATTCGGAACTAAAACTGTAATACCCGCTGAAGTCAAAATTCTCTCTCTCCAAATTATTGTAGAATCAGAGATTGAAGACACTGAGTGGGTCAAGACCCGATTAGAACAACTGATGTTGATCGATGAAAAAGGCTAGCAGCAGTGTGTTTCGGCCAGTTATACCAGCAAAGAATGGCACGCGCTTACAATAAGAAAGTGCGCCCAAGGCAGTTTGAGGTAGGCCAGCTAATTTTGAAACGCATCCTTCCGCACCAGGTAGAAGCTAAAGGAAAGTTTGCCCCGAACTGGCAAGGACCCTACATCACAAGAAAGTGTTACCAAAAAGGGCCTTGCACTTGGTAGATGAAGAAGTACAGGTACCGGACATGACTATTAATGCAGATGCAGTCAAAAGATATTATGTCTGATATATACCCATTATAGAATTTTCACGCATTGATTTTCTCAGATTGAAGTGGCGAAGGCTATCATTTGCTTGTTATTCCAAATAGGTGTCACCCTTTTTGTTAATCCTTTTGAGCCGTATTTGTTTTCCTTGTTTCTCACTTTTTGAAACTTGTTTACTTGTAAAAAAAAACAACAACAACAAATTTCTGAATCATTGAACTACGTCCGACCTGATTCCAAAAGGATACATAGGCAGCCTTACCCTGGGTTCGGTCCCATCAGAACAAAAAATCCATATTCCCAATACTCCAAAACTGGGGAAGAAGTTTGTTTTATTTCACGGTTTTTCTATAAAAATGATTCCAAAAGTTGTAATTCAGTTCAAGGTTCATTTCGCCTTTTTACATTTCAAGAACTTCTAATCGATGTTTTTTAAGAATGATTGAAGTGCCCAGGCCAAAGGCATTGGGTAACCTCCCTCATACAGTATCTTAGTCAAAAAAAAGAAAAAAAAAAGAAAAAAGAAATGAGAGAGTCTTATCAGTGAAAACCCGTATGGGCACTATAAGGCGGCAGTGAGCAGAGAAATGAGAGAGTCTTATTGGTGAAAACTCAGATGGGCACCATAAGGTGATGGTTAGTAGAGAAATGAGAGAGGTTAGTTAGCGAAAACCTGCAAAGGGCGCTACTAGCCGAATAAGAGTCTTTGATTCTCTGGCATGATCACAACCAAGACAAATTCAAGATGAATATTTGAGGCGGATTTTGAGAATTAGAAAGCTTAGACGGATCAGGCGTCCAGTCCAAAATGCATGCCATGGTTCATTAAAGTCGGCACATACCTCCAGATAAGTCCCCCTATTCTTTCCCCCGAAAGGGACAACTTTTGTTTAAGCACAATTCTTTTTTGCTTCCAATTAGCATTCTGTTTTTACCCATAATTTTTCTTTGAGTCCCTTTCGGTCTAATCTCGCATCAAAATCGAAGCAAAGTAAGGGTTGCAAAATTGGCTACAGTTTCCCCGTAATGTCGAGCACAATTTGGGGCATATATGGCATTGACGAAGGCACGAATCCATCTGTGATCTCATTTGATAAGGCGAACAAAGTGTCTCAAAGAAACTGAAAAGGTCACCTAAGCAAGACCTGCTTCATGAGAAAAGTCGATAAAGCACTACAGACACAAACTGATACTGTGTGCAAGACAACTGGGCTTGATTTTAAAGAAAAATAGCCTTGCCTTAGAGACAAGGGTAGCGGTACCATGGACATCTGGGTATGAAACAGTTGGGGGCAATATTATAAAGCCAAGGTCTTTAGAAAATGATACAGAGCGGCAAAACATCTCGGTACCACACTGACAGAATCGGTTCTTCGACAGCAGTGGCCGTGAATCAAGCTACTCAAGGCATCAAGGTCACAAACCAACCACCACTTTGAAAACTCATAATTTTTTCTTTGATTGAAGCAGGAACAAAGCATGCAGAATGGTGATTCTAAAAGAACGAATGTCACCAAACGTAAGCTCCTTAAAATCTCCCTTATTTCTTTTACTTTCGGCATACATCACTATTGTTCACACCTCCTGTTTTTACATTAGCTTAACCCAGGTAGAACCTTTTTCGCCTGGGGATCCAGCTCATAGCTCCGGGTAGAAGTACTCTTCGCTCAGGTTATTTTTACGTAGCTTAACCCAGATAGAAACATTTTCGCCTAGGGGGATCCAGCTCATAGTTCCGGGTAGAAATACTCTTCTCTCAGGGTGTTTTACATAGCTTAACTCAGGTAGAACTGTTTCGCCTAGAGGGATCCATCTCATAGTTCTGGGTAGAAGTACTCTTCTCTCAGGGTGTTTTACGCAGCTTAACTCAGGTAGAACCATTTCGCCTAGAGGGATCCAACTCACAGTTCCGGGTAGAAGTACTCTTTGCTCAGGTTATTTTTACGCAGCTTAACTCAGGTAGAATTCTTTTTCCTAGGGGGATGCAGCTTATAGTTTTCGGGTAGAAGTACTCTTCGCTCAGGGTGTTTTACGTAGCTTAACTTAGGTAGAATCCTTTCGCCTAGGGGGATCCAGCTCATAGTTTTCAGGTAGTAGTATTCTTCGCTCGGGGTGTTTTACATAGCTTAACACAGGTAGAACCGTTTCGCCTAGGGGGATATAGCTGATAGTTCCGGGTAGAAGTACTCTTCTCTCAGGGTGTTTTACATAGCTTAACTCAGGTAGAACCGTTTCGCCTAGGGGGATCCAGCTCATAGTTCCGGGTAGAAGTACTCTTCTCTTAGGGTGTTTTACGTAGCTTAACTCAGGTAGAACCATTTCGCCTAGAGGGATCCAGCTCATAGTTCCGGGTAGAAGTACTCTTCGCTCAGGGTATTTTACGTAGCTTAACTCAGGTAGAACCATTTCACCTAGAGGGATCCAGCTCATAGTTCTGGGTAGAAGTACTCTTCGCTCAGGTTGTTTTTACGCAGCTTAACTCAGGTAGAATCCTTTCGCCTAGGGGGATCTAGCTCATAGTATCCGGGTAGAAGTACTCTTTGCTCAGGGTGTTTTACGTAGCTTAACCCAGGTAGAACCTTTTTCGCCTAGGGCGATCCAGCTCATAGTTCCGGGTAGAAGTACTCTTCTCTCAGGGTGTTTTACGTAGCTTAACCCAGGTAGAACCTTTTTCGCCTATGGGGATCCAGCTCATAGTTCCGGTTAGAAGTACTCTTCTCTTAGGGTGTTTTACGTAGCTTAACTCAGGTAGAACCGTTTCGCCCAGGAGGATCCAGTTCGTAGTACTAGGTAGAAGTAATCTTCGCTCAGTTTGTTTAATACAGTTTAACTCAGATCAAACCTTTTTTCACCTAGAAGGATTCAACATTTAATCAATAATACATGGTGCTAACACCCGATTCTATTTCCTTTTAGTAAGAGAAGGTACCAGCCCCTGATTACATTTCCTTTCAGTAGTACGGGGTACCGATCCCTGGTTACACAATCATTCGTTACCAAATTTTATCCCTTTTTAGCTAGTTTTTACTACTGTTTTTGTCTGTCTTTTCTATAAATTAGATAATTTACAGATTTCCCTAATAACTCACAAAATTTTTCTAGTGCTAGACTGGGGCAGAAAAATTTTGTTCGTTTTTGTTTGTCTTTGATTGATTTGCAGGCTCTGCCGTATAGCACAAGTGACGATTAAAGCTTGCAGTTTCAGTTTCTCATCAGATCCTTCCTTCGATCACAAGATAGTCAGAGTTTAGCTTTGATAATGTGTCAACAGCTCAGCTTCTCGAGATTCATCTTCTCAAATTCTGATCCAGAAAGTAAGCCATCGAGATTGAGTCATAATCTTTTCTTCAAAAGAATTAAGGTCCAATCTAAGGTCAACACAAGCATGCAGGTCAAGAATCAAGATCTGACTCCGGAAGACACGTGCATAGGAATTTTTGTACTCTTAGTTTGCAGACATATGTAGTGCTCTTCTCTTTTTCTTTTGATGTAAAAAGCAGTAACGGTAAGAGTAACAACAACAACAACAACAGCAGTCTTAACTCCAGTGTCTGGTAGTCCCACCTACCAAATTTTCCCAGAACTACACTGACCTGATTCCTTTATAATCAAGGATATATAGGCAACCTCAGAAGCAAGGTTCGGTCACCACCTTTTTCAAAATGCTTCCATTAGAGTGAATGTGAGCAAAAATTATCCATGGCATTTGTTTATCTTTGCACGAAAACTCTTCATGTTCTCGAGCAAAGAGGGACAACTGTAAATGCCTAATTTTTGCCTTATATATATATATATATATATATGTGTGTGTGTGTGTGTGTGTGTGTGTGTGTGTATGTGTGTGTGTGTGTGTGTGTGTGTTTGTTCTTATTTGTGTATGTATAGGCTTTAAGAGTTGAGTATGGTTTGATAAATGAGGTAGGGATTGGGCTCGTGTAATTTACTTAAAATTGTGCCAAAATTGGCCCAAATTTTGAGCCCAAAGAACTCAAATCCGGCCCAAACGGGGGATGCCAAGAAGAGCTTAAAACGACGTAGTTTTGTCTTGAAACTATGTCGTTTTGGTTAAGTGACAAGATTCAATCTCATCCACCCATCTTGATTTAATCCAACGGTCCTAGTTTGATCTTCATCCTAGGTATATAAAGCCTAAAATCCCCAAAAAATTTCCCCATTTCCCCTTATTTGCTCTCTCTTCTTTCTCTCTCATCACTCTCTCTTCTCTCTCCCCCCAAGCCGCCGCCGCCACCCATCGCCGCGGCCGGAAATCCCCCACCGGCGGCGGCCGACCTCCAATCCGCCCCAAATTTCACCATGTAATCTCCAACACCTCCTCTTTCCATATCTCCAAACCAAATCCCTCAAAACCCCTTCAAACTCGTTGAATCTTAGATCTAGGAAATTTTAACCGCCACATTTTTGCCCAAATTCTTGAAGCTCCGGCCACTACCATCCCATAATACCTACAACAATGGATAGAACTTCTCAAGACCTACCTATTGATTCTAATTCTACCCCAAAAATCCGGCGACCAAAATCTGGCCAAATTCCGACAACCTCCCCGAAAACCCTCTTTTGGTATACCACCATTTTTTCGGCCACTTGAATTGTAAAATGGTAAAAATCCTATTCTTTTTTATGGCTGATTTTTTATTTTTATTTTTATTTTTCAGATTTTATTTTTGTCTATTATTAATTATTTTAGCATTAGTTTTTGAAGTTTGAAATGTTAAATTTTCTGTTTTTGCATTTGTTGAAGTAGTAAAATAGCTTTGTGTTGATTAAAGTGAGATAGTGAGGAAATACTTGAGAGTATATGGTAAAATCGTAATCTTGCTTCGTTATTAATTTTCTGATTTTTTTAGTTAGAGTTAGTTTCTATCTTGTTTCTTCATTTAATCCATTTTTGATTATGTTTGTCTAGTTGGTTTTATTAAATCGCTTCAGCGATAGTGTGCGTTTCGTTTGGCTTTAATGGTTAATTTTTGTTTGCTTACGATTGGTTCATAACACATGTGTTGAAGTTTAATTACATGTTTTAATACTTTGTTTAGTTTGAATCAACAAGGTGATATTGATGTTGTTAAAATCTGAAGTTTATGTTATTTTATCACAAAATAGGGTGCTAGTAGCCTACTTTTACTAAGTTAGGGTGGCTGAAATGATATTTTTTTCTCTTTGTTTCTGACATAGTAGATTTCCTTTGACCTTTGGACAGATTTTGAACAGTGTTTAGCATACAATGTCAGTTTTTGTCGGACAGACTTTTGGTGAACCAAAATCTGTCCAAATTTGCCTATTTAAGGGTTGCCCTTTCCTCACTTTAGGAGGGACTCCATCACACATTTGTTGGACAGTTTTTACACCATAAAAATACAATTTTGAGAGTGAAAAACAGCAACTAAAGCACCCTTTAGTAAGCTGAAATGATGAGCTTTGTGAGTGAATTTTAGAGTGCAAACTTTTAGAAAAGTATGAGTCTTCTTTAGAGTTGGTTCTGGGTTTTCTTCTCTAAGATTTTCGGGCTGTTTTAAACACTATTTTGCTACTGTTTGTTGCTGCTTTTGTTGCTGAAATTCAGTTCCTCCCTGCTGACATTTTCTTTCTACTATCCAGGGATTTGAAATAATAGGTGACTTGGAACACCCCAAAATTAAATTCCAAGTGGCGACTCTGTAAATAAAACAATCCCTACTCAAATTTGTCACTTTAATTGGAAAAACTCCATTATATACCCTCGGGGTGTGTAAAAAGGAGGTGTGACACATCACACTTGCTACTTCAGGCCCGTCTACAAGAATGCTGAAGTTTTGCGTGATTGTCTTTGCTACTTCAGCCCCGTATGCTGAAGTTATGCGAAAAAATGGGTACGTTTGTAATTTTTTTTACAAAATGGACACAAGTTAAAACATGACACAAAAAGCGGGTATAGATGCAAATCCGCCGAGAATGTTGTGCCATCAGTGATGGCCCAATTTGGACTTTCTTGGTCTGGACTTGGCTTTGGGGTGGCTGGCCTGGCTCAGTTCAGATTTTGACCACCACAATAAGAATAAGAAAATGATGTCTAATTTTTCAAAATATTTAACGTGTAGCCAGTGTTGACAAAATGATGTCTACTCCTATTGTTGGAACCCATTTCTTTCTTTTGTATCACTATGGTAGCTTCTAGCTATTGTTTGTTGTGGTCTACGACTTTATTTTGAAGACTAAAATACCATCTCTTGGGTTCGTGATTGGTGCGACTACGAATGATTCTGTTTTTTTTTTTTTTTTTGCTAAACGAATGATTCTTTAACCATATATAGTGCTTTCCGTTGGTGTTTTTTTTGTGAGAAGGGAACTTTTAGGTCACATTGTTCTGCAGAGAACAAAATTTAGAATTCCTGCTTTTGTTAATGTGATCCATACCACGTATTGGGTTCTTTCTTTTTTTTTTTCCAATCAAGGATGCTACTATTGCTCAAAATTAAGCCTCAACCTGCAATAAGTAGGCCAGTTTGGTAGTTCGTACTTCATATATACAAGTCTAAAATTGGGGATTGTCAATTTTACTACATGGTGCACGAAATAAAATTGAGAAGTCTTTGGCTCTTTTCATATATTTTGATATTAGGAAAAAAAAAAACAGATTTACAACATTTACGATATTTCTTATTCACAAGAGATTTACATTAAAAGATCTGGCTGTAAATTCCACTCATAACGATTGTAATTTCAAGTGTCCAACATTGTGACAATTTATCCAAGTCTGTTTTCTATATAGTTAAATGCTTTATCAATATGCACAAGTTTATCTCTAGCAACAACATGATGCTTCACGACGTTGATGGTTCTCACCGAATCTACGTACACTTGCACATGGTAAATTGAATAATTTATTATAATGGAGCACGTGATAAAGTGGGAAGTTCTGATGGTAAATATTATAATTTATTTAGACAAGAGGGGTTGTTCTGATGGTAAGCAACCTCCACTTCGAACCAAGAGGTTGTGAGTTCTAGTCTACCCAAGAGCAAGTTGGGAAGTTTTTGAAGGGAAGGATGCCGAGGGTCTATTTGGAAACAGCCTCCCTACCCCAGGGTAGGGGTAAGGTCTGCGTACACACTACCCTCCCTAGACCCCACTAAGTGAGATTATACTGGGTTGTTGTTGTTGTTGTTGTTGGAGCACGTGATAAAGTGTATGTAGGCAAAATATAAAATCAATTGTACTTTCTATCCATACTGGTTAAGCATGCATATGACAGCCTGAAAATGCTGCATTCCCCTCAATTTGAAACAAAGAGATTGGAAAAAGCGGCAAGTATTACACGTCGATTTTCGATGTTAATTATAAGATACGATTTTGACGTTGAGAATAAGATACCCAACCGCCCAATGCAATTAGAAGTGCGACGCAATTTTAACTTTAATTATAATATTAATTTTTCTTTAATTTCCAAATGTTAAAATTTTATTTTTTAGAAATTAACTTATTAACGTCCGATGCATACTACTTTTTGGAGCAAGTGCACAAATAGCCGCTTTTGAGGACCCTTATTTAAGGAATAGAGAAGTTAATAACCGCTTCGAAATCAATTTCAGAGTATGAAGTTGGCATATATGCAATTCAAACTTCAGACATTTATATCTGGAATTAATCATGCATGCAAATATAGATTATGATTCTTAAACTAAGCATCATATCCCTAGAAGCACATGCAATAATATCAATAAATCATGCACGCAAATTTTACATTTTATAAAAGACAACCCGGTGCACTAAGCTCCCGCTATATGCAGAGTCCGGGGAAGGACTCCTCTCATCAATAATATAATTGTTAATCATCAATGCATATAAAAAAAAGGACCCCGTACCTAGGGTTCTGGTCTGTCCATCCCTCATTTTAGTCTCGATGGAAAAAGTTTTTCTTTTTACATCAATGCTGCTCATTCAAACCGTCGATAAATAAACCTTCAATTTTCTCATGCCTAGCTCTTAACTCAACCATCAACAAGTTAATCGGGGTTAAAAATTTAACTAACGAGCCGACTATTTGCCCTGTTGAAATGCTAATAACACCTTATCGATCGTTTGGATTTTGTTATTTCCATTGTCATTATCTTGTAATTGGATTTGGTAAGAGACGCCCGATTGTTATCTCCAAAAGTTGTAGCTGCTAACTAATAGCAATACGTTGATCTCTTTCAATTAATAAAGAATGTTCTAAAAGGAAAAATGAGAAGGGCCAAAGTAAAGTAACATAACAATTGCATAGCCTTTCACAGCCATATATGGTTAGCAACTAAACACAAGAATAATCTGCTAATTAAAGTCAACAAATTAGGAAATAATTAAACAAGTATTCGGTATTCTCTTGTCAAGTCGTTTATTGGTTCTCCCGATCCTAAGAAGTTAAAAAGTTAAAGAAGACAATATGCCTTCTGTTTACTAATTATTGCTAATGGAAAGTCCAGTTAATAATCATTTACGGAGAATCTAATTGAAGTCAATTAGTTAATGTGGCTTTTCCGTATAGAATTATATATCATTTAATTCTCTTCACAGTCCAATCGAATCGAAATCTTGCAAATGTCAATTATTTCATGCATGTATTCGTACACATATCTGTCAAATGGCTTGAAGCTCCAATAGGGTTAAACCAGAGAGACATATTTTGTTCGCTATAAGATACTAATTTTACGCTACACTTCTACACCAAACACGATCATTCTCTGAAATGCTAGCTAGACTCACATTTTATTTTACTTTAAAAAAATAACAAGAAATCAACTCTCGAGGGAAAGGACACTTAATTCGTTTGTGACCAATAAACTCCCGAGGGAAAGGACACATAATTTGTGACCTCTTCTTTCCTTAATATTCAAGTAATGTGTCTTTTCGTTTAACCAAAAAGGAAAAGATACCTATGAATTCAATTTTCATGTCTAAGGCACTGCCCTCCCTTAGCAATCAACAAGTTGCTCTATGACCTTTCCACTTGCACTACTGTTGATATTCAAATAGGATCACAGCAAGCTGCCCTTTTAGATCATTTCCCAATTTATAACACTTTGATCTAAAGGAAGAAATTATCTATGGATGTTCTGTATTAGCAGTGCAAAAGTATTCTCATTCAACTTAAGCCTTACTCCATGCAAAAGTATTTGTTCTAGGAAGTGAAGAAAATCAAGTAAATCACCTCATTGTCCCCCCTAGCTCCCCAGATAAGTGTCTTCTTAATTCTAGATTTGTGATTCTTCAATTTAATTTCAATATAAAGCATATACCAATTTGAAAACAACAGAACCAATAGGGTATGATGTACGCAGGCTTACTCCTACTCCTGGAAGGGCAGAGAGTCTGTTTCCCAAACAAAAATATTCTTTATTACTGACTCTTCGCGGTTGATCGCACCTCGAACCTAAAGGAGTCGGTGCTTGTGAAGAGGAGGACTCTTCTTTTACTGTCAAAAGTGCTTACTCATGATCTATCGTGCAGTTGATAACATCATTTTGAACTAATTTTCAGGTATACGCCAACCATATATACCTCTTTCTTGTAATAAATCGATATTGCACAATTTTGTGTACCACAAGTGGGAAGGGAGGAGCATGTTAAGGCCGCAAAGATTATGCTATTCGATTTCTATTATAGTTTTCTTTTTTGCTCAATTGTTTACCAACTAGTCAGTTTACTTTCACTAATATTTAGCTAAATACGTATCAAAAATATATATATACATGCACATCATACACGCCTCTATCTTCATGCGAGTTGCAAAGATAACCTAACGTATCAATTTGTTGACTAGGCCATGCCACTTCCTGTTGTCGGTTAACATAGTTATTTTTTATTTTCTAAACCAATTTCGATGAATAATTGAATATACTAAAGATTCTGAATCTATACAGGTTTGGTTCTTTGTCAACGTTGTCCCAGAGGTAGATTAAAACTCATTATCAATTGCAATTAGAATTTCAATTAACGCTAAGCAAAGGACTCGCAAAATCCTTGAAGAGCCAAGGGACGTAAACTTGATTAGGAGAAAAATAATAAGTAATATAATCATAATAGATCAAGCCTGATCTTGAACGTGCAGTTAGATAATAATTATAAATTCTTTTTTAGATTTCTAAATTCTAATTTTGACTTGTTATTATTTCACTTTCAGAGTTGTCAAATTCGATGCCATCACTAATATTTACGGCTTCGTAAAGCCGCATAATTTCCTCTGGGGCGGTTGTGCACCCATAATCAGACTTTGTTAAACTGCTGTCTTCTTTCCTATATATAAATAGAATTTTTTCTACTGTTAGATCCAGTACATGTCATTGCTTTGGGCTCAATGATCAATCAACTCAAAGATATTCTCATATGGTATGATATTATCTTTGAGCCTGCACAGTTTTTCTCAAAAAATCTTACTTCGTTAAAAGATTTCTATGTCTTATATATTGGCTCCCAATCTTTTCAACTATCAATGTAGGACTTTATTCATATACCCAATAATCTCTCCCTCGAACTAAATTGCACGTGGTTCACTTTCGTGATTTGCGGGTCCATCCCTCGAACTAAGTACCACGTGGCCCATTACCACGATTTGCGGGTTAATTTTCGAGATTCATTGTGTGTTACCCACATTGTTAGAGTATTTATAACAAACCGGGCCCGCCATTACTTTGCAATCACTATACTCGCCCCGCCGAATCTAGGCTCTGATACCAATTGTTGGGTTCAACCAGCCCGAAGATACTCTTACATGAAGTGATATTATCTACTTTGAGCTAAGCCGGTATGGTTTTTCCAAAAAGGTCTCACATTATTAAGAGATCTTTACACTTTATATGTAGGCTCTCAATCTTTTTAGCTACCAATGTAGGATTGTGTTTGTACACCCTAAAATTATAAGCTCGATTCTAATTTTCCTAATTTTCACATAATAAATGTTATAAAGTGTCACGACCCAAAATCTAACCATGGTTGTGATGGCACCTATCGTGTTACAAGGCAAGCCTACTTCCCAACTAATTAATTTTAAGGATTTAATAAAACAATACCAATATTTAAATTTCTCATAAACTAAATCAACTCTAAATATAATTAATATAAAAATACGAAAATGAGCCCCAAACATCGGGGTGTTACTAAGTCATGAGCGTCTAAAACTATAAACTAAGATATATAAACTGTCTAACTGTCCAAAAGAAGAAATGAGAAAAGGAGTAATAAGGTCCTGTGGACGCTAGCAGCTACCTTGCAGTCTCCAAAGATAGTCGGCCTGAACTCAACAATTGCCAAGCTCTAACTCACCTGGATCTGCACGTAAAGTGCAGGGTGTTGTATGAGTACAACTAACTCAGTAATAACAAAAATAACTAAGGAACTGAGCAGTAGTGACAAGCTAAGAAAGACAGTCCAATTATTTATTTTTTACAATTTGAAAATAACAGGACTAAATAGGTAAATTCCATAACTCAGTAAATGCCACAGAGAAATTTAACAGATAAATGCAGCAACGACACAAATAAATACAACCTCACAACAATGTCACTCCATTACTCATCACTCGCACTCAGCACTCAATACACTCAACACACTCAACACTTTGCACTCACTGGGGGTATGTACAGACTCCGGAGGGGCTCCCAAAGCCCAAGCGCTAAGCACACCGACAACTTAAGTGCCATTATATCAATACCTGGATTCGCACGGTCAACTCTCGTGCTACGCGGACAACTTACACGCTATGGTATCAATACCTGGACCCGCACGATCAACTCATGTGCTACGCGGACAACTCACGCGCTATGGTATTAATATCCTCACAACCAGGCCATCAACCTTACTCAATCATGTACCTCACTAGCCTCACCATCATCAACAAATAAGAGGACACATCCCACTTCAAGTATCTCAGCATATTAAAAAATAATAAAGACTGAGGTAAACAAGTACAATAATTTCTATGACTGAGTACAAATAATGTGAGCATGAATAAAGCCTAAGCATGTTCTCTAACATGAAGGCAAACAAGTTCAACAACAAGTAACTACGTAAACACAGATGATGGCCATGAGGCCTCACGGGACGGACCAAGTCTCCATCCCTCGAGGTATACACCCACACACACCGTCACCTAGCGTGGGTATCACCTCCAAACAATCACTTGATATCAAATTCTCCGGGTTTATACCCTCAAAGGCAGAGTTAAAACTATTACTTACCTCAAAAGTGTAAAATCCTACTCCGGGATGTCCTCGTCCTTCAACTCGGTCTCCAAAAGCTGTGAATCTAACCATAATCAGAATAATATTATCAACATGGCTAGAGAATCGAATTCCACAATAAAAACTAAAAAATAGGAAAAATCCGAAATCGGCCAAATCCTGGCCCATGGGCCCATGTCTCGAAATCTGTCAACAATGGTTGGATAAAAACCCTTGTCCTCTCCCGATTCTAACCATATAAAATTTATCAAAATCGGACTCCATTTAGTCCCTCAAATCCTCACTTAAAACTCTCCAAAACTCAAACTCTAACTCCCTCATTTCACTTTAAAATCATCAATCAAATCCCAAAAATGAAGATGGATTCAAGAAATCTAACCAAAACCGAGTATAGAGCACTTACCCCAATCCCTATGGTAAAAAGTGTCTCCAAACTCGCCCAAATTCAAGCTCCCTAACTCAAAATATGACCGAATGAACGAACTCTAGTTTTATATTTTTTTTTGCCAGATATTTTGCCTCGTTTCTTATGCCAAATGATCCCAAAACTCATATTTATGCCTCCAATGGATTTTTTGTGAAATTTTAGTCAAGTTAGGCTTTTGAACCACTCAATTTGACCTTATAATGAATGAGGTATGTAGGTTTAATATTTGCAAATAGTGTAGATTTTTAAATACACCATCAGTGGCAATTTCGTAATTAAACTGAAAAATCTCGCAACCTAATTCTTAGTAAAATGACCATAAAATACTCATACGATGTCCAAATTCGACGATTCTTTTTGTTACGGGTCCGTAATTACGATACAGATCTAATGATTTAATCCAAAAAGAAATCGGAGCTCATTTGTTCAATATGATATCATTTATGCTTGAAGAAACGACGTCAAAACATAAGAAAAACGAGCGCAACACAATCCAAGCCTATCCAAAACTCACCCGAGCTCCTCGGGACCTCAACCAATAATTTCGACAAGTCATATATCACTACCCAAACTTAGTCGAACCTCCGAAACACCCAAACAATACCAAAACACCAAATCAACCTCGAATTCAAGCCTAAGAACTTCTAAACTTCCAACTTTTGCCAATTCAAGCCTAATTATACCACGGACCTCCAAATTATATTCCGGACACACTCCTAAGTCTAAAATCACCCAACGAAGATAATCGAATCATAAAAATCTAAATCTGAATTCGTTTACTCATAAGTCAACTTCCGGTTGACTTTTCTAACTTAGCTTTCTAACTAAGAAACTAAGTGTTCATTTCACTCCAAAACTACTCCGAACCCAAACCTACCAACACGATACAACTTAACACAGCTGAACAACACATAAATAAGCATAGATGGGGGAAATGAGGCTTAAACTCTCAGAACGAACGATCAGGTCGTTACATCCTCCCCCTCTTAAATAAACGTTCATCCTCAAACGAGTCTAAAACATACCTGAAATCACATGATATACCATATAATTCAAACACTCACAACGATGATTTCTAATCATTGCAGCTGCCCAAAACAACCAAACACTGGTAATAAACCTCTTATCAGACAGAGCCTGAACAAGCTATATCAAGTCACAAATCAACCACCTATTAGTCCTTGCTACATCTCAAGTAAACCCTTCTCGTCACATTCGATCAATCCGAACACAATCTCGTAGTCAAATCATACTCGCCACATAGCCATAAAATCACAAATACCACTAATAGGGACACCAACGGACATATAAGCACATGCTCACACAATCAACACCTCAGTACTCAATCTACAGTCAAAACCCGGCCTCAAGTCCTCCAGACTAGCCCAACATCAACACACAGAAATCACATCTCGCACCTCATCCAGGGAATCACAATCCGTTGATGCACAACTGATACCGAGCGCTCATGTGCGCATACGAATGTGTGGAAGGAATTCAAAGAGTTACACTTCAAGCTGAATCAATACCACATGATAAGAATTCAAGAAGGTGATGTTTTCCTAAAGGTTCCTCAGCCTTTCGAAAATAAGTACAGACGTCTATGTACCGATCCTCAAGACTCTACTAAACCCGCTAATGACTCGTGAGACATTTGTAACCTAGGATATGATACCAACTTATCACGACACAAAATCTAACCATGGTCGTGATGGCGCCTATCGTGTTACAAGGCAAGCCTACTTCCTAACTAATTAATTTTAAGGATTTAATAAAACAATACCAACATTTAAATTTCTCATAAACTAAATCAACTCTAAATATAATTAATATAAAAATATGGAAACAAGCCCAAATCATCGGGGTGTCACTAAGTTATGAGCGTCTAAAACTATAAACTATCTAACTGTCCAAAAAAATAAATGACAAAAGGAGTAACAAGGTCCTGCGGATGCTAGCAACTACCTTGCAGTCTCCAAAGATAGTCGGCCTGAGAGCAACAATCGCCACGCTCTAACTTACCTAGATCTGTACGTAAAGTGCAGGGTGTAGTATGAGTACAACCGACTTAGTAGTAACAGAAATAACTAAGAAACTGAGCAGTAGTGACGTGCTAAGAAAAACAATCCAATTATTTATTTTTCACAATTTAAAATAACATGAATAAATAAGTAAATTCCATAACTCAGTAAATGCCACAGAGAAAGTTTAACAGATAAATGCAGCAACAACACAAATAAATACAACCTCATAGCAGTGTCACTCCATCACTCATCACTCGCACTTATCACTCAATAGACTCAACACACTCAACATCCTGCGCTCACTGGGGTGTGTACAGACTCCGGAGGGGCTCCCAAAGCCCAAGCGCTAAGCACTGACAACTCACGTGCCATCATATCAATACCAGGATCCGCACGGTCAACTCACGTGCTACACGAACAACTCATGAACTATGGTATCAATACCTGGACCCGCACGACAAACTCACATGCTATGCGGATAACTCACGCGCTATGGTATTAATATCCTGACAACCAGGCCCCCGACCTCATTCAATCGTGTACCTCACTAGCCTCACCATCATCAACAAATAAGGGGACACAAACCACTTCACGTATCACAACATATTAACAAATAATAGAGACTGAGGTAAACATGTACAATAATTTCTATGATTGAGTACAAATAATATAAGCATGAATAAAGCCTAAGCATGATCTCTAACATAGAGGCAGTCAAGTTCAACAACAAGTAACTATGCAAACACAAATGATGGCCATGAGGCCTCACGGGACGGACCAAGTCTCTATCCCTCGAGGTATACACCCACACGCCCGTCACCTAGCGTGGTTATTACCTCCAAACAATCACATGATATCAAATTATTCGAGTTTATACCCTTAAAGCCAGAGTTAAAATTGTTACTTACCTCAACAATGTAAAATCCTACTCCGGGATGTCCTCGTCCCTCGACTCGATCTCCAAAAGCTCTGAATCTAACCATATAAGAATAATATTATCAACATGGCTAAAGAATCGAATTCTACAATAAAAACTACAAAAATAGGCCAAAAATCCACAATCGGCCAAATTCCGGCCCCCAGACCCACGTTTCGAAATCTGTCAATAATGGCAGAATCAAAACCCTTGTCCTCTCCTGAGTCTAATTATATAAAATTTATCAAAATCGGACTCCTTTTGGTCCTTCAAATCCTCACTTAAAACTCTCGAAAACTCAAACCCTAACTCCCTCAATTCACTTTGAAATCATCAATCAAATCCCGAAAACGAAGATGGATTCATGAAACATAACAAAACCCGAGTAGAGAACACTTATCCCAATCCCTATGGCAAAACTTGCCTCAACAATCTCCCAAATCCGAGCTCCCTAACTCAAAATATGACTGAATGAACAAACCCTAGTTTTATACATTTTTCTGCCAGATATTCTGCCTCGTTTCTCATGCCAAATGATCCTGAAACTCGTATTTTATGCCTCCAATGGATTTCTTGAGAAATTCTAGTTAAGTTAGGCTTTTAAATAACTCAATTTGACCTTAAAATGAATGAGATATGTAGGTTTTAATATTTGAACATAGTGCAGATTTTTAAATACGCTGTCAGTGGCAATTTCGTAATTAATCTGAAAAATTTAGTAACCTAATTCTTAGTAAAATGACTATAAAATTCTCATACGATGTGGAAATTCGAAGATTCTTTTTGCTATGGGTCCGTAATTATGATACGGATCTAATGCTTCAATCAAAAAAGAAATCGAAGCTCATTTGTTTAATATGATATCGTTTATGCTTGAAGAAACAATGTCGAAACATAAGAAAAATGAGCGCAACACAACTCAAACCTATCTGAAACTCACCTGAAGCCCTCGGTACCTCAACCAATAATTCCAACAAGTCATATATCACTACCTGAACTTAGTCGAACCTCCGGAACACCCAAAACAACACCAAATCAACCTCGAATTCAAGCATAAGAACTTCTAAACTTCCAACTGTCACCAATTCAGGCCTAATTATACGACGAACCTCCAAATTATATTCTGGACACACTCATAAGTCTAAAATCACCCAACGAAGGTAATCGAATCATAAAAATCCAAATTCGAATTCGTTTACTCATAAGTCAACTTCCGGTTGACTTTTCTTACTTAGCTTTCTAACTAAGAGACTAAGTGTTTATTTCACTCCAAAACTACTGCGAACCCAATCCTACTGTCACGACCCTAAACCTAGACCCGGTCGTAATGGCGCCTCTCATGAAGACAAGGCCTGCCGACATTTCCCATTTTCCAATTCATTAACAATTAAGCGTTTGGAAACAGTCGAAACTTGGTAAAATAATCCAAAGTAGCATATAACATCATAAATAAGCGGAAGAACAACCCAACACAGCCCTAAATCGGGGTGTCACTGGACATGAGCATCTACAAGTTCTAATACAAATCTGATAAGTCTATAAAATATTACAAACTGTCTGATATAGAGATAGGGATGACAAAGAGCGAGAAACACGGGTCTACGGACGTCAAGCAGCTACCTCGTGAACTCCGAATGTCCGCCGAGAGCTCTCAACTCACACTGGCAGGATCAGCAACGCCTGAATCTACACACAGGGGTGCAGGGAGTAAAATGAGTACTCCAACTCAGTGAGTAATAAATGTAAATAAAGACTGAAAGCAAGAAAACACGTAAGGCACAAGGCATTCTATAATGAAGCAGTAAGACCATTTAAAAACTATAAACTAGTTAAAAGATAAGTAAAATCCTTTTTCAACAAGCAGGCAGATAATTGATAAGCAATTAAGGAAAAATAAACACGTAAAGATTCGCCCCTCGGACACTGTATCAACAAAACCGCCCCTCGGGAAACATCTCATAACAATACTAGCCCCTCGGGCTCAATCTCACATCACAATGGGTACCCGCGCTCACTAGGGGTGTGCATACTCCTGGAGGGGCCCCTTACGGCCCAAACACAATATCAAGCCACCTCGTGGCATCATCACTAAGCCCTCGGCCTCATATTAATCAAGCTACCTCGTGGCGTACATATCTCAGGCCCTCGGCCTCATAATCAATATCAAATGTTTCCTCACAACATAGGCCCTCGGCCTTACTCACCCAAAATCCTCACAAGCCATTCGGGCAGTAGTAAAACATGTTTCTCAGCCCAAAATATCATTTAAAAGATCATTTAACTGTTGAAACAAAGTAAACATGGCTGAGTACGAAAACAGTGAAATATAACATGACTGAGTTCAAGTATAAAGTCAAAACAGTGAGGAAGTACCAATAAAAATCCCCGAAGGGTTCAAATAGTTGACACGGCCCAAATATGTCATTCATCCCAAATCATGATGATAGCAAATAGGTTTCAGTCAAATACGCAGTAAAATAATTATTTGGGATGGCCCAAGTCACAATCCCCTACAGTGCACGACCCCACGCTCGTCATCAAGTGTGTGCGTCACCTTAATATAGCATTACGATGTGCAATCCGGGGTTTCAAACCCTTAGAACATCATTTACAATTATTACTCACCTTGAACCGATCAAATCTCTAGCTCGCGATGCCTTTGCCCTTCAAATCGGCTTCCACTCACGTCGAATCAATCCAAAATCAGAACGAGGATGTCAAAATATGCTAAGGGAACGAAGCCCAAGAAAAAATAATCAAAATACGACACAAATCCCGAAATTACAAAAATCCGACCCCGGGACTATGCCTCAGAATTCGATAATTTTTACATCAATAGATTCTTTATCTCCCCGCGAGTTCATACATATCAAAAGTGCAGAAATCTGACCCCAAATGGTCCTTCAAATCCATAATTAAAGGCCTAAGTTTCCAAGCCCTAATTTCCCCAATTTTAACCTTTAATTTCCATAATTTCTAGCTCTAATCCATGAAATAATAGCATAGGAAGGAGTTTTAGGTCCAAATCCCTTACCTCAGTGAAATTCCCTTGAAACCCCCCTTTCAAATCATTCAAAAAGCTCCCTAGGCAAGATAAAAATGGTGAAATTAGTTCAAAATTCGCGAAGGCCATATTTTATACTTTCTGCCCAGAACTCTTCGCATCTACGGCCCAAAAGCCGCTTCTGCGGTACCGCATTCACGGTTAATTCCTTGCTTCTGCGGAAATCACTTAACTCACTATTTTCCGTATCTGCGATCCCTTATCTGTATCTACGACATCACAGATGCAGTCCATCTCACCGCTTCTACGGTCCCCGACTCCATCAGCACTTTCCACTTCTGCGACCTTCCTCATCGCACCTGCGGTCCCCAATCCGCAGGTGCGGAAATACTAGAAGCAGGAAATTCAGCAGCTGCAACAAATTCCAACTTCTCCGTTAACCTTCCGAAATCACCCAAAGGCCCCTGGGAGCTCAACCAAAAGCACAAACATTTCCCAATACCTTATTTAAACTTGTTCCAATATTCAAAATACCTCAAACAACATCAAATCAACCAAAACACATTCAAGACAAACTTTCAAAAATCTTCCGAATTTTGCTTTTGATTAAAGACCCAACCAAACCATGTCCGAATGACCTAAAATTTAGCACACACATCCCAAATGACCCAACAAAACTACTACAACTCTCGAAATTCCATTCCGACCTCCATATCAAAATCTCGCCTACCAATCAGAAATCGCCAAAATATCAACTTCGCCAATTCTAGCTTAAATCTACTCCGAACCACCAAAACCCATTCTGATCACACTCCTAAGTCCCAAATCACCTCCCGAAGCCAACCAAACCATCGGAACTCACATCCGAGCCCTCTAACACATTAGTCAACATCTGGTTGACGTTTTCAACTTAAGCTTCCTCAAAAGAGACTAAGTGTCTCAAACCTTACTAAATCCCTTCAAAAATCAATCCGACCAACCCAATAACACATAACAAAGATAAACAAAGCATAACGAAGAAGAAATAAGGAAAACAGAGTCATAACTCATGAGATGACTGGCCGGGTCGTCACATCCTCCCCAACTTAAACAAATATTCGTTCGCGAACGAATCAAGAAACATACCTAAAGCCTCAAATAGGTGAGGATATCTTCTCCGCATCTCTCGCTCGGTCTCCCAGGTAGCCTTCTCCACGGGCCAACCTTTTCACTGCACTTTCACTGAAGCTATATCCTTTTACCTCAGCTTTCGAACCTGGCGACCCAAAATAGCTACTGGCTCCACATCATAAGTCAAATCATCCTCCAACTGAACCGTGCTGAAATCCTAAACATGAGACGGGTCCCCAATATACTTCTGGAACATAGATACATGAAATACCTGGCGCACACTCGACAAGCTGGGTGGCAAAGCAAGCTCATAAGACACCTCCTCAATCCTCCGAAGCACCTCAAAAGTCCCAATGAATGAGGACTCAATTTCCCTTTCTTCCAAAATCTCATAACACCCTTCATGGGCAAAACTTTCAACAGAAACTTTTCACCAACCATGTAGGACACATCCCGAACCTTCCTGTCAGCATAACTCTTTTTGCCTCGATTGCACTGTACGAAGCCTCTCCTAAATCACCTTCACCTTTTCTAAGGCATCCTGCACCAAGTCTGTCCCCAATAGCCTAGCCTCACCGGCTCGAACAAACCAACTGGAGATCTACACCGCCTCCCGTACAAAGCCTCATATGGAGCCATCTGAATACTCGACTGGTAGCTGTTGTTATAAGCAAACTCTGCAAGTGGTAGAAACTGATCCCATGACCCTCCAAAATCAATGACATAAGCACACAACATGTCCTCCAATATCTGAATAGTGCACTCGGACTGTCTGTCCGTTTGAGGGTGAAAAGTTGTGCTCAACTCAACCTGAGTACCCAACTCTCGCATCACAGACCTCCAAAACTGCGAAGTAAACTGAGTGCCCCTATTTGAAATGATGGAGTCTGGGACACCATGCAACCAAACAATCTCCTGGATATAGATCTCTGCCAACCGCTCTGAAGAATAGTAGTACACACAGGAATGAAGTGTGCGGACTTGGTCAGCCAATCCACAATCACCCAAATAACATCGAACTTCCTCAAAGTTCGTGGAAGTCCAACAACAAAGTCCATAGTGATCCTCTCCCACTTCCACTTGGGAATATCCATCTGTTGAAACAAGCCACCCGGTCTCTAATGCTCATATTTCACCTGCTGACAATTGAAACACCGAGCTACAAATCTCACAATATCTTTCTTCATTATTCTCCACCAATAGTGCTGCCTCAAATCCTGATATTTCTTCGCGACACCTGGATGAATGGAATACCGCGAGCTATGGGCCTCCTCCAGAATCAACTCCCGAAGCTCATCCACATTGGGGACACTTATTCGGCCCTGCATCCCCAACATATCATCATCATCAATGGTCATATCTCTGGAATAATCATGTTGAACTCTATCCTTAAGGACAAGCAAATGCAGATCATCATAATGGCATTCTCTTATGCGATCATATAAGGAAGACCAAAAAACCACACAAGCCAACACCCGACTGGGCTCCAAAATATCTAACCTCATGAACCGATTGGACAAGGCCTGAACATCAACTGCAAGAGGTCTCTCCCCAACTGAAATATATGCCAAACTCCCCATACTCACTGCCTTTCGATTCAAAGCATCAACCACCACATTGGCCTTTCTCGGATGGTAAAATATAGTGATATCATAATCCTTAAGCAACTCCAACCATCTCCGCTGCCTCAAATTAAGATCCTTTTGCTTTAACAAATGCTGAAGACTGCAATGATCAGTGAACACCTCACAAGATATGCCATACAAGTAATGCCTCCAAATCTTCAATGCGTGAACTATGGTAGCCGATTCCAAATCATGAACGGGATAGTTCTTCTCATGGGGCTTCAACTGATGAGAAGCATAAGCAATAACTCTACCATCCTGCATCAATACATACCCAATACCAACTCTCGAAGCATCATAATACACGGTATATGAGCCCGAAGCTGATGGCAAAACTAACACTGGAACTGTGGTCAAAACTGTCTTGAGCTTTTGAAAGCACTCCTCACACTCATCCGACCATACAAATGAAGCACCCTTCTGAGTCATCTTGGTCAAGGGCAATGCGATTGATGAGAATTCCTGAACAATCCGGTGATAATAACTCATCAAACCAAGAAAGCTGCGAATCTCTATGGCTGAGGACGGTTTGGGCCAACTTTGAACCGTCTCTATCTTCTTCGGATCAACCTGAATACCCTCGCTGGATACCACGTGCCCCAAGAAAGCCACTGAACTGAGCCAAAACTCACTCTTGGAGAATTTTGCATAAAGCTTCTCCTCTCTCAATCTCTGCAACACAACTCTCAAATGCTCCGCGTGCTCCTCCTGACTATGCGAATATACTAGAATATCATCAATGAAGACCATGACAAATGAATCAAGATAAGGCCGGAACACGCTGTTCATCAAATGCATGAACGCTTTTGGGGCATTGGTCAGCCCAAAAGACATCACCAGAAACTCATAATGATCATATCTGGTCCTGAAAGTTGTCTTAAGAATATCCGAGTCCCTGATCTTCAACTGGTGATAACCTGAATGGAGATCAATCTTGGAGAACACTCTTGCTCCCTGAAGCTGGTCGAATAAATCATCAATGCAAGGCAAATGATACTTGTTCTTAATTGTTACCTTGTTCAATTGCTTATAATCAATGCACATTCTCATAGTGCCATCCTTCTTCTTCACGAATAGAATCGGCGCACCCCAAGGTCGAATGCTGGTGCCATACGATACAGCAGAATAGAATGGGCTGAGTGCCCGATACCAGGTCAATAAAAAAATGAATATCCCTGTCCGGTGGCATGCCCGACAGGTCAGCAGGAAACACATCGAGAAAATCCCTCACAACTGGAACAGAATCAATACTGGGAGTCTCAGCATCGACATCCCTCACAAATGCTAGATACAAAAGACAACCCTCCCCAACTATACGCTAGGCTTTCAAGAATGAGATCACTCTATTGGGAACATAATCAATCACACCTCGCCACTCGATCTGTGGCACACCTGGTATAGCCAATGTGACTGTCTTAGCATGACAGTCTAGAATAGCACGACACAGAGATAGCCAATCCATGCCCAAAATGACATCGAAATCCACCTTACATAATAATAAAAGATCCACACGGGTCTCCAGACCCCCAATAATCACCATATACGACCGGTACACACAGTCTATAACAACAGTATCGCCTACCGGGGTAGATACATGAACAGGTAAAACAAGAAACTCATAGGGCGTACCCAAATAACGAGCAAAGCATGATAACACATATGAAAAGGTGGAACCAGGATCAAATAATACAGAGGCATCTCTATGGCAGACTGAAGCAATACCTGTAATAACAGCATCTGAAGCAATAACATCCGGCCTGCCCAGAAGTGCATAGAAATAGTCCTGATCGACCTCCCCCTCTGGGGCGACCCATAACTGACTGACCTACACCCCTAGCTGGCTGGGCGGGTAGTGAAGTAACTGGTGTTGAAGCCGATCACTGACCTCTTTGTTGAGATGAGCTCGGAAGACGACGAGGGCACTGCCTCCACATATGACCCATCTCACCACACTCATAACAACTGAAGATATTCCGCGATTCTCATACACCTATGAAGTATAACATAACCTTTTCCTTTACTCGATCCATCCTCAGTCTTAAATATTTGTAAGCCATAACTATTTCTCCCAAACACCTCAAACTGGAACCAACATAGCACAAAACCATGCAATCAACTAATCAATAGCAGACTCCCCCACTTGGCTCGAAGCCATAGATCAAAACACACTCAATAATTCATAACACATATACTCTAATGCTGCCACAATACCATAGTGATATTAAACTCAATCCTTCATAAGCTAGCGAAACACAAACCATTTGGTACTTTAACTCTTGTGCAAATCTCGCATTCACTCTCGTAACAGTTAAACCCACTCTCTTAAGCAACCCAAATTTAAATTGCAACACATATATTTCACTTATAAATGAGATCTTCTAATAGACAATATAGGGATCACACAACCTCAGAACACTCTGCAGGAGATAACCCACCTGCTTTGCCTCAAACTAGCATTTCTGTATACCTTCCACCGTCATAAACATTACGCAGTCACTTAAACTTCCTGACTCTGAACTCAGACCGCAACATAAAATTTACCCCACTCCAAACTAGGAAACATGGAAAGATCCTTCACACACCCATAACTCGGGGCTATACCTCAAATCAAGATGAAAATCGAGCATCTAATAGTCCTTCTATCCTCCAGCAGACCCTTCTTGCCGCTTCCAAATTGCATGAATACATTTCGCAGTCACATCACACTCATCACGTAACTATCTAGTCATCACCTCCCTTAATAGGGACATAATAGAACATATGGATCCAGAAACATGCACTCACAAAATCAACAACTCAAGGCTCAAGCTATAGGCAAAACTCCGGCCTCGAGTTCTCCAAACAAGCCCAACATCAATGCACATAAATCACATATCACCCCTCGATCAGGGAATCACAAGCCATCGATGCATATCCGATACCGAGCGCTCATGTGCACATACGAATGCGTGGGAGGAATTCAAAGAGTTACTTTTCAAGCAGAATCAAGGACGCACGATAAGAATTCAAGAATGTGAAATTTTTCCTAAAGGTTCTGTAGCCTCCCGAGGATAAATATAGACGTCTCCACACAGATCCGCGAGACTCTAATAAACCTGCTCATGACTCGTGAGACCTATGTAACCTAGGTTCTGATACCAACTTGTCACAACCTTAAACCTGGATCCGGTCGTGATGGCGCCTCTTGTGAAGACAAGGCCAGCCGACACTTCCTATTTTCCAATTCATTAACAATTAAGCATTTAGAAACAGTCAAAACTTGGTAAAATAAGCCAAAGTAGCAAATAACATCATAAATAAGCGAAAGAACAACGTAACACAGCCCTAAACCGGGGTATCACTAGTCATGAGCATCTACAAGTTCTAATATAAATCTGATAAGTCTATAAACTATTACAAACTATCTGATATAGAGATAGAGATGACAAAGAGGGAGAAACACGGGTCTGTGCACATCAAGCAGCTACCTCGTGAACTCCGAATGTTCACCGGGAGCTCTCAACTCGCACTGGCAGGATCAGAAACGTCTGAATCTGCACACAAGGGTGTAGGGAGTAAAGTGAGTACTCCAACTCAGTGAGTAACAAAGGTAAATAAAGACTGAAAGAAAGAAAACACGTAAGGCACAAAGCATTCTATAATGAAGCAGTAAGACCATTTAAAAACAATAAACCAGTTAAAAGATAAGTAAAATCCTTTTTCAACAAACAGGCAGATAATTGACAGGCAATTAAGGAAAAATAAACATGTAAAGGTTCGCCCCTCGGGCACTGTATTAACAAAAAACGCCCCTCGGGCAACATCTCAGAACAATACCAGCCCCTCGGGCTCAATCTCATATCACAATGGGTACCCGCGCTCACTAGGGGTGTGCAGCCTCCTAGAGGGGCCCCTTACGATCCAAGTGCAATATCAAGCCACCTCGTGGCATAATTACTAGGCCCTCGGCCTCATATCAATCAAGCCACCTCATGGCATACATATCTCAGGCCCTCGACCTCATAATCAGTATCAAATGTTTCCTCATAACATAGGCCCTCGGCCTTACTCAGCCAAAATACTCACAAGCCCAACAAATCAAATTACTAGACCTACAAGCGCTCTCCCCAATGATACAGAGAAGAACCCTCAAGTTAATGCAGCTACACTCAAAAACGAGAGGGAACTAGAGGAAGTGCCAAAGAAGAGAAAAAACAAGCCTATACCTGATGACGAGTTGATTCCTAAGGCGACACCCGAATCAAAGAAAAAGGATGCAACTTCAGAGCCGTGGAGGCTTCAAGGCCACCACCACCTTTCCCCCAGATATTGCAGAAAAAGAATGATGATCACATGTTCAGCAAATTTCTCTCTATGTTGAGCCAGGTTCAATTAAATATTCCACTAGTGAATGTACTTCGTGAAATTCCAAAGTATGCTAAGTACATAAAAGATATAGTGGTTCACAAGATAAGGTTTACTGAATTTGAGACAGTTGCCCTTACTGAGGAGTGCACTTTAAGGGTCCAAAACAAGCTTCCTCAAAAGCTTAAGGATCCTGGTAGCTTCACCATCCCTGTGCGAATTGGTAATATTGATGTGGGTCATGCGCTTTGTGATTTGGGGGCAAACATAAATCTGATGCCCTTGTCCTTGTTCAAGCAATTGGGTCTGGGAGCTCCAAGAGCAACCACTGTGATGTTGCAGCTATCTGATAGGTCCATAGCATACCCTGAAGGAGTGATTGAAGATGTATTGCTACAAATTGGGAAGTTCATATTCCCTGCGGACTTTATTGTACTAGATTATGAGGCTGATGAACTGGTTCCAATCATATTGGTGCGACCCCTCTTGGCTACTGGTGATGCAATTATTAAAGTGAGAGAGGGAAAAATGATTTTGAGGGTGGATGACGAGGAAGCAGTATTTAATGTCTACAAAGCAATCCAACTTCCCAGCCACTATGAGGATCTCTCGATGATATCTGTTGTGGAAGTGGACGAGCAACTTCTTGACACGAGTGTATATCTAGACGATTCTCTTGAGAAAGCACTTATGTTGTTCAATAGCTTGGAAATTGATGAGGAGGTTGAGGAGATGATGCATATCCTAGATGCATCTTGTGCTTACATGCAGGGGATACACCCCTTTGAGCCCCTAAATAGACCAAGTGGACCTCCTCCAAAGCCATCAATTGAGGAAGCTCCAAAATTGGAGCTCAAACCCCTGCCTCCTCACCTTCAATATGCTTATTTGGGTAGTTCTGACACTTTACCTGTTATTGTTTCTTCTGACTTGTCTAAATTGCAGGAAGAAAAGCTGTTGAGAGTGCTATGTGAGCACAACCGAGCAATTGGGTGGACGATGTCTGACATTAGAGGCATTAGTCCAACTTTCTGCATGCATAAAATCCTCATGGAGGACGGACACAAGCCAAGTGTAGAGCAACAACGCCGACTAAATCCAATCATGAAAGAGGTGGTAAGAAAAGAAGTGATTAAGTGGCTTGATGCAAACATTGTATTTCCAATCTCTAATAGCAAATGGGTAAGTCCCGTGCAATGTGTACCTAAGAAAGGGGGGATGGTTGTAGTGGTTAATGAAAATAATGACTTGATTCCCACAAGAACTATCACTGGGTGGAGAATTTGCATAGATTACTCGGGCAGTAGTAAAACATGTTTTTCAGCCCAAAATATCATTTAAAAGATCATTTAAGTGTTGAAACAAAGTAAACATGGCTGAGTACGAAAATAGTGAAATATAACATGACTGAGTTCAAGTATAAAGTCAAAATAGTGAGAAAATACTAGTAAAAATCCCCGAAGGGTTCAAATAAATGGCACAAGGCCCAAATATGGCATTCAGCCCAAATCATGATGATAGCAAATAGGTTTCAATCAAATACGCGGTAAAATAGTCAGTCAGTACGGACCAAGTCACAATCGCCAATAGTGCACGACCCCATGCTCGTCATCAAGTGTGTGCGTCCCCTCAATATAGCACTATGATGTGCAATCCGGGGTTTCAAAACCCTCAGAACATCATTTACAATCATTACTCAACTCGAACTGGTCAAATATCTAGCTCGCGACGCATTTTCCCCTCGAATCGGTCTTCACTCACGTCGAATCTATCCAAAATCAGAACGAGGACGTCAAAATATGCTAAGGGAACGAAGGCTAAGCAAAAATAATCAAAATATGACACAAATCCCAAAATTACCAAAACCTGACCCCCGAGCCCATGCCTCAGAATTTGATAATTTTTACATCAATAAGTTCCTCATCTCCCCACGGGTTCATACATATCAAAAGTGCAGAAATACGACCCCAAATGGTCCTTCAAATCCACAATTAAAGGCCTAAGTTTCCAAGCCCTAGTTTCCCCAATTTTAACCTTTAATTTCAATAATTTCTAGCTCTAATCCATGAAATAATAGCATAGGAACGAGTTTTTGGTCCAAATCCCTTACCTCAGTGAAGGTCCCTTGAAATCCCCCTTTCAAATCGTTCAAAAAGCTCCCAAGCCGAGATAAAAATGGTGAAATTAGCTCAAAATTCGCGAAGGCTAGATTTTATACTTTTTGCCTAGAACTTTTTACATTTGCGGCCCAATACCCGCTTCTGCGGTACCGCATTTTTGGTTAATTCTCCGTTTCTGCGGAAATTACTTAACTCACTATTTTTCGCATCTGCGATCCCTCATCCGCATCTGCGACATCGCATATGCGGTCCATCTTACCGTTTTTGCCATCTCTGACTCCATCAGCACTTTCCGCTTCTGTGACCTCCCTCATCGCACATGTGGTATTGCACCTGCGGTCCCTAATTCGCAGGTGCGGAAATACCAGAGGCAGGAAATTCAGCAGCTGCAATAAAATTTTAACTTTTCCGTTAAGCTTCCGAAATCACCTCGAGGCTCCCGGGACCTCAACCAAAAGCACAAACATGTCCCAATACCTTATTCATACTAGTACCAATCTTCAAAACACCTCAAACTACATCAAATCAACCAAAACACATCGGATTCAAGCCAAACTTTCAAAAATCTTCTGAATTTCACTTTTAATCAAAAACCCAACCAAACCATATCCGAATGACCTCAAATTTAGCACACACATCCAAAATGACCCACGAAATTACTGCAACTCTCGGAATTCCATTCTGACCCCTATATCAAAATCTCGCCTACCAACCGTAAATCGCCAAAATATCAACTTCGCCAAATCAAGCCTAAATCTACTCCGAACCTCTAAAACCCATTCCGATCACACCCCAAAGTCTCAAATTACCTCCCGAAGCTAACCAAACCATCGGAACTCACATCCAAGCCCTCTAACACATAAGTCAATATCCGGTTGACTTTTCCAACTTAAGCTTTCTCAAAAGAGACTAAGTGTCTTAAACCTTACTAAATCCTTTCCGAACTCAATCCGACCAACCGATACCATATAACACAGATAAACAAAGCATAATGAAGCAAAAATAAGGAAAATGGAGCGGTAACTCATGAGACGACTAGCCGGGTCGTCACACCTACTAACTCGATACAACTCAACAAAGCTGAACAATGCATAAATAAGCATAGATGGGAAAAATGAGACTTAAACTCTCAGAACGAGCGACCAAGTCGTTACATAAAGACCAAGTAAAATAACATGTCGGAAATTATTGGAGCATGGAATGAGAATAAGTCATATTCTCTAATGTTAGGTATGGGAATAAATTCTCGTATTTTATTATCATTGTTTACATGGCATGTTTGAACGAGAATTGATCGAATATTGGTTATTCTTATTTTGATGATCCATGTCCATATTGTGGAGGACCACATTTGTGGCAAAATTGTGAATCTCAATCTTATTAGTGAAATCTTTGTAATGTGTGTGGTTGTCAAGGTGGCCATTGGGATGGTTGACCTAATTCTTATTATCCTTCTCAGAGCTCTTATTATGATATTTCTAATATTTTTTATGAGTTTGATAGAAGCAACAAAGTGGAGGATATGGAACGTGTTGCTCATATTATGGACATAATGAGGCAAGTAGCTGAGTAACAAGATGAAAATAAAAAGGCTATACAAAGAATTATTGCAGCAATCATGAGAATGAAGGCTGAGGCGGAAGAATTGGCTAAAGAGAGTGAGTTCCCACTAGAAGATAATTTTGAAGAAGCAGATAAAGTGAGCCAATCTTGGCTAGAGGAACAAGCTCAGCTAATAAAATTTCATGAGTCTCTCTGTAATAGTCTTTCAAATATGACAGAACAACTGATAGAAGGAAGAACTGAGCTCAAGCAATAGATAGACCAATTTGGCTCAAATATCCATGACTTGCAGGCTAAGTTGAACAAAAAGGTTGAGGTGTCTGATTCCCTACACCCAATTATTGTAGATACTGGCAAACTTATGGAGCAAAAAAAGGAATCCCAACTATTCGATAAAAGTTGACGAAGTGCGCAAAAGTGAGGATGTCAAAATTGAAGCGATTCTAAAGTTGGAGCGCATGAGAGCTCATTCTAACCATTTTTCAACATTGTGCTTGGTTGGTGACATGAGAATTGATCCACTAGAGCATATGGAGCAGTCAATGGATAAGGAACAAAGTGCATACATTCTAAAATTTGTGATACCAAGGAGACAAAATGACATCCCTCACTTAAGGCCAAAAAGTGCAAGATGCGATATCTATTAATTTGTTCCTTTATTTTTACACCACCGCCCCAGGAACATGACAGAAAAATTGATGCAAAATTGGGGACGCAATTCATATCTTCAAAGTGGAGGAAAGTGAAAGTGATGGCATCGTGCCACGACATTAAATCAGGCGCTTGTTGGGAGGCAACACAGCTTTACTGCTTTCTTTTATTTTTATTTTTATCTTATTATTATTATAGTGTCTATTTTTATTTTGTAGGATTATAAGCATAGGAAGCAAAGGAATTGGAAGAGGGAAAAAGCGAGCTAGATGGTCAGAACTAAGTGTGAGGTGCCTACACAAAGGCCCATGCCTGGGTGAAGTTTGAGCACCCAGTTAGGCTATTGCTTTGGCCTTTGTGCTTTCAGGGAGTTTCTTGTCCACCCTCATTGTTGTTTTATTTTATTTGTACATTGGTGATAATTGACTCTTTTAAGTGTGGGGTGAGAGAATTTCTCTAGATAATTAATAGTAGTGTGTTTGAACAATGTTAACTTCTTATTTTTGTTTTCGTAGTTGTGTAGTATTTTAGTAGCTCCTAAGAAAAATCGAAAAAAAAGTAGAAAAATTGGACTTTTCCCGACCATGGATCACTTAGACAATTTTCTTGAGGGATTTAAGTCTAAAGAAAAAGGACAAAATGATTTTCTTTGTAGGCAGTGTAGTAATTCCCCCTTGGTTTTTCTTTGTGCCGCGGTTCTTTTCCAAGTATTTTGTTTGAACTGGATGTAGTTAGTATTTTTAGGAGTAGGAGCCGTTGTGCTATGAATTGAAATGGAACAATATCTCTTGACTTTATTATGCCTTGAGAATAGTGAGTACTTTGGTTGTAACGCTTAAGCTTAGTTTTTGACTCTTGTATAAGTACCTTAAATTATATGATCTTAACTTTGCTTAACTGCTTTGACTAGAGTGTCTTGATGAGTCCAATCCTAAGTGAGTTATGTGTGTCACGACCCAAAATCTAACCACGTCGTGATGACGCCTATCATATACTAGGCCAGCCAATTATTACCCATTCACTCCGTTTTCCAATTTAAGACTTAAGAAAAATCATATTTTTAAACAGAAATCCAATAAGGTAAAGATAGAATTCAAATCCAGCGGAAAGAAATACATAATCCCGACCTCGGGCGTAACTAAGTCATGAGCAACATACTACAACTGTCTGAAATACATAAGACTACATAGTCTAAATAAAAGTACTATAAGGAAGATAAGGAAGGAGAAGGCAGAACTGTGATCGCCAAGCAGCTACCTCGCAATCTCCACAGAAAGTCCTCCACTGGCAAGACCAACAACCGCTACCGTGCCCCGAGATACCTGGATCTGCACACAGGGGTGCATGAGGTAACGTGAGTACACCAACTCAGTAAGTAACAAGTCCAAGCTATGGACTGATGGTAGTGATGAACCAAACCCCATACGGGTTGCAACATATAATTGTACAGAAAAGTAGACATGCTTATAGTTCATGTATTCTTCTCAGAAATAGCCAAACACAGTATGAACAGTATATAGTATAAGCTTAGAAAAACCCTAAGTACCAATGTACAGATAGCATGATCCATGTCACGTATAATACCTCCACTCACAGTGCTCAACCACTCTGTACCGTATACAGCCCACTCGGCCCAGGGAAGATCCATCCCGGAATATACGTACATCATAGACTATAAGTCACCAAGTACCGAGGAAAAATAGGCCAATCAAGCCTCATGGAGAAGATCCATCTCCATGCCAATACTTCGAACAAGATCCATGTCCAGGGAAGATGAATCCCTCAATATCATCAACTACTCCGCTCACTGGGGGTGTAAAGACTCCGGATATGCTTCTCTGAGCCCAAGCGCTATATCAATGCCAGCGAAGACATGATCAATATCATTGATGCAGCGTGCAGCCCGATCCCATACTGTCAATCAATATCCGACTCTCGGCCTCACTCTGCCAATACTCTCTAGTCTCACACACATGGGCTAAGACATCATGATACAAGCTTGAACAATGATATGATATGTCAAATAGCAATAATCGAGACTGAGCCATGATATAATATGCATGAACAGGACTGAGTATAGAATATACATGAACTAATGACATGACAGCAAGAAACGACCTCCCGGGTCTCGACAATTTCAGCATGAAGCCTTAACATGATATTTAGCATGATTTGCAGCTTATCAACTTAATCACATAATTACAACACAATATCAACGTAAAGAGTAACTAAGTGGTGCCATGGAATGATCCAAGATGCATTTCTCATGGTGCACGCCCACACGCCATCACTTGGCATTGCGTCACCTCAATAGTAATCATAGAACACATAGTTCGGGGTTTCGAATCCTCAAAACCAAGTTTGGAAGCGTTACTTACCTCAAGCCAAGCCAAACTCTAGCCCGTGACGCCTTTTCCTCTCGATTCTGCCTCTAAATTCCCCAAATCTAACAAAAATTAGTAGATAATGATCAAAATATGCTAAGGGAACAAAGCCCACTCGAAAATAATCAAATTACATAAAAATCTCGAAATTGGTCAAAACCCGACCCCGGACCCACGCCTTGGAATCTGACAAAATTTACATCAATGGAATCCTTATTCCCCCATGAGTTCATTCATATCAAAAGTACCAAAATTCGATCACAAATGACCCCTCAAATCCCTAATTTATGTCTCCAATTTTCCAAGCCCTAACCCCAATTTGCTACTGATTTTCCCATATATTTCAAGCTTACAACCTTAAAAATCATCATAAAAAATGAGTTTAGGGACCAAGGACCTTACCTCTAAGAAACCCTCTTGAATTCTCCCTTGAATTTTCTTCCCAAAGCTTCTTACCATTTGAAATGTTATGAAAAATAACCCAAATTCGCAAAGGAAATCTTTTATCTTTTCTGACCCGGGATTTTCGCATCTGTGGTCCATTTCTGCTTCTGCGCTACCACTTCTGCGACCACGTGCACCGCTTCTGCAGTTTTCACTTATCCGCCAGCCACCGCACCTGTGATCACCTTCTCGCACCTGCACCATCGCAGGTGCGCCCAAATTCTGCATCTGCGGGCTCTAGCATTTCCCTCTCTTGGCCGCATCTGCAATTTCTCCTCCGCTTCTGTGAGCTCTCACTTGCGGTCCCCAAGCTGCAGGTGCAGTTATCAAAGAAAACTCAGCAGCTTCAGCTGCAAATTCCCAACTTCAAACTTCCTGTCAACCATCTGAAATCACCCCGAGGCCCCCGGAACAAAAGCACAAACAAGTCATATACCATTATCCAAACTTATACCAATCTTCAAAACACCTCAAACAATATCGAATCAACCAAATAACATCAGATTCAAGCCTAAGGTTCCAAAATCTTCCGAATTGCACTTTCGATCAAAAAGTCTATCAAACCTCGTCCGAATGACCTGAAATTTTGCACACACATCACAATTCACACCACAAACCTACTCCAACTTCTGGAATTCCATTAGGAACCCTATAACAAAATTTCACCTATCAACCGGAAAATGCCAAAATTCCAATTTCGCCAATTCAAGCCTAAATCTACTCCGGACCTCCAAAATACATTCCAATAACGCTCCTAAATCGAAAATCACCTCCCGAAGCTATCCGAATCATAAAATCCAAATTCCGAGATCAAATGCTCACTAGTCAACTTTTAATTGACTTTCCAACTCAAAGGCAAACTTTAGAGACTAAGTGTCTCAAACCTTACCAAAACCTCTCCGAACCCGAACCAACTAACCCAGTAACACACAATACAGCTGAACATCACAATAAGAAGAAGAAATGGGGGAAACGGAGTGGTAACTCATGAAATAACCGGTCGGGTCATTACATCTTCCCCCTCTTAAACAAACATTCGTCCTCGAACGAGTTAGGAAACATACCTGAAGTCCCAAATAGGTGAGGATATCTGCTCCGCATCTCCAGCTCGGTCTTAGCCTCATCCAGGGGCCGACCTCTCCACAGCACTTTCACTGAAGCTATATCCTTTGATCTCAATTTTCAAACCTGACGCTCCAAAATAGCCACTGGCTCCATAAACCAACTGAACCGTGCTGAAATCCAAGACATGAGATGGATCGCCAATATACTTCCGGAGCATAGAAACATGAAATACCGGATGCACACTCGATAAGTTGGGTGGAAAGGCAAGCTCATAAGACACCTCCCCAATCCTCCGAAGCACCTCAAAAGTCCCAATGAACCGAGGACTCAATTTACCCTTTTTCCGAAATCTCATAACACCTTTCATGGGCGAAACCTTCAATAGAACCTTCTCACCAACCATGTAAGACACATCCCGAACCTTCCTGTCAGCATAACTCTTTTGTCTCGATTGTGCTATATGAAGCCTCTCCTAAATCACATTCACCTTGTCTAAAGCATCCTGCACCAAGTCTGTACCCAAAAGCCTAGCCTCGCCGGGTTCAAATCAACTAACTGGAGATCCACACCATCTCCCGTACAAAGCCTCATATGGAGCCATCTAAATACTCGATTGGTAACTATTGTTATAAGCAAACTCCGCAAGCGGTAGAAACTGATCCCATGACCCTCCAAAATCAATGACACAAGCGCGCAACATGTCCTCCAATATCTGAATAGTGCGCTCTGACTGCCTGTCCGTCTAAGGGTGAAAAGCTGTGCTCAACTCTACCTGAGTACCCAACTCTCACTGTATAGACCTCCAAAACTATGAAGTAAACTGAGTACCTCCATTTGAAATAATAAAAACTAGGACACCATGCAACCAAACAACCTCTCGGATATAGATCTTTGCCAACTTGTCATGCCCCAACCTCGAGAGGCGCGATCGGCGCTCAATCAAGTGAACTCAACTGAGCAAGTCTTATCAAACCCTTTCTACCCAACTCAATATGATTAAGGAAACCATGCTTTCATTTATTTAGACAATAGGAAAGGTTGTACATTCGACATTGGTAGATCACTTCATATCACAACCTTAAAACATAGCTAAGTTTCCAAGATTCCATACAGTTATAGTTTAGAGAGACAAGAGTTAGATTTACTACATAGTTCATAAACCCGTCCAACACACGTACATAACCCACACAAATGTCTATGGAGCATCTAAGGATACAAAAGACAAATATGACAATGCCGGCAACAAGGCCCCGACTGTACCTCAAAAGTGGATATATATAACAAAAGATGTACAACATAACCCCTTGGTGGAGATAGGGGCTCACCAAGATTTTGAGAAGAGGATACTCCTCTACGCGCGATCGGCACTATCCACTATGGAGCCACCTACATTCATTTAAAAATGTAGTTTCCCCGACAAAAGGTACGTTAGTACCATGGAAAAGTACTAGTATGTATAACTAAACTCCATTTTATTAGAAAGAACTATCATGCAAGAACAAGGAAATCACGAGAGACAATTAAAGGTTTTAACCGGACGCCACATCATCAATAAAAGAATCATATAATCTTTCACATAATTACCATATCTTTAGTTTGGAGCATTCCTTTCATATGTTCCTCATTGTTCTCAATACCACTGCTATCTTGAGCGGAGTCCGATCGCGATCCAATCGGCTAGGTTGCCTCATTTGAGACATATACCTCAATCACCATTTCATTTCCCCTTTTCAGGAATTCAATATTAGCACATTATCACCATGTGTGCAGCATGGTGTCCGATCACGGCCCGATCGGCTAGGTCCCCTTACCTAGGCGTTGTTCCTTTATTATCAATCATCTCATTTCAATCTTTGTTTCACATATATCATTTCATAGACACTTGAGGACACAACTATCACGTCATATATTTGGCACTAGGACATATTTCACATCATTCCCAATTTCAATGTTAGATTTGTAATTTAGGGTAATATGTGCACACAAGAGCAAATAAAACTGTAAGCATAGATGAGACTTCACATAGATGGGACAACGTATGCAGCTTCAATCTCAATTTAAGGTCTAAGCATTTCAATACATGATTCATATTCTATGCACCTTTTCAAGTTATCAAGAATAGCACATTAATCATATTAACACATCTTTCACGTATATAAGGTTGCAACCCCAAATTCATGTGAAACAACAATCAATATAACGATTCAACTTAAATCATACTGTATTTACTCAAACACCGACGAAGCTCAATTTCTAAAAGACGGGGTTTTAGCTATACATACCTCAACTGAGCTTTCCTTAATCCTATAATATTCCGGAATGTTCGCACTTCAATCTATTTAAGCAATGTAGCACAATTGAACCCATAATCAGAAAAACATCATAATCTAAGCTCACTTGAGCATTTTATCAAGCATTGAGTATTCATTAAGGCCTTATGGTCCTTTTATGCAAGATTACACTAGCCCATTCCCCATACCCCTCTATTTATAATTTCCCCATATCTTCTAAGAACACATGCATGTAATGCAATCACTCTTATCCCTATGAATTACCTCACTAATGACCCCTTATAGCTATGTATAAAATTAAGAGATTAAGTGACGAAGTCTTACCTCCTGGGATGAAGGTTTAGGTGCCCTACATGATTATCTTCAATGTTTTAACAAGGATTTGTGGAGCAATTTTGATGAAAGGCACTTCCCCTCTCTTAGACCCTCCCTCTCACTCTAAAAGCATCGGGAAATAGACTCAAAATAAGCTATTGCACAGGATATAACGACGGAGGTAGGGGGGTCAGGTTTAAAATTTAGAAATCTGGAGCCCCAACTCAGATCTGCGGTCGAATATGCGATCGCAAAGTTGACATACGGCCCGCAGAATGGACCGCAAAAATGCTCCCAAAACCTGAACAAACTGCCTGGGTATGCGACAAGAATGTGGTCCGCATACCTGTTCTACGGTCGCACAATGCACCACAAAACTTCCCGTCACAAAAATTCCAAGGGGATTGTGCGATGACTATGCAGCCCGCATATCGACTATGCGATCGCATAATTGGCCGCATAGTTGACCTCAAAATTAACCATGACACTGCCTGATTCTGCGGCGGCTATGCGGTACGCATAGCTATTATGCAACCGCATAGTTGACCGTAGAATTGCACTTTTCTGGAAAACACTATTCTTTAACTTTTTAATGCACAAATCAATCCAAAGGGTTCGAACCACGTCAAGCAAGAATTTTATAAATTTCTAACACATGATCCTAACTTGGCACCACGAGATTTGGGTTTTTGATTAGAAATTTCACGGGGCCTTACATCCCCCACCCACTTAAGATCATCCATCCTTGAATGAGGATTAAGGTTCACTCATTAGCAATCTTTATGCAACCTCAGTTTTTCACAACATGAATCATATTAACAGCCCCAAATTTGGCTAACTCCCTAAATTTCCAAAAAGGTTGCCAGAGTTTCCTTTGTAACTAGGCCTATCCACCTGTTAGAGGGCCCCATAAATATATCCTAACAACATATACACATTCCATAGACATAACATAACTTGTACAACACTAACCATGGTCGCATAGGCAACATATAACCAAAACAGAACAGTTTTACATCGATCAAATCAAAAGATAAGAGTTCATAGGGACCAAATGCATAAAAGCTATTACACGACTATTCAAACAAATATGGGTACTTCTTTCTCATTTCTTCCTCGGCTTCCCAAGTGGCTTCCTCAACCTGCTGGTTCCGCCATAACACTTTTATGGAGGCAATTTCCTTATTTCTCAATTTCCGAACTTGCTTGTCAAGAATGGCAACTGGAACTTCTTCATAAGACAGTTCTTCATTAACCTCAATAGTTTCAACTGGTATAATAGTGGACGGATCTCCCACTACCTTCTTTAACATAGACACATGGAAGACTGAGTGTACTAATGACATCTCGGGTGGTAGCTCGAGCTTGTGCGCCACCTGACCAATCCTCTGAATGATTCTGTATGGTCCGACATACCTCGAACTCAATTTTACTTTCTTTCCAAATCGTATGATACACTTTATAGGGAAAACCTTCAAAAATACCCAATCATCTTCTTTGAACTCTAAATCTCTGCGACGAACGTCCAAGTAAGACTTTTGATGACTTTGAGCAGTTTTCAACCTCTCTTTAATAATCTTGACTTTCTCCATGGCCTGATGCACGAGGTCCAGCCCTATTAATTCAGCTTCTCCAACCTCGAACCACCCAATGGGAGATCTACATCTCCTACTATACAATGCCTCAAATGGTGCCATCTGGATACTAGCATGGAAGTTGTTATTATAAGCAAATTCTATGAGTGACAAATGATTATCCTAGCTACTGGTGAACTGAGCCCCTAGATCTGAAATGATTAAGATTGGAGTGCCATGCAACCTAACTATTTCCTTGATATACAACTAAGCATACTATTCCGCTGTGTCGGTAGATTTAACTAGCAAGAAGTGCGCTGATTTTGTGTGTTGATCCATGATCACCCAAATTGAGTCAAACTTGTGCCGAGTGCGCAACAACCCTACCACAAAATCCATGTTGATCATCTCCCATTTCCATATTGGAATTTCTATGCTTTGGGCCAATCCACCAGGCCTTTGATGTTCGGCCTTCACTTGCTGACAGTTCACACATTTTGCCACAAAGTCCGTCACATCCCTTTTCATGTTATTCCACCAATAAACCTCCTTAAGATCATGATACATTTTCGTAGAACCTAGGTGGATGGAATACCTGGAAGTGTGAGCTTCTTCCATGATCCTTTCCCGAAGACCATCAATATCCAGAACACATAGGCGGCCTTGGTACTGTAGGGTACGATCATCCATACCAAAGGAAAAAGCTGTGGTCTCATATCTATGAATCCTCTCTTTCAGTTGTGCCAACAATGGATCGTTGAATTGCTTCTCATTCACCTCCTCTACAAGCGATGATTCAGCCCTATTCTGCACAATCACTCCTTCTTCATTAGAGTCCGCAAGGTGAACTCCCAAACTAGACAAATGCTGAACCTTCCTGGCCAACAGCCTCTGATATGCCTCCAAATGAGACAAACTTCCCATAGATTTTTGACTAAGAGCATCCACCACGACATTAGCCTTGCCCGGGTGATAGAGAATATCATTGTCATAATCCTTGAGTAACTCTAGCCATCTTCTTTGTCTCAGATTCAACTCCTTCTGCTTGAAAATATATTGAAGGCTCTTGTGATCCGTAAATACATCCACATGGAACCCATACAAATAATGTCGCCAAATCTTTAGCACAAACACCACTTCCGCAAGCTCTAAGTCATGGGTTGGATAGTTCTTTTCGTGATTCTTGAGTTGCCTATAAGCGTAGGCTATAACCTTACCGTGTTGCATTAACACACACCCAAGCCCGATCCTTGAAGCATCGCAATACACCACAAATCCCTCTGTACCGTTTGGCAGGGCTAATACCGGTGTTGTAGTCAATCTTGATTTCAATTCTTGGAAACTCCTTTCACAAGCATCAGACCATTGGAATTTAACTGCTTTATGCGTCAATTTAGTCAATGTAGAGGCAAGAGTAGAAAACCCCTCCACAAATCTCCTGTAGTACCCAGCCAAACCCAAGAAACTACGAATCTCTGTTAGTATGGTAGGTCTAGGACAATTCTTCATTTCTGCAATCTTTTGAGGATCAACCATGATCCCTTCCCTAGAGACGACATGACCTAAGAACGCGACAGATTCAAACCAAAATTCACATTTGAAAATTTCGCATACAATTGATGTTGCTGAAGAGTCTGCAGAACTTCTCTAAGATGGTCAGCATGGTCTTCCCGAATTCGGGAATACACAAGAATATCATCAATGAACACTATCACAAAGGAGTCTAGAAAAGGCTTGAATACTCGATTCATAAGATCCATGAAAGCGGCCGGGGCATTTGTTAGCCCAAAAGACATCACTGAAAATTCAAAGTGCCCATATCGGGTCTTGAAAACTGTTTTTGGAATATCCTGCTCCCTTATATTCAATTGATGATACCCGGACCTCAAGTCAAATTTTGAGAAACACGTAGAACCTTGCAATTGATCAAACAAGTCATCTATCCTTGGTAGAGGGTATTTATTCTTGATTGTGACTTTGTTGAGTTGTCGGTAGTCAATATACATCCGTAGCAACCCATCTTTCTTTCTTACAAACAAGACCGGTGCGCCCCACGGTGACACACTCGGCAGGATAAAACCCTTTTCTAGCAAATCCTTCAGTTGTTCCTTTATCTTTTTCAATTCTGCCGGTGCCATTCTGTAAGGTGGAATTGATATAGGCGGCGTGCCTAGCATTACGTCGATCCCAAAATCAATCTCCTTATCAGATGTAATCCCAGGGATCTCATCCGGAAATTCATTCACAATTGGTACAGACTCAAGGCTAGGTGTCTCAGCATTGGTGTCCGTAACACGGACTAAATGATAGATACACCCCTTTTTGATTATCTTTGCGGCTTTAGGTTAAGAAATAAACCAACTTTTGGCACTACATTATCTCCCTTCCATTCAACAATGGGCTCATTAGGAAATTCAAGCCTCAGGGTCCTAGTCCGATAGTCAAGGTTAGCAAAGGATGAATAAAGCCAATCCATTCCCATTATTACATCAAAATCGACCATCCCTAGTTCAATAAGATCGGTTGTGGTATCCCTACTCCGTACCGTAACAACAGAAGCTCTATAAACTCGAGCAACCGTAATAGACTCATCAACCGGAGTAGACACCGAAAATGGCTCATGAAATTGATTCTGTTTTATCCCAAATTCTATAGAAACAAAAGGGGTAACATAGGACAAGGTGGAACCAGGGTCAATAAGTGCATACACATTATGAGATTGGATAGTCAGAATACCTGTAACAACATTAGGAGAAGCCTCTACAGTTTGGCGACCACTCATAGTATAGAACCAGCTGGGTCCTCCTAAACTTTGTGTACCACCCCTAGCTGCACTATGCCCTACGGGTGCTGGGGTACCTCGAGCTGGAGAGGGGGCTGAGGATGTAGCAGCTGCTGGACTGGATGACTATGCTGTGCCCCTACCTTCTCCCTGGTGGGATACACGACAATGCCTCTGAATATGACCCCTCATCCCACATCCATAGCATACGGGTAACTCCAAATAGCAAATCCTTGAGTGCATTTCCCCGCACGTAGGGCATGGGGACCTCTGCTGCTGCTGGGACCTCTCTGTTGACCGACCCCGCTGATGGGATCCCCTGTTGCTCTAATCGGGCCTAAAATGACTCCACTACTGCTAGCTGGGCCCTGATGGCGGTGCACTGCCGGAAGACTGTGCAAAATACTAGGACGGCCCTGATGATCCTCCCCCGAAAACTGATCTTCCCTCACCTAGTGATTCTCCCATGTTCCCCGTAGACTGGGCCTTGCTCTTACTCTCTCTCTCTCTCCATCCTTTTCTTAAATTTATGGTTCTCTGTGGCCTAAGAAAATGCTACCATCTTCCCATAATTCATGTCAAAATTTAATGCAGCCGTAGAAGCTATCGCGCCCTCTTTTTCCCCTTTTCATCGGATAGGATTTCCGGGTTCGACATTAATGGGGTGTGATGACTCGTTTCCCTTTTGGGAATTGGGTATTTAAAGAGTATCCACCTAACAATTTTAAGTTGCGTTAGGGCACCTATAAGGTTCAATTACAACTATGTTTGATAACCAGAGATAGGGTAAGGGCTTCAAATTATCCTAAGGGGAAGGTGTTAGGCACCCCTCAGGATCCAAGAGTATGGTTCCCGGCCATATAGTTTTTGTGAATTTGTGATATTAGCAAGTAAACAATTAAGGATCAAGTAATAGGGATTTTGAGTTTAAATACACAAGTGTTTGAAGAAAACCATAAAAGCAAGGTTTTGAATAGAGTTATAGTCTAAGCATACTTATAAAAATAAAGGGGTGTCCTAGGTTTGTTTGTAATATGGATTACGTCAATGTGATACCCGGTATGACACTCCTCAGAAGAGGGGATACACGTGGTATTAGCACACCGGTCATCATATCCATATCTACTCTTTCCCGCCCCGTTAAGGTAATTAAAGCGTGGGTTGGTCTCGACCTCTATTGCATGCTGTTACCCGTCCCGTTCCTATCAGTCCCGGAGGAATTTTGGGCTCCTATTCCTATAAGAAGGAGGTTCTAGGCTGACTCTTAGGTTTAAAGGTAAAATACTAAGGCGACATACAAAATAAGTAAGACTGCATTTAAAGGGAGATATATAAGAAAATAGAAGGCTCAGTTATACCTCCGCAAGCATTGCACATAGATAGCACAACTCATACACAGTTAAGGTTTGAATTTTTAATCCTAAGAAGGGTGTTTAAGTTAGAACCAAATTCATTATATAACTCAGAAAAGAAGTCCGAATCTGGCCTGCCTGCTGGTTGTAGCAGTCTAGAATTAAACAGAAGCAGTTCTAGTTTTGGTTTAAGTAATTACCTAAGGCTTGCCTAGGCGTAAGTAGTATTCAGTAGTTATTCAGAATTGCTAAGACGGTTTGGAGATTATTATTACCTAAGATATGCTTTTTTAGGTGTTCAGCACATAGAATTATTACCAGTTGGTTATAAAACTAAGTAGAGTTGTTTTATTCCTTTTATGCTCTCATAATTAGCCTAAGTTCTTAAGCTAATTTAAATGAAATCCTAAAGATATGGTATCTAATGTGCAGAGATGCAGAGTGATATATATGCAGAATCCAAAGCAGGATTTCTATATGCACAAATATTACAGCGTTTAGACATGATCACCAGAATATGCAGAGATGATATGTTGGTTAGTGTTGTTTAGCCTAAAACAAGATCTCTAAGTGTGCATGGCAGTAGGAGCATGATCGCAGAAAATACTGGTTATTAACACATTTAACGCAGGAATTTCTAAGTGATATGATAGTAAAATCGACATGCTTAAAACAATAAGTGAAATCCTATGGAGCATGATATCTAATGCATGAAATGAGTCCTAGGCATGGTTTCTATTGCGCAAGTAGGAATGCAAGTAACATGCTTTCTACCCTTTTGATAGATAAAGCATGCATATTTACCCATTCCCCTTTCACTAGTTAACCCCATACTTGTTTACAAATTATTACAGACCAAATGATTGAATTACAAAAGAAGTACAAAATAATAAATTACAACTATAGGAAGCATGATCTTGACTTCCTTTCTGAGTTATGTAATGAACCACCTCAATGCCAATATTAGTCCAAAGGCTTTCTCATATCTAGGTGTGTTAGAGTTCCCTAAGGACCTTAGGGGATCCCGGGCAGTGCTCATACCCAGATTTGCATAACCAAACAGAATAAGTGTAGTGTGGAAGGGCTAGCTCTTATGTGTCCAAGTTCAGAGGGAGATCAAGGGTCCCAAGGCAAGGCTCAGACAACAGGGACAGAACTTAGATTCTAGGAGTAGGTGAGAGTGCTTGACAGAGTTTAAAAAAGAGTTTGTTTAAAAACTGGGCTGGCAAGTCCATTTTGAAAGTAATCATTAACAGAGGTGATTGAAAGTAGTTGTAGTAGTGAACAAAACTCAAACTCCCAAAATGGGATTACACACAGAATTAGTAGTCATACAATGGGGGTCAAAGGGTTTTGGGGAGACATTTTTCTGTAAGCACATGACCCCTGCGGGGGTCTGGTTTAGACATGCATATCAATAGTTGATACTGGCATGATCACAAACCAGCCAAAAGAACACAAACACATAGAGGGAATAAGGGTTTCAGATTCATAAGATAGCAAGTACACAATAAGTGACTGGCAGAATATGCCTTGAAACACACATAGGGGAGTGTATTAATCTTAAGGGGAAGGGGAAACATTATAGCATGCTGACAATGTAACTTGACTGCAGAACCACAAAAAGAAGTAGACAAGAATGAGAGAAACTGAAGCAATTAAAGAAGCATGTTGTTGTTGAAGCTTTAAAATTAACTAGGACATACCAGTAGATAAAGCAAGGTGCAATAAGGTAAAGCAGGTAGGATTCCATAGTCTAGCCTTGGTTAGCACATGTAGTAGTAGTAGTAGTAAAGAAAGAGAGAGTTTTGAGTGTGTGAGTGTGTGTTTCTGAACTCAGTTGTTCGTGTCATTAAAGAAGAGAGGGTAGGGTATTTATAACTTTGAAAATGAGTAGAAAAGTAAGGTAACAAGTAAAGTATTAACACAAACATGGAAATAATCACAATCAAAATCAATTAATACAAGTACTTTCCTTTGATTAAGGAATTATTGTTCAAACGAATACTGACGGGAATAATTAAGGAATGAAAACTAATTTGAGAAAGATTGATTTCTGACCATAAAATTATAGAATAAATAATTGAGTCCAAGTACAAAATATACTTAATTGGGAAAAGGGTTTAGCAAAGGTAAAACATCACAGCAAAGAAAATGAATCAATCAATTTAAACAAAACGAGTGAAGACAGAGATTTATAAGAAAACCTTGTAATTAAACTGTCACTTAAGGCAATCAAGATTAATCAACAAGTGGTCATGATTCTGCACTTCATCATATAAATAGAAAGTAATGAACATGCGTATTAGACATGTAGGGTCAATCATATTGATATAAGGGAACAAACTAGATGAACATAAACATACAAGAGTGACATGAATAGGCTAAGAACTATTCAAAGCATGGTAATCAGTAAGGTCAAGCAGTCATGCCTCACACGTAGAACCAAAGTGAAGAAACCAGTCTCACAGGTAAAGAAAGTCAGAAACAAGTATAGAACTCACAATAGTAAGTGATGAAAACCTTTTAAGAAATTAGGATTTTAACAATAATCGAGTTAAAAATGGTAAGAACTCTGCATCAGTCAACAAAGAAGAGGATCTAAACACAAAGAACTTAATCGAAACAAGTATGCATACAAAACAAACAAAGACAGTTTTAGAACTCGGATAAAACAGAAACACCTAGGGTTTTAAGATGATTAACCAGATAGAAGAAAAACATAAGTAAATCATTTAAACACAGTAAAACAACACTGAAAATCGGATAAGAGATCTTTAGAAACCCTAATTTTGGAGATGTAGGGTGTCTTTGAAAAATCGGAAAAGCTTTGAGGAAAACACTTAAGAGGTTCAGAACATACACAGATCTAAGATAGATTTGAAAGAAAAATCGAAAGATCTTAAAAGTTAGTGTTTAAGAAAACCTAGAAAAGTGAGAAAAACTTCGAAAAGTTACCGATCTAGCCGGAAAAGCCATGGATCTGACTCGATCGGCCATGGATAGCCGGAAAAAGACCATAGATAGAAGTTGAGCCAAGACTGGACTAGATCCCTTTGAGATCAGTCCATAAAATCATGAAAACAAACAACCAGGAGCCATAGGAGACCGGTACACATCTCAAACAGCCATGTGAGTCCATGGATTGGGTAGGGATTGAACGGATTATGGTGGATTCGGGTGGCGCAGCTAGGGTTTAGGTGAGGTTGCAGAGAGGTTTGGGAGGAAGGAGATTCAAGGGTGGCGCGTTGGTGAATATGATTTAGTGTAAGGGGGTCGTTTGGGTTTATTTTAGGTAGGTGAAATGGTGGTCGTTGATCTGAATGATCAACGGCCTAGATTAAAAAGGGTAGGTGGGGATCCAGGTTTGGGTTGGTTTTAAAAGGGTTAGGGTCGGGATATAATTAAAATTGGGCTGGGGAATTGGGTTTGATTTGGGGTTAGATTTAAAAGCCAATTTGTGCTAAAATTTAAATAGCTAATTCTTCCCCTTTTTGATTTATAAAAATAGTAAATAGCTTCTGAAAATAAATTGAAAATACTATAATGATTTATAACACATAAATAAAAATTAAAAAATACAAGACTCAATTTTATGAATATAAGACACAATTAAATCTTAAAATGGCTAATATTGCAATTATGTGCAATTTAGCTTTAAAAATACTAAATGAAATTGTAAGAATATGTAAGAAATTATTTTAGCCATATTTTGGCATAAATAAAAAAATCAAATAGATGAATTATCAAGATAATAAATTTTGGAAATAATTATTGAGATTTTATGGATAAAAAGGAGGAAAATAAATCAATATAAACCTTTAAAAATTATGAAAAAATAATAAAACATTTGGACATGCTTATATATATATATATATATTCTATTTTGAATTTATTTTGCATATTAAAAATATATAGGGAAAAATTGGGTATCAACAATATTGATTGTTCTTAACTATTGGTTCCGGTTTGAAGAATATTTAGGCCGCACCCCGGCTTTTGAGCTGCATACATATCCCTGGTTTTACAGGAATCAGGCCATATGTAGTTTAAGATCCGTTGGCGGAGTATACCGATGGAGACTTTTAAGAACGGATGCAATATCTAGAGCCGAGTGAGTGATAATTTTACAGGAATGATTAAGGTTTGATATGTCTTGAGGGAACTGGAGCGGAACCGCTCCTGACGGGTTGGCCGTTGCTTTCCATCTTCCCTGCAAATAAGCAATACGGGCATATTTTGTGCGTAAATTTAAATATGATACAAATTCCCGTTGAACCATGAATGTTGTCTTCAGACGATGGGGATGACGTCCTTAGACCATGATATCCTGGGCCATGAAGCGTATGATAAAGGATTCGCAGGCCATGAAATGATGTTCTCGGGCTATGAGGATGGTGCCTCCGAACCATGACACCTTTGAATAATGATATGCAAAAGATTGAAAGGGATCCTCAGGCCATGACATGGTGTTCTCGGGCTATAAAGATGGTGCCTCCGAATGATGATGTCTTTGGATGAGTTGGCGATATTTCAGCCCATGAAGGATGCAGTAGTATGATGCGGACAAGACATAGCTTAGTCTTGCGAATTGAAGGGCAGCGCTTAGCTCGTAAGAGAAGCGAGATAAATAATGCTTGGGATAGAGCTTAGTTTCGAAGAAAATTGGAGGCAGAGCTTAGCCTCGGAAGGCAGGAGAACAACCTTATGGAAAGATGCGAATGCATGTGGAGGTAGAGCTTAACCTCGGAATACAGAATGGTAGCCTTACGAAAATATGCGAATGCAGATGGAGACAACGTTTAGTCTCGGAAGGCAGAATGGTAGCCTTATGTAGATTGGAAGGCAGAATGGTAGCCTTATGCAATGCAGATGGAGACAACGTTTAGTATTAGAAGGCAGAATGGTAGCCTTATGCAAGAATGAAGATGCATGTGGAGACATCGCCTAGTCTCGGAAGGTAGAATAGTAGCCTTATGTAAGAAAATAAAATAACCAATGGCAGTAGAGTTTTCTTAGCTGATAGAAGATTACGGCGTTGTGATTACTGGGGGCATTGTGATATATGAGACATCACTGGTGTATGCTGATAGTAAATGTTTACAAGTGCAACGGTTTGGAGAGTTGTATTTTGAACAATGTTTGTCCCATGGGATTATAATATGTTTAATGATTTCGTAATCCTAGTGCCTACATCCGAAGAAAAATCGTGAGTTTTGTAAGGGGGAGAAGCTTAGTTCGTATCCCCGCTAGCTTTGCTTGACTCGTGCATCTTTGATCCGGTGATGCCGTCTGTATCATTGGGTAGCGTTGCTAAACAAAGCAGTTTCAATAACAATCATGCATGATTTTGTAAAAGTATAACATAAATGTATAATTTAGAAATAGCTTTTAGATGAACCGACGACTGCGACATGGTTTAGGACATTGCAACCTCTCTAGTTATTCCCCTAAAAATTTTGTCCCAGTTTGATGGGTTGACGTTTCTGACTGTTGCTCGTGCGGTGATTGGCTAAAACTACTTCGGAATTTTGAGAGTCCTCCTCAAAATTCTACCGCAGTTTCCAATTGTGTGGGGGGGGATGGAATTTTTATTGAATTGTGATCAAACCCATATGGCTGCCTACGTATCCCCTCTTAAATGAGAATCAGATTAGGCGTAGTTCAATTTACATCATACAAGGAAAGCATAAAGATTACACATAGTGACGCTTGACTATATCTGAATTAATCGGCTTCGGCCAGACTTCTCCATCCATTTCTGCAAGTATGAGGGCTCCTCCTATCAAAACCCAATAAACCATGTATAGACCCTGCCAGTTGGGAGAGAACTTCCCTTTAGCTTCATATTGATGTGGAAAATTTTTCTTTAACACCAGCTACCCCGGTGTGAATTGTCTTGGTTTGACTCTTTTGTTGAAGGCTATGGACATTATGTTCTGATAGAGTTGACCATGACAAACTGCATTCATTCTCTTTCTGTCTATAAGGGCTAGTTGTTCATAACAACTTTTTACTCACTCTGCGGCATCGAGCTCAGCTTTTTGTATGATCCTTAGGGAAGGAATTTCTACCTCAACGAGAATGACACCCTCTGTACAATTAACCAGCATATAGGGGGTTGCCCCGGTTGATGTGTGGACTATGGTACGATATCCAGATTTGATGATAACTAGCGAAGCAATCTACGAATGATTGTAGCTCATGCTTGGCGCAATTGTCAATCAGAATGAGTATATTTGGAGAAGGGAAGTCGTCTTTTGGACTGGCCCGATTGAGATCCTGGTAGTCGACACAGACTCTGACCTTCCCATCTTTCTTTGGCATTGACAAAATGTTGGCTAACCATGTTGGGTATTCTACTACCCTGAGAACCTTAGCTTTGACTTGCTTGGTGACTTCTTCTTTGATCTTTAGACTCATATCAGGTTTGAATTTTCTGAGCTTTTGATTTGCCGGTGGACACATCGGATCGGTTGGCAGTTTGTGAGCCACAATAAACGTACTCAGACCAGTCATGTCATCATACGACCAGACGAATATGTCCTCATAATCCTTTAGAAATTTTATGTATTCTTTGTTCTCCGATGGAGATAGGTGAATGCTGATTCACATTTACTTGGCATTTTCTGCATCTCCCAGGTTGACAATTTCGGTCTCGTCCAGGTTGGACTTAGGTCTGTTCTCAAAATTCTCAACCTCTTTGACAATCTCGTCAGGTATGTCATCTTCTTCTGAATTCATATACGTTTGTTGCGTTGTCTCATTGCATGTCACAGTCGTTGGTTCATCAACATAAGTAATAATAATGCTGTATTGGTAAAGTAGGGAAAGAAAAATGATAGCAATAAATATTAATTCATAAGAAAATAAGAAATGCTTTTGATAAACTGCTTTGAACATCGATCTCTTATTGCGGGAATAGAAAATGCGAAAGTAAAATCATTTAGTAAATAAAAACAATGAATGATTCTTGTTTTGGCCTTGCGACCCCGAAGCTCATCGGGCTTTGGTTGTCCTGATGGTCCAATTCTTGAGATGGGCCCCTCTACTCACAACCTGTATGGAAGGACCTTTTGAAGTAAGATGATGATGCTAGAGTGCACGAACTAACCTTGGGGAGGGGAATAAAAAACAAAACAAAAAATAAAAAAGGTAATCAAGTTAGTGAGGATTATAAAAAGTATTGCAATATTTAAACACATAGTGTGGGAATGTAAAACGTGCCCTAATTTGGGAACCTCTTTGTGCCCAAGGTAGGCCTAGCGACAAATTGATTTGGAGATCATAGAATGCTAAATTCCTCGTTTTTATTGATAACAATAGACAAATCTCAAATCGACACTAAATAAACAAGAAATAAAAGTCACTAACGGCCATTGGCCTTATTACAATCATAAAGCGAAAAAGTAAATTCCTATCTATTTGGTCCCAGAAGGACCTTCCTCATGTTGAATGCTCTTGTTGATCAAATCCTCCAGCTCGCGTAGGTTCACCAGTAAAAATGCCTTTGCCAGGTGTTCTCCTTCATTTCCCTCAGCGGTCTAGCAGTCGGCGACTCTCTTCCTCACTTTTCCTTCCAATTCCAGCAGATTGTATTCTAGATATTCTAACTTTTCGCTAGCTTTAGTGGCCTTCTCTTTCCACTCACTGATTTGGTCATTTGATGGAAGACTCCTCCACCAGTCTAGTAAGAGTGAGGGTGTGCTAACCATACCGAAGCTGCGGACCACGTTCTTCATTTTCTGCAAAACAAAAGGGTTAAGACCATACCACCACCGAACTCGACTATTTAACATCAACAATTAGCATGAAGCATTTTGTTCTCCAAATAAATGCACTGAATGTGATGATATCTGTTTGGGTTTAGGGAAACCCAGTGGACTTTTGGACAAGGCTATCTTAAGGGATCATTATGTGGATAACATAACTGACCCTGCTAGGTTTGACCATGAAGCATGCACAATTTAAATAGAGTAAGGTTTCTATGGGGTTTTAGACTGGTACCCTTTAGCGGACAACTCAAGGGGGAAGGCACGGAACTGTCGATTGCACCGCTGATCGACTAGTTTTACCGCAAATAAGCTTTTTCAAATTTAAGGGGTAATGATATAGGAAGAGCGCAATCACTCATTAAAAGCGTTGCTATAGTATTTGTTTGGCACGAGTGGAGTATTATGTTGAGCATGATTATGCAATAATTAAAAAAAATATGTTGACATGTATTTGCACGTTAAGAAAGCGATAAATACAACAGTTTTATAATTTAAAGCAGCAATAAAGGAATGAAACAAAGAAGATATGGCAGTTTTGCTTTTGAAGAAGAAATTAAATGCTTAAAGAAATTAAACAAGTAATTTCACATAGGGAGGTACGAATTCACAAGAACAATCTAAAATGGTAAAAGCCTAAAAATCCCCAGTCGCCATGCTGTCGTGCCCTCTTTTTTTCCGCTTCCATCAGAGAGGAGTTCCGGGTTTCGACATTCATGGGGTGTGATGACTCGTTTCACTTTTGGGAATTCGGTATTTGAAGAGTCGCCACCTAATGATTTTAAGGTGCTTTAGGGCACCTATACGGTTCAATTACAACTATGTTTGATAACCAGAGATAGGGTAAGGGCTTGAAATTATCCTAAGGGGAAAGTGTTAGGCACCCCTCAGGATCCACTAGTGTGGTTCCCGGCCAGATAGTTTTTGTGAATTTGTGCCATTAGCAAGTAAACAAATAAGGCTCGAGTAATAGGGATTTTAAGTTTAAATACACAAGTGTTTGAAGGAAACCATAAAAGCAAGGTTTTGAAAAGAGTTATAGTTTAAGCAAACTTATAAAAATAAAGGGGTGTCCTAGGTTTGTTTGTAATATGGATCACGTCAATGCGATACTCGGTATGACACTCCTCAGAAAAGGGGATACACATAGTATTAGCGCACCAGTCATCATATCCATATCTACTCTTTCCCGCCCCATTAAGGTAATTAAAGCGAGGATTGGTCTAGACCTCTATTGCATGCTGTTACCCATCTCATTCCTATCAGTCCTGGAGGAATTTAGGACTCTTATTACTATATGAAGGAGGTTCTAGGCTGACTCTTAGGTTTAAAGGTAAAATATTAAGGCAACATACAAAACAAGTAGGACTGTATTTAAAGGGAGATATATAAGAAAATAGAAGGCTCGGTTATACCTCCGCAAGAATTGCACATAGACAGCACGACTCATACACAGTTAAAGTTAGAATTTTAAATCCTAAGAAGGGTGTTTAAGTTAGAACCAAATTCATTATATAACTCATAAAAGAAGTCCGAATCAGGCCTGCCTACTGGTTGTAGTAGTCTAGAATTAAATAGAGGCAGTTCCAGTTTTGGTTTAAGTAATTACCTAAGGCTTGCCTAGGTGTAAACAATATTCAGTAGTTATTCAGAATTGCTAAGACGGTTTGGAGATTATTATTACCTAAGATATGCTATTCTAGGTGTTCAGCACATAGAATTATTGCCAGTTGGTTATAAAGACTAAGTCGAGTTGTTTTATTCCTTTTATGCTCTCATAATTAGCCTATGTGCTTAAGCGAATATAAATGAAATCTTAAAGACATGGTATCTAATGTGTAGAGATGCAGAGTGATGTATGTGCAGAATCCTAAGCAGGATTTCTATATGCACAAATATTATAGCGTTTAGACATGATCACCAGAATATGCAGAGGTGATATGTTGGTTAGTGTTGTTTAGCCTAAAACAGGATCTCTAAGTGTGCATGGCAGTAGGAGCATGATCGCAGAAAACACTGGTTATTAACATATTTAACGCAGGAATTTCTAAGTGATATGATAGTGAAATGGACATGCTGAAAACAGTAAGTAAAATCCTAAGGAGCATGATCTCTAATGCATATAATGAGTCATATGCATGGTTTCTATTGCGCAAGTAGGAATGTAAACCTAGTAACATGCTCTCTACCCTTTTGATAGCTAAAACATGCATATTTACCCATTCCCCTTTCACTAGCCAACCCCATACTTGTTTACAAGTTAATACAGACCAAATGATTGAATTTCAAAAGAAGTACAAATAAGAAATTACAACTATAGGAAGCCTGGTCTTGACTTCCTCTCTGAGTTATGTAATGAACCACCTCAATGCCAATATTATTCCAAAGCCTTTCTCATACATGGGTGTATCAGAGTTCCCTAAGGACCTTAGTGGATCCTGGATAGTGTTCACACCTAGATTTGCATAACCAAACAAAATGAGTGCAGTGTGGAAAGGCTAGCACTTATGTGTCCAAGTTTAGAGGAAGCTCAAGGGTCCCAAGGCAAGACTCACACAAAAGGGGCAGAACCTAGATTCTAGGAGTAGGTGAGAGTGCTGGACATAGTTTGAAAAAGAGTTTGTTTAAAAACTAGACTGGCAAGTCCATTTTGAAAGTAGTAAGTAACAGAGGTGATTAAAAGTAGTTGTAGTAGTGAACAAAACTCAAAATCCCAAGATGGGATTACACACAGAATCAGTAGTCATACAAAGGGAGTTAAAGGGTTTGGGGAGACATTTGTCTGTAAGCACATAACTCCAGCAGGGGTCTGGTTTAGACATGCATATCAATAGTTGATACTGGCATGATCACAAACCAGCCAAAAGAACACAAACACATAGAGGGAATAAGGGTTTGGGATTCATAAGATAGCAAGTACACAATAAGTGACTGGCAGAATATGCCTTTAAACATACATAGGGGAGTGTATTAATCTAAAGGGGAAAGGGAAACATTATAGCATTCTGGCAATGTAACTTGACTGCAGAACCACAAAAAGTAGTAGACAAGAATGAGATAAACTAAAGCAATTAAAGAAGCATGTTGTTGTTGAAGCTTTAAAATTAACTAGGACATACCAGTAGAGATATCAAGGTGCACAAAGGTAAAGCAAGTAGGATTCCACAGTCTAGCCTTGGCTTTCAGCCGGCTAAACAAAGCAGTAGCACAAGTAGTAGTAGTAGTAAAGAAAGAGAGTTTTGAGTGTGTGTTTCTGAACTCAGTTATTCGTGTCATTAAAGAAGAGAGGGTAGGGTATTTATAGCTTTGAAAACGAGTAGAAAAGTAAGGTAACAAGTAAAGTATTAACACAAACATGGAAATAATCACAATCAAAATCAATTAATACAAGTACTTTCCTTTGATTAAGGAACTATTGTTCAAACGAATACTGACGGGAATAATTAAGGAATGAAAACTAATTTGAGAAAGATTGATTTATGACCATAAAAGTATAGAATAAATAATTGAGTCTAAGTACAAAGTATACTTAATTGGGGAAAGGGTTTAGCAAAGGTAAAATATCACAACAAAGAAAATGAATCAATCAATTTAAACAAAACAAGTGAAACCAGGGAGTTATAAGAAAACCTTGTAATTAAACTGTCACTTAAGGCAATCAAGATTAATCAAGAAGTGGTCATGATTCCGCACTTTATCATATAAATAGAAAGGAATGAACATGCGTATTAGACATGCAGGGCCAATCATATTGACAAATGGGAACAAACTAGATGAACATAAACATACAGGAGTGACATGAATAGGCTAAGGACTATTCAAAGCTTGGTAATCAACAAGGTCAAGCAGTCATGGCTCACACGTAGAACCAAAGTGAAAAAACTAGTCTCACAGGTAAAGAAAGTCAGAAACAAGTAAAGAACTTGTCACACCTGTTTTTTCCTATACACCCGAAGGGTGTAAGGGAGTTTTTTCCAATTTAAGTGACAATCGAAACAGGATGATATTTATTAAAATTCAAAGTTGCCACTTGGGATAATTTATGGTATCCCAAGTCACCGGTTTAAAATCCCGAATCGATGAAAAGAATGACTCTATTTAACAGTACGTGAACCAGAAATCTGGGTAAGGAATTTTGTTAAACTGAGAGAAGGTGTTAGACGTTCTCGAGTTCCGTGGTTCTAGCACGGTCGCTAAACTATTATAAATGGTTCAATTATCTGATTTTAAAACCATTATAAACCTATGTGTATTTTTACTTTAACCAGCTTTTATTTAATTAATTATAGGAAGATTACAACGTCATTTAAAATATGTTTCAAACCACGTCACATAAATACACCCGCAATTCGCAACACATTTTAGCTAACTTTGAGATTTGGATTTGGGTCACATAAATGCGCACCCGAGTTTAGGAAGATAAATTATTAAATAGCGCACCTAAAGTAACTACGCGTTTTTAATTTTGCGAGGGCCATGGAAATTTGCTAAATGGCACGCCTCAAATTCTAGGAATTTTAAGGGATATAATTAAGTGAGGACCACACATTTGAGATTATATTTGGCGCGACGCACCTCAATTTTATTTTTAAAAAAGCCAATTAATTGATTAAGGAGAGGCTTAATGTGATTCTACTATTTTTTATCAAGAGTTCAAGCCTGTTTAATAGCTGATGGACCTTGGTCAGCATATGTTATTAACTAGAAGACTGAGTCCCAGGGACATAAGGGTATACCAAATTAAGAATACAAACCCAATACGGCTTTTGCTAGCGAACTACCCTTTGACAATTGCTTCGGTTAATTATACAGGGACAGTTATGTGAGATTCTCAGTATAATTTGAGCCTATTTCCATGCGTAATGTTAAGTAGAATCATATGGGTCTATCCAGTAGATGTAAGTCCTAAAGTCTATTTTAAACTAACACATTTTTGCATTACAAATGAATCAATGCATAGCTCGTATTTTAAGGCAACTTGGATCATTTTCCTTTATTCTAAGCACGAGTCATATTGGTTACTACTTAAAAAGAATTCGATCACTCATTACATGAATATGACACTATTGAATTACAAGGTAACATGTTGTAATAACCATATGCATTGCTTACGAAGAAGATACATACACAATTTATACCATTTGGCATAATCTAACTACCTATGCAACCAAATAAGCTATGCAACCAACTTTCCCCGAAGACTTTAAATTATACAACATTTAACCTCAAGATACTTGCTAGAGGACTGATCCCTCATCAGATGAAACCAAATACAGCTTTCAACATGATTTTTGACATTACTCAGCAAGATATAATGCACCAGGAAAACTCATTAAACTAAAATAAAACTAAGCTACTGAACAGAGCAAATTTGGCAAGATTACTAGAAGAAAACCAACTTGAACCAAATGGATTAAACCAAAGATCTATATTGAGATGCATTTAGACATAAACTGAAGGCCAAACAGTTCTAACTAATTAAATCAAACCAGAACCCTTATCTATTACTGATGCCACCAAGTCTAAACCACTCTAGGATCATTCACATCCAAACAAAACCCAATTTCAGCATTTGAAAAGGCTGACAACAGCTTCAATTTAGAGTCCAAGCAAAAGGCATACAAGTTATATCCAAACTTCTATAACTTAATGTTAAACAAACCTCCATAAGAGTTTAGAATCATAAAAAGATTCAGTTATACAATACAAAACTTTGATTATGAAATATTAAATAGAACATTGAATTTCTTTGCTAATTCTTGAACCAAATTCAACTCTCAATGAGTTCTATCACCAAGAGGGAGAATATGCACCAACCACTCATAGTTTCATAAAAAGTAAAGCTACACTATAATAGAAGAAACAAGCTGATATTACGCTCTAAACTTCCAGTTTTCCGTATCAGACATGAAGCAAACTTTACATTAGGAGGAATAATGTAATATACGTGAGAAATAAGAGGAAAACAAGAAGTAAATGAGGGCCAATGGATATGACACAGCAGATCAGCAATGTAACAGTAATAGCAACAACTCGAAACTAGATTTTAGAAACAATGAAATTTGAGCTATCTTAAATTAGATGCAGGGTCTTTGAAGCTTTCGGAAATTCTAAGTAACTAAGAACAGAAAAAACCAAATAGAATTTGAGTGGCTTTCAACAAGGAAATGTAGGAAACTTAAGGCTATTTCCGAATTTTCTTTTTAGTTTCCTTTCAACTATCTCTATCAGTGTCTCCAGTGAATTCTCTCTATGTTCTCAAGTTCACTTTTCCAATTTTTTTTTCCTTTTTCCCCTTTAAACTCTGTCCTTTTATTTCTGTCCCCAACAGCCCTTGAAATAGGCATTAAGTTAGTCTTCTCTCCACTACCAGTCAACTTTTTTTATTTTTAACTATCCACTAACTTAGTGCTTATAATTTAATTCAGTAGTGCCCTTTCTAAACCTTATCACTTATTAGCAACCACCTAATTCAATTATTGAGGTTCCCTTAGGCTAGACTACCCAAATTACCCCCCATGACCCTGTTATTATTTCAGAAAACAAACCAAACATGGGTCAGATTGATCCAAATTGACTTGGTGTGAGTCTGTATAGCCCAGGTCTTGGACTTCAAATTTCAATGTCCAAATCCAATTAAGAGAAAGATAGCAAAGCATATCCAATTTCAATCGGACCTCAGAGCCAAATGCTCTCAATTGGCCCAAAGCTAAAAGAAACTAAAAAAATAACTAAAATTCAACCAAGACTAAATAAGCTAATAATTATCATGCCATAACCTAAAAATAAAAGTGCGACAATTTAACCGTAATTAAATTTTAAAAAAAAACTGAAAACTAACAAACGATCCTTAAATTGATATAAAAGAAAAACAAAACTGAGTTCGAAATTATTCGAACACTCAGACCAAGAGCAGACCATTAGAACAAGGCTAGAAGAAGAAGAATGAACTAGTCAATAGAAAATAGAACTCACCTGGCTAGACTCGAAGTTAAAATCTGATAACTTGATTCATACAAAACTGATACCAATCGCTTTTCTCTGTCAAGAAAGAGCGAATGACATCAATTTTGTAGTGAATCGGCCTTCCCGAGTCGATGCATGCCACCAGTTTTGACCATATCGAGTTTTAAATTTTTAGGGCTTGAATTTGGATCTAATATTCGAGGGGTTCTAGAAAGATTCGAAGGAAACTAATTAGGTATTATTAAAGAGGGGGTCGTGGTGGTTCTGTGGTGTATTTTTGGTGGTTAACGGAACCGGTGCTGCCGGGTTTAGGGAGATGGAAAAGTGTGGCGACGTCTCTAGGGTTTTTAGAGGTGAAGGGGTTTGGGAGATGAAGGGGGGTGCGAGACGGGTTTGGGGGGTTCAAAGGGGGTTAGGGTATATTAAAAAGAAATTTTTGTTCTCATCCGTTGGATAAATGGAAATCGACGGCCCTGATCAAAGCGTGTCCAAACGACGTCGTTTGGTTTTGGTAGGGGCGGACCGGGTAGGGAACGAGTTTTGGGCCTGGACCGGACGAGATTTTGGGGTAATTTGATGAGCTTTGAATTAATTAAACATGGCCCAAGAATTCTGATTTCTCTTTTATTCTTTTCTTTTCGTATTTATTTCAAAATTATTTTCTCCTCAAAATTAAAATAAAAACTTAATTAATCCCCAAACCAAATCATTCTATCAAATTAACTTAATTATCTCTCAATAATAATTATCACCAATAATTAAATACCAAGAAAATCAGACAATTTTGACATTGAACACTAAATGGCAAAAAATACATTATTTTTTTGGGATTTTTCATTTTTGCAAGACGACAATTTACTTAATTAATCTAAAAATGTAAAACTAAATTCTAAATACAGATGCTATATTTTTTGTATTTTCAATGCATTAATAAAATTTAAATATGCACAAAATATGCAAACACTCAGGGAAATTGCACAGTAATTCCTAATTTTAGCAAATAATTAGATAAAAATCTAATTTTGGGAATTCTTTTTGGTGTAATTTATGTGAGGCAAAAATCACGTGCTCACAGCTGCCCCTCTTTGTCCGGAAACATGAAGAGTTTTCATGCAAAGATAAAGTGAGCGGATACGAGCGATTTTTGCCCGTTTGAATACTCCGTGGGAAGAATTTGAAAGAGTTGACCGAACATCTGCTTCAAAGGTTTCCTACATATCCTTGACTATAAAGGAATCTGGTCAATGTAGTTCGGGAAGTTTCGGTAGCTGGGACTGCCATGAAGCTGTGATTTTACTGTTGTTGTTGCTGCTACTGCTTACTGACCTCCTTATTACACCATGACAAAAATAATGAAGCTAGACTAAAATATGATCTGTGCATTACAAAGATCTACTCTATACTTCTCAAGCTTGATCTTGTGATTCTTGTTGCCTCATTGACTTGTGCTTTTCAACGGAAGTTCCTTTGCTGCTGACTTGAATTGTATTCTTGAGATGCTTTCTCTTTCCGCCAGGCGGGCACCTCATTGCTGAACCTTTAAACATCTTCCTTTGACCATTGTTGCCTATCCTCTGTTCTACAGGCAGTCTCCTGATTACTCGAACTTGAATTGCTTCTTCCCCTCGTTCTCCAGGCGGGCTCCTGACTACTTGAAATTTGAATTGTATTCCCTTGTTCTCCAAGTGGGCTCCTGATTGCTGAAACTCGAAATGTATTCCCTTGTTCTCCAGGTGGTCTCCTGATTGCTGGATTTGAAATGTATTCTCTTGTTCTCTAGGTGGACGCCTGATTGCTGATACTTCAACTGTTGTTCCTTGTTCTCCAGGTGGACGCCTAATTACTGATACTTCACCTGTTGTTCTTTGTTTTTCAGGTGGACGCCTGATTGTTGATATTTCAACTATTGTTCCTTGTTCTTCAGGTGGACGCCTGATTGCTAATACTTCAATTGTTGTTTCTTGAAACTTGATTTGTTTTCCCCTTGTTCTCCAGGTGGGATCCTGATTATTTGATCCTGAGCTGCTTTTTGTCCTTAACATCTGTGTTGCTCTTCCCTGTTCTTCAGACGGGTATTTGACTTTCAACAAAATAGACAAAACCAAAGAAAATTTTCTTCCCCAGTTTGGTAACCGGGCGCATCTGTAAGTGTTAATTGAATCCTTTTACCAAGCATCTCTAACAATCTGCAAGCTATATCCCATTATCCAGGAGGGTTCTGAAAATCACTAGCAAGTTTCCAAAGCTACATTATATTTTTTAGAGGTATGATTTCCGTCGAATCTTGTTACTTAAGATAGTCTTAAAGCTACATCCCATTATCCAGGAGGGTCCTGAAATTTCGAATTAAAGCTTATCTTATGAATGACAATTCTAACGCTAAATTGTACTCTCTTATAACAACACTTACTTATCTAATGGAATGCTTAAAGTTACGTCCCATTATTCAGGTGGGTCCTGAAAACTCTTATGCGAACTTTGAAGCCAACTTATATTCCTTTAGGTGTACATTTATTCTATATCTACTACTTATGATTGTTTTGGATTTTAGCCTAGGTCCCATTTTCCAGGAGGGTCCTGAAAATTTCTAATTGAGTCTTGTCTTAAAAACGAAAACTTCAAACCAACTTATATTTTCACAAAGTAGAGCTTATGCTAGATATTGTACTCGTGAATATTTCGAATTGATGCTAAGTCCCATTATACAGGAGGGTCCTAAAAATATCCAATTAAATCGGGGGAAAAGGGGGAAAAAGATGGTGTTTCTTCTTGAGGGAAAAGGTTGAGAAAGCAGAAAATCATAACTACCAGTCTGGGAAAGAAGAGAAGTCAGAATCTTTGTTATCATGGGGTAAAAAGGTGGAAAAAGATGGTGTTTCTTCTTTCTTGAGGAAGTAAAGCGGAAACGGGTTCTTTTCGGTCCCTTTGTTGGCCAACCCGAGAGATAGAGGCTTTGAGAGTCTCCCCAAATTACTTTGAAATCCGAGGCCTCTGGGGTAATGTCCAAAGTGTATCTCAAATATGCAAGCTTTGAAGCTTCACTTATAATCCTTTGGGGTGAATTTATGCCTAATTCTACTACTCATGATTATTTTAGATCTTAAACTAAGTCCTGTTTTCCAGGAGGGTCCTGAGAATTCTGCGATCAAACCTACATGGTACTTGCTTTCCTTACAGGGTGCTTGCTTAAACAAATGCCATCTTTGCCCCTGCTTCAAATCAAGGAAAATATTGCCAGTTTAAAATGTGGTGGTTAGTTGTGGCATTTTTGCTGGGGATGGTTTTCTCTTTGCCATGCTTTGCTTCGACCGACTGCCTTGAACTTGTCGAGAATTGTTTTGACCTCCCGACTGATCCTCAACCACAGGATCTCCAACTGTTGTTTTTCACTCCTGACCCTTTTATTCGAAACCATACATCTCCCATGACATTACTGAACCATTTCACCGATTTAACCTTTGCTCACACTCTATGTCGCAGTTTTCATCATACTATCTCTAGCATGTCCTAGCCACATTTTGCTTTGTGAAATTTTGAATCTTGTAGTACACTTTTACATTCCTTCTTATTTGTTGAAACAAGGCCAACCTTGGAAGAGCATTAGAGGAGTAAAATTATCAGCAATGAAATTCAACGATTTTGAGAATTAAGAATAAAGAAGAAAATCCAAATTTGGATGACTGTTGGAGATATGAAAAGAAACTTATCTGAGTGGAATCACTGGCACCAATGATCATGGTATGCATTTTGGATTAATCAGCCCAGTCTATTTAACCGATCTCCTTTCCAATTGTTTTACTTTGTGCTTCAAGATTTCCACAACCCAATTTTCTTTCCGCCAACTTACGGACCTTGCAGTGCCCTGAAGGGTTTTCACCGACCAACCTCTCTCATTTGTTCATTCCTCAATTCCTTGTCGCCTCATGGTGCCCGTAAAGGTTTTCACCAATAAGACTCTCTCATTTTTATTTTCTCTCGGCTTTCATCGCCTCATGGTGCCCATGAGGGTTTTCACCAATAAGACTCTCTCATTTTTGATTTTCACTGGCTTAAACCGGAGTGTTGTCCCTTATATGAATTCTCTTTACATTGCTTGACTTGGAATCTCTCAAAGACTGATTGGGAGGTCTTTCTTTGGACAACAATGTGGGTTCTTGGATATGTTTTGGAAAGAAAAGGGTATAAAACGGGCTCAAAACAACTTCAAATGAGTTAGGAGTACAACTTTTGGAATCACATTTCTAATCACAACTTCTGCACCAGTTCTTGCTTGGGAATTTTTTGACTTTTATTTTACTATGACCGAGCCGTGAGGCTGCCTACGTATCCTTAACAGGAATCAGGTTAAACGTAGTTCTCAACCTGAATTTCTTTGTTTTCTTGTACTTTCTCTTTTCGCTTTTTTTCTTTTTTATCCTTTTTTTTCTTTTTCTTTCTTTTCTCTCTTTTCGTTATTGTTTCAAAAAGAAGTGTATGAAAGAAATAAATAAGGCTCAAAAAGGGGAAACAAAGGGTAACGTGTTTAGATAACAGAACAAATTGCCTTCGTCATTCCAATCTTCGAAACAATGCCAAATACAAACAATCAACAAATATACCAAAGAAATCATACATAGTATCTCTTGACTGCATCAGAATTGATAGCCATGTCTATGCATTTTCTTTCGATATCTGTTAAACATAAAGCACCATTGGACAATACTCTAGTCACAATGAATGGCCCTTGCCAATTCGGTGCGAACTTGCCTTTTGCTTCAGCCTGATGTGGAAGGATACGTTTCAGCACTTGCTGGCCCACTTCAAACTTCCAGGGACGCACCTTTTTGTTGTATTCTCTTTCCATTCTCTTTTGATACAACTGACCATGACACACTGCTGCCAATCTTTTTTTGTCAATCAAGTTCAACTGCTCCAAATGGGTTTTGACCCACTTATCATCATCAATCTCAGCCTTAGCAACAATCCGAAGGGAAGGGATTTCAACTTCTATAGGTATTACTGCTTCAGTGCCATATACCAACAAATAAGGAGTTGCACCTACCGAAGTACGGATAGTAGTGCGATAACCCAACAATGCAAATGGTAATTTTTCGTGCCATTGCCTCGAACCTTCTACCATTTTCCGAAGTATCTTCTCTATGTTTTTGTTGGCTGCCTCGACTGCTCCATTCGCCTTGGGACGATACGGGGTAGAATTGCGATGTGTAACCTTAAACTGTTGACATACCACTTCCATCAAATTACTGTTAAGACTAGCACCATTATCCGTGATGATCACCTTTGGGATTCCGAATCGACGGATGATATTTGAGTGAACAAAATCGACCACTGCTTTCTTGGTCACCGATTTGAAAGTTTGGGCCTCAACCCACTTAGTGAAATAATCAATGGCTACTAGAATGAACCTGTGCCCGTTGGATGCTGCTGGCTCAATTGGTCCAATGACATCCACGCCCCAAGCAACAAAGGGCCATAGTGCTGATATTGTGTGCAATTCCTATGGTGGAGAATGAATCAATCTCCATGTACTTGGCACTGATGACATTTGCGCACAAAATTGATACAATCTCGCTCCATGGTGAGCCAATAATAACCTGCTCGGAGAATTTTCTTCGCCAGCACATATCTGCTCATATATGGTCCGCAGACTCCTGAATGTACTTCGGACATGACAGTCGTAGCTTGTCTAGCATCTATGCATCTTAATAATCCAAGGTCTGGTGTTCTTTTATACAAAACTCCTCCACTTAAGAAGAATCTACTTGCCAACTGTTGAATTGTTCTCTTTTGATCCCCCCGTGGCTTGTACTAGATATATCCCCATTCTGACGTACTCCTTGATATCATGGAACCATGGTTCACCATCAGTTCTTCTTCAATCATGTTAAAATAAGCATGCTAATCTCGGACTTAAATATGAAGAGGATTGACATAAGCTTTGTCCGGATAGTGCAACATTGATGCCAGAGTAGCCAAAGTATCGACGACCTCATTAGGGACCCTTGGAATATGCTTGAACTCCACTGATCGAAACCGTTGACAAAGATCATGCAAACATTGTCGGTACGGTATTAGCTTCAAATCTCGCGTTTCCCATTCTCCTTGAATTTGATGTACCAGAAGATGCGAGTCTCCTAAGACCATGACTTCCTGGATATCCATGTCTGTAGCTAGCCTTAGACCCAAAATATAGGCCTCAAACTCAGCCATATTGTTGGTGCAATAAAGTCGAAGCTGAGCTGTAACAGGATAGTGATGCCCTGTTTCAAAAATAAGCACAGCTCCTATTTCGACTCCATTCATGTTAGCATCCCCATCAAAGAAAACTTTCCAGCCTGGTTTTTCAATTTGCTCTAGTTCATCATATGCATCACTTCTTCATCGGGAAAATGAGTTTTCAATGGCTCATACTCATCATCGACCGGGGTCTCGGCCAAATGATCGGCCAATGCTTGGGCTTTCATCGCAGTCCGAGTCACATAGATGATGTCAAACTCTATGAGCAAAATCTGCCACTTCGTAAGTCTTCCTGTCGGCATAAGCTTTTGAAAGATATACTTCAACGGATCCAAGCGCAAAATGAGGTAACTAGTGTAGGATGACAAATAATGTTTCAATTTCTGAGCCACCCAAGTTAGGGCACAACATGTCTTTTCCAGATGAGTGTACTTAACCTTATAAGCCGTGAACTTCTTGCTAAGATAGCAGATGGCCTGTTCCTTTCTGCCGGTGATGTCATGCTTCCCTAGTACACAGCCAAATGAATTTTCTAGGACTGTTAAGTAAAGAATCTAAGGTCTCATGGTTATGGCGGAACCAGCACGGGTGGGTTTTACAAGTATCCTTTTATCTTATCAAATGCTTCTTGACACTCGTCCGTCCACTTGACCGCAACATCCTTCTTCAGCAACTTGAAAATAGGCTCACAAGTTGTCGTGAGCTGAGCAATAAACCTGTTGATGTAGTTCAACCTCCCTAACAAACTCATCACCTCAGTCTTGTTCCTAGGATGCGGAAATTTTTGGATGGCTTTGATCTTCGATGGGTCCAACTCGATGCATCGCCGGCTGACTATAAATTCCATCAGCTTTCCAGATGGAACACCGAATGCGCATTTGGCAGGGTTAAACTTGAGGTTGTACCTGCGAAACCTATGGAAGAATTTCCTCAAATCCCCGACGTGGTCGGCCTGATGCTTTGATATTATGATCACATCATCAATGTATACCTCAATATCTTTGCGTATCATATCATGAAACACAGTAATCATCGCCCTCCTGTAAGTTGCCCCGACGTTCTTCAAACCAAATGGCATTACCCGGTAGCAATAGGTTCCCCATGGCCTGAGGAATGTCGTCTTTTCTGTATCTTCTTCATCCATTAGAATCTGATGATACCTGGAATAACAATCCACAAAAGATCCAATCTCACGCTTGGCACAATTATCGATCAAAAATGTGAATATTGGGTAGTGGGAAGTTATCCTTCAGACTTGCTTTGTTGAGATTGCGGTAATCGACGCATACTCTGATCTTGCCATCATTCTTCGGCACAAGCACAACATTACCCAACCAAACAGGATATCGAGTGACCCGAATGACCTTTGCATCCAACTGCTTGGTGATTTCTTCCTTAATCTTCACACTCATATCAGTTTTGAATTTCCTCAATTTTTGCTTGATGGGAGGAAAGACTGGATCAGTGGGCAATTTGTGGACCACTAAATCAGTGCTCAAACCCGGCATGTCGTCATATGACCACGTAAAAACATCTCTGTATTCGGTGAGTGCTTTGATTAACTCTTCCCGGATCTTTGGCTCGAGGTGGACACTTATTTTAGTCTCTCAGATATTATCTGCATCCCCTAAATTGACTACTTCTGTTTTATTCAGGTTGGGTTTGGGTTTTTCTTCGAAGTGAATTAACTCCTTACTAATCTCTTCAAAGGCTTCATCTTCATCGTATTCTGATTCATAGTCATAATCTACTTCTTGAACTATTATTTCGGAATCAGATTGATTTTTAAGACTGGGCTGAGGATTCCTTATGCATGCCATATCATTAGAGCCAGCGTAAAAAGAACTATACAAAAAAGAAAAGAAAAACAAAAAGAAAATTATCAGGAATGACAAAGAAAGTGGAAATTCCATTTCATTGAGTCTTAAAGATAACAAGGTTTAACACATCCAAATGGACGGAACATAGAATCTGGATTACAACCCTGGAATAATCCAGATAAACTTAAAGAAAAATCAAATCCCACTACCAAAGCTCCTTCCGAGTAGGAAGAGGAGTAGCTTCCCAATTATTGATCTTTGCACTTGGCCCAATGAATTGCACATCCACTTGACTTGATCCTTCTCTAGTTTCCACCATGTCAACATCACTGAACAACCTCTCGAACCCCTTATCTAAATCTCCATCAACATCAATCAATGAAACGGGAATCGTTGCTGTTGGGCACTTTCTGGCACTGGGCCTAACAAATGATCTTGATAGCCGCGGGATGGGCTTTGGAAGGACCCAAACCCTTTGCCTCAACTTTCTAGCTCTTCTTACATCTGCAGCTGTGGGCTTAAACCCCAAACCAAAGGTATCTAAGTTTTTGGGTAGAGACACTGGCTGTACGATGCCCTGTAACGAAGCACCCAAACCATTGCCAGGTATGAAGCCATTTTTCAACATCTCAAAAACCACCATACTGACGTGGCTGTTACTTTAGGAACTGGAATGCTTTTCCCCTTTAGGATCTTTTCAACTGATACTACGTAAAAGACCTGATATACCCATGGCTCTTTGTCGTCTTCAACTTCGATGAAAGGTATGATGGCATCACTTTGGGCATAAATATTATCCTCACCGTGCACCACAATTTCTTGTGTGTCCCATTCAAATTTAACCATCTGATGCAAAGTAGACGTTACTGCCTTGGCGGTATGAATCTAGTGTCGCCCTAGAAAAAGATTGTAAGAAACTGCCACGTCCAACACTTGGAATTCCATAGTGAACTCAACGGGCCCTATTGTCAATTCTAGTATTATATCACCTACTGAATCTTTGCCCCTGCCATCGAACCCCCGAACACAAATGCTATTCTTGTGAATTCTATCATTGTCAGCTTGTTCAACGTGGAGAGAGGGAAAATGTTCGCACTCAACCCATTATCGACCAAAACTCTAATAACCATAGAATCTTTGCACTTTACTGTTAGATAAAGTTGCATATTATGCTCGGTAACCTCCACGGGAAACTCATCATCGGAGAAAGTAACTCTGTTTACCTCAAATATTTTGTTTGCTATCTTTTCCAAATGGTTTACCGAGATCTTGTCGGGAACGTGGGCCTCATTCAAGATTTTCATCAGCAACTAACGGTTCTCATCTGAATGGATTAGCAATGAGAGCAATGAGATATGATCAGGCGTTTTCCTCAACTGATCTACAACTGAATAGTCCTGTTTCATTTTCCTCAAAAACTCTTTCGCTTCCTCTTCAGTTACGACTTTCTTTACCAGTGCCGGATTATCTTTTGCTCTTCTTAACTCCTCGGGAGTAAAACACCTTCCCGAGCGAGTTAAACCCTGTGCTTCACAGACTTCTTCTTTGACTTCCTTCCCTTTGTACATCAATACCACTCGTTCATAATTCCAAGGAACGACCTTGCTGTTGATTATTGGGAACTGGGTTACTGGCTTGATAATAACCTGATATGCACGGGCACCTTCTATGATTTTGACAGGTTGGCTGACCGCTCCTGGTACAATCACCTTTATCCCTTTCTGTTTCATTGTAACCTTGCTCGAAGACCCTTTCTCAACTGCCACAGTTGGCTCAACACTCTTTTTGCTCGGCATGAGCACCAACTTCTCACCTGCTTATTGTTCATCTGTCTTGACTCCACTAGACCGAATCATCATGACGGTCTATTATGGCTTCTTAGGATCTCCCTCCGCATGCACTATTTCGATCATATTTGCCTCCTAGTGGGCTGGCATTGGATTCCTGTTAATATTGGGCGCCTCGGGAGCTTGAACTTCAATTCTATTGGTATCAATAAGCTTCTGTATCACACTTTTCAAATGCCAGCACTTCTCTGTATCATGACCCAGAGTACCAGAACAATACTCATAGCTAACAGTATAATCAAGATTATTTGGAGGAGGATTTGGTAGTTTGGACTGTATCGGCCTTAGCATATCTAGCTATTTTACCATGTGGAATAGACTAGTGTATGATTCTCCCAACGGAGTAAAGGTTTTCTTTTCTGCAACCTTTCACCCTTGAATGCTTGACTAGGACAAAGACTTGGTCCGGGAGTGTTTTGGTAGGCTCGTGGATGTGGATAAGTATTTTGTAGGACAGGAGCACGCCATTGAGTGTGGGCAGGAGGTTGGTTGTATGCTTGTGTATGGTGGAAGGAAAAATGAGGTTCTGGTGGGGGATAGTAGTGTTGGGGTGGATTGTGGTGATAAGTTTTTTGGTGCGGTCGAGGTTGATTGTAGTGGTAAGGTGAACCTCTGGATCCGGACCAAGTTCCTGAATCAACCATTGCTGCTTCCTCTCTCTTCCTTTTCCCAATCCCTCCTATGCCGCCCTGAATAGCCTGAGTAGTCGCTTTGATAGTCGAATAGCTCATGATTTTATTTGACTTGAGTCCCTCTTCTACCATACCCCCCATTTTTACAACTTTGTTGAATGACTTTCCCACAGCTGAGACCAAATGGCCATAGTAAGTAGGTTCCAAAGCCTGTAGGAAGTAATCTACCATCTCACTTTCCTTCATTGGGGGATCTACTCTTGTTGCTTGCTCCCTCCATCGGAAACCATATTCTTTGAAACTTTCATTGTGCTTCTTCTCCAGTTTAGTCAAGGACAGTCAATCTGGAATGATCTCAAGATTGTATTGGAAGTGACAAGCAAATGCTTGCGCCAGATCATCCCATGTGTACCATATTCCATGGTCTTGGCGGGTATACCATTCCAATGTTGATCCACTCAAACTCTGACTGAAGTAAGCCATTAACAATTCATTTTTTCCTCTTGCTCCCCTCATCTTGCTGCAAAAACCCCTCAAGTGGGATACTGGATCACCGTGCCCGTTGTATAGATCGAACTTCGACATCTTTAAAGCTGCCGATAATTGCACATTCGGGAACAAACATAGGTCCTTGTTGGCCACGCTTACTTGCCCTCCCAATCCCCGCATGTCTCTGAATGATTGTTCTAAGCTTTTAACTTTCCTGAACATCTCCTCTTGTTCGGGATTTTTGACTGGTTTATCAACTTCTATCGGGAGGTCAAAGCGAGGAGTATAGGAATAGGTTTTTGGAGCATTGAAAGTGGGATCCGAGGGGTAGTATTGGTTGTCCTGGTCCTGGAACATAGGCTCACTAGGAGATTTGTGGAGTGTAGCTAGTGGAGGTGCTACGAAGACAGGAGTTACTGGTGGTAGAGGGTATGGAATTGGTTTGGGGGTGGAGATTGTGGTGTATGAGAAGTGCTGCCCCGGTAGTATTGGTAAATGGGAAAGCTCGGGGATAGATCCGTTGCAGGATGATCCTGAGTTTGAGCCGGTGGTGGAGTGAAGGTAGGGTTAGCCGGGTAAGCGGATGGCGGTTGTCCTTTAGCCCATGCCTAAAACATTTCGGCCATTTGTTGTTTCAATTTGTACATCTCTTCTTTCATGGCGTTAACGTCCAACTCTTCTCCTTCAATGACACTGGTGTCTACATCTGGGATAGACATGATTATTTCACCTTTGGATCTGGTTTGGTATAGGTGGGTTGCCAGTATGCTTAGGTGAACTAACTGCTTGAATTCTGAGAACAACAACCAAACTTGTTAGTGATTAGAGTTTTAATAAATAAGCAACCACACATAGGAATGCAATGCACCTAGGCAATTAGTCATTTTTATCATGTATTTGCTCAGTTGCTTGTTTCGTCCCGGCTTTTCCTGACCTTTCCCTTTTATTGTTACTCAGCCTATATTTTATTTCCCTCTTTTTTTTCTTTTTCCATTTTATTCTTTTCATTTTGTTGTGGTCGAATCCTATGAAGATTGCCTGCGTATCATGACCCCGCATGAATCAGACTGAGCGTAGTTCTAGGGTACAAGTAACAAAACCCTTTTTTTTTGGATGTTCGAATTTTCACAAAAATCAACTATTTTGATTATAACGACTCAAACTAACGGACTTTGATGAAAGGAAAAACAAGCCAACATATTACAACAAAAGAAAATACATGTTTGAAAACAAACTGACAAACTCCAATAGAAAGAAAATACAGACTCAAGTGAAAATCACAAATACATTAGTGCCTCAACTGTTCCTGGGGTCCGCGGGACATCATTCGGTCTCGCCTCGGGCCGACGTGCTAAATCCCCTTGGAGGTGGTAGAGACTTTCCATATCCGGTGGAAAAAAGGTCATCACAGTGGCGAAAAACATAGATCTAGTCATATCCTCACAACTACTACACTTCATTGTGATGTAGTCGGAGATCTTTCTGACTCTCTCTTTTATGACACCCTTTTCTTGCAACAAACGCCCAATCTGTCGTGCCCTGGCTTCCAGAGTTTATTCGGCTGCTTGATTTTGTTCTTGAAGTTGTTGCAAATCTCTTTCCAACTGTGCCATTTCTGTATAACAATGTTTTCTTTCAGCCCTGAATTCTTTAGCCTGTTTGATCATTTTGTCCTCAATGGTGACGACCCTTTTCTTTAACCCCGCAACTTCTACCTTTCTTTTATTTGTTTAACCGGGCGTGCTCGTTCTTTCGCAATTTTAGCCAATTGCTTTCGAGCCCTGACTAGTTCACCTTCTGCTTTGTTCAGATCAAAACTATATTCACCCACTTTCTGCCTGAGGTTATATATGAGATTTTCATCTTTGACACTTGTGACAGGATTTTCTGCCGCTATTTTCATTTTCTCAATCTAGGCTTGAAGGGCCTTATTTTCTTTGACTAGCCTTTTCTTTTCACCCTCATCGGCCGCTGCTTGTAAACCATTCTCGAATTGATGGTCTTTGACTTACTTTTCCAGCTTTCCTATTGTTGCCCTATACTCATTTTCTTTGGCCAACCAAGCCCACGGTTCTTTCGATGCCTCGATGAATTCCTGAATGTGCCGTTTGTTGGCCAGTCTTTCTGGTTCGGCCCTTGTAGTGTTCTTCTTTCTATACCAAGCATAATAGGTGGGTGATACCTCGCCTCTAGATAGGTCCCGCACTCGAGTGCTCGCCGTAAAATACTGGCACTCGTTCCAAATAGAACGAACTGTTTCTTCGAGAAATTGGTCGCCGGAGCTAATCTCAACCACGTAAATACTAAGATCTTCATCTTGATGCATCACCTGACACCTTCCCAATTGTATCATCACTCGATAGGGAGCATAAGGCTGAATACCTCGAAGACCCATTAGGAGTAAGTAAGGACAAGTGGCGGGTATATACACAATTTCTTCAACAGGAAGCCAACCTAGTGTCCATTCTATTTGTCCCGTAGTGATGGTGCGAAGGCGGGCTATCCATTCTCCAAACCCCTCCGGTAACTTGAACCCTGAAATCCTTGTGTCGAACTCTTCGATGCAACTTTTCTCTGCAGACCCATAACTCATATACTGAGGGTGGTGACACAGGTGTTCGATCATCCACATTTGTAGTAGCAAATTGCATCCCTCGAAGAAATTTGCCTCAGCTTTACAAGCTGTAAGAGCTCGGTATATCTCAGATATTATCATAGGGGCAAGGGTACTCTTGGCATTGGTAATTAAGACATTAACGACTCCAGTCACCCGCAAATCGATATTCCCATCTTTCCGGTGGAACACCACAAGGCCTAAAAAAGCTACCATGAAAGTGAAACGCCTATGTTCATCCCATTTTACTTGGTTCCCTTTGCTACAAACCCCGCTTTCCGGATCGTTTAACCATCTTATATGACCGTACCTCCGATATATAAAATGTAGAGTGGAAAAACCACCCTCCAACTCGAAATATGGGACTTCCTTGCTAATTTTTAACAAGTTAACGGCTCTTGGAGCGATCAGATACTTATGCCTCAGACCTTCAGTACTTCCCATGTAACCTGCTATCTCTTCCAAGGTGGGCGTGAGTTCAAAATCCGAGAAATACAAGACGTTGTGAGCCGGGTCCCAAAATGTGACCAACGCCTTTATGATGTCTCCCCTAGGCCTTATCTTCATCAACCCGGTGAGACCTCCCAAATGCAGATTGACCTTATCTTTCTCTGACTTGCCCAGATCTTCCCACCACATACGCAACTCCAAAGAGATTTTGTTCATAACTGTTGCCGACAAATTCTGACTCGTGCTCACTGCATGTTTATTAGGGTGTTTAGGCAAAAATTAAGACTTATTTGTCTCAAAAATAAAATTAACACACATGTTTTTCAAAATAAAATAAAAACCCAGTTTTGCAAATACAGCCTTTCAGCATTTCGAGAACGAAGATTTTAAGGTTGTGTCGGCTAACCAGCCAAAACTTTGAAATATGACCAAAGGTGGATGTTCTTGCAAAAACAACCTTCCGGCGCCCTTTTGGGGGCATTCGGCTATTTTTGACAAGAATGACATTACTTTAATTATTTTCAAATGAAAAATAAAATTTTTGTTCCTTTTGGGCTATTTTGCTAAAAAGGCAATTGGACCCGATGGGGGTTGCCTACATATCCCACATCCGGTGAGAATCAAACTGGTGTAGTTCGGGAAATTTTGACAAAACAAAAAACCAACTTTTTTTATTCTTGAAAACAATAAAAGTTCTCTTTTTGTTTTTTTTTTCTTTTCAAATTTTCGGTAGAGTTTCGGTATATTTTGGGATATAGGTTTTCAAAACAGGTAGTTACCTCCCTTAGCCCTCACACTGCTATTTACTTTTCCAAACTCCTTCCTTTTATTCAAAAGCCGGTCAGCATGCAAATCCGAAGCAAATAAATGCACAAGTAGCAAGTAAGATGCATCAGGATGGTCTTTTTCATTTTTCGTACACCTGTCCTAGACATACCCAACTCCTGTGTTGAGTCTCCAAAGGCAAAATGCACGTGATGCAGACAAATGTTCCTACTAGGGATCCAGCATAAGGTCTTGTTATACTAGGTTTAAAACCTGGGTTTATTTGTTCTAGACCTGGCTTACCCGAGCGGACAACTCGAGCCGAGGGGGGGCTGCGTACCGGTAACCAAAAGATCATCCGTCTTTGCAACTTGTCCGAACCTCGTTCTATTTGGAATAGGACACTAATAGAAAGAAGTCACGACCAGCATGCACTCCTCAAGAGAGAGAAGAGAAGGATTTTGTAGCAGTTTATATATACAGTTCAGATAATATCAAAGAGGTAAAAAGCAACATTTAGCACATTAGGACCTAAACATGTAACAAAATCAGATAAAGCCAAATATAACAATTTATCTAAGCTCGAATTCTGAACCCTGAACAAGAGATTCTAGGTTCGGTCCCCAGCGAAGTCGCCAAAGCTGTCACACTTGCTTTTTCCTATTCACCCGAAGGGTGTAAGGGATTTTTTTACCAATTTAAGTGACAATCGAATCGGGATGATATTTATTAAAATTCATAGTCGCCACTTGGGATAAATTATGGTGTCCCAAGTCATCGGTTTAAAATCTCGAATCTAGGAAAAAAATAAATCTGTTTAACAGTCCGCGAACCAGAAATCCGGTTAAGGAATTATGTTAACCCGAGAGAAGGTGTTAGGCATTCCTAAGTTCCGTGGTTCAAGCACTGTCGCTAAACTGTTATAAATGGTTCAATTATCTGATTTTAAAACCATTATAAACCTATGTGTATTTTTACTTTAAACCGCTTTTATTTAATTAATTAAAAGAAGATTGCAACGTCATTTAAAATATGTTTCAAACCACGTCACATAAATACACCCGCAGTTCGCAACACATTTCAGCTAACGTTGAGATTTGAATTTGGGTCACATAAATGCGCACCCGAGTTTAGGAAGGTAAATTATTAAATAGCGCGCCTAAAGTAACTACGCGTTTTTAATTTTGCGAGGGCCATGGAAATTTGCTAAATGGCACACTTCAAATTCTAAGAATTTTAAGGGATATAATTAAGTGAGGACCACACATTTGGGATTATATTTGGCGCGTCACACCTCAATTTTTTTTTTTAAAAAACGAAATAATTGATTAAGGAGAGGCTTAATGTGATTCTACTATTTTTTGCCAAGAGTTCAAGCCTATTTAATAACTGATGGACCTTGGTCAGCATATGTTATTAACCAGAAGACTGAGTCCCAGGGACATAACGGTATACCAAATTAAGAATACAAACCCAATACGGCTTTTGCTAACGAACTACCCTTTGACAATTGCTTCGGTTAATTATACTGGGACAGTTATGTGAGATTCTCAGTATAATTTTAGCCTATTTTCATGCGTAATGTTAAGTAGAATCTTATGGGTCTATCCAGTAAATGTAAGTCCTAAAGACTATTTTAAACTAACACATTTCTGCATTACAAATGAATCAATGCATACTCGTATTTTAAGGCAACTTGGATAATTTTCCTTTATTCTAAGCACGAGTCATATTGATTACTACTTAAAAAGAATTTGATCACTCATTACATGAATATGACACTATTGAATTACAAGGTAACATGCTATAATAACCATATGCATTGCTTAGCAAGAAGATACATACACAATTTATAGCATTTGGCATGATCTAACTACGTATGCAACAAAATAAGCTATGCACCCAACTTTCCCAGAAGACTTTCAATTACACAACATTTAACCTCAAGATACTTGCTAGAGGATTGATCCCTCATCAAATGAAACCAAATACAGCTTTCAACATGATTTTTGACATTACTCAGCAGGATATAATGCACTAGGCAAACTCATTAAACTAAAATAAAACTAAGCTACTGAACAGAGCAAATTTTGCAAGATTACTAGAAGAAAACCAACTTGAACCAAATAGATTAAACCAAAGATCTATATTGAGATGCATTTAGACATAAACTGAAGGCCAAACAGTTCTAACTAATTAAATCAAACCAGAACCCTCATCTATTACTGATTCCACCAAGTCTAAACCACTCTAGGATCATTCACATCCAAATAAAACCCAATTTCAGCATTTGAAAAGGCTGACAACAGCTTCAATTAAGAGTCCAAGCAAAAAGGATACAAGTTATATCCAAACTTGATTAAACTTAATTTTAAACGAACCTCTATAAGAGTTTAGAATCATGAAAAGATTTATTTATACAATACCAAACTTTAACTATGAAATATTAAACAGAACATTGAATTTCTTTGCTAATTCTTGAACCAAATTCAACTCTCAATGAGTGTTATCACCAAGAGGGAGAATATGCACCAACCACTCATAGTTTAATAAAAAGTAAAGCTACACTATAATAGAAGAAACAAGCTGATATTATGCTCTAAACTTCCAGTTTTCCATATCAGACATGACACAAACTTTACATTAGGAGGAATTAAGTAATATACTTGAGAAATAAGAGGAAAACAAGAAGTAAATGAGGGTCAATGGATACGACATAGTAGATCAGCAATGTGACAGTAGGAGCAACAACTCAAAACCAGATTTTAGAAACAACGGAAATTTGAGCTATTTCCGAGTTTCTTTTCAGTTTCCTTTCAATTATCTCTATCAGTGTCTCCAGTGAATTCTCTCTATGTTCTTAAGTTCTCTTTTCCAATTTTTTTTTCCTTTTTCCCCTCTAAACTTTGTCCTTTTATTTATGTCCCCAACAGCCCTTGAAATAGGCATTAAGTTTGTGTTCTCTCCACTACCAGTCAGCTTTTTTCATTTTTAACTATCCACTAACTTAGTGCTTTTAATTTAATTCAGTAGTGCCCTTTCTAAACCTTATCACTTATTAGCAGCCACCTAATTCAATTATTGAGGTTCCCTTAGGCTAGACTACCCAAATTACCCCCCATGACCCTGTTATTATTTCAGAAAACAAACCAAACATGGGTCAGATTGATCCAAATTGACTTGGTGTGAGTCTGTATAGCCCAGGTCTTGGACTTCAAATTTCAATGTCCAAATCCAATTAAGAGAAAGATAGCAAAGCATATCCAATTTCTATCAGACCTTAGAGCCAAATGCTCTCAATCGACCCAAAGCTAAAAGAAACAAACAAAATAACTAAAATTCAACCAAGACTAAATAAGCTAATAATTATCATGCCATAACATAAAAATAAAAGTGCAGCAATTTAACCATAATTAATTTTTTTAAGAGAACAAAACTGAAAAACTAACAAACGATCCTTAAATTGATATAAAAGAAAAACAAAACTGAGTTCGAAATCATTTGAACACTCAGACCAAGAGCAGACCATTAGAACAAGGCTAGAAGAAGAAGAAGAAGAGAAGAAAAGAAGAATGAACTACTCAATAGAAAACTGATAACTTGATTCATACAAAACTGATACCAATCACTTTTCTCTGTCAAGAAAGAGCAAATGGCATCAATTTTGTAGTGAATCGGCCTTCCCGAGTCGATGCATGCCACCAGTTTTGATCGTACCGAGTTTTGAATTTTTAGGGCTTTAATTTGGATCTAATATTCGAGGGGTTCTAGAAAGATTCAAAGGAAACTAATCTGGGATTTGTAAAGAGAGGGTCGTGGTGGTTCTGTGGTGTATTTTTGGTGGTGAACGGAACCGGCGCCGCCGGGTTTAGGGCGGTGGAAAAGGGTGGCGGCGTTGGTAGGGTTTTCAGAGGTGAAGGGGTTTGGGAGATGAAGGGGGGTGTGAGAGACGAGTTTGGGGTGTTCAAAGGGGGTTAGGGTATATTAAAAAGGAATTTTGGTTCTCATCCGTTGGATCAATATAAATCGACGGCCCTGATCAAAGAGTGTCCAAACGACATCGTTTGGTTCTGGTAGGGGCCGACCGAGTAGGGAACGAGTTTTGGGCCTGGACCGGACGGGTTTTGCGGTAATTTGATTTGGGCTTTGAATTAATTAAACATGGCCCAAGAATTTTGATTTCTCTTTTATTCTTTTCTTTTCCTATTTATTTCAAAACTATTTTCTCCTCAAAATTAAAATAAAAACTTAATTAATCCCCAAACCAAATCATTCTATCAAATTAACTTAATTATCTCTAAATAATAATTATCACCAATAATTAAATACCAAGAAAATCACACAATTTTGACATTAAACATTAAAATGCAAAAAAATACGTTATGTTTTTTGGGATTTTTCATTTTTGCAAGACGACAATTTACTTAATTAATCTAAAAATATAAAACTAAATTCTAAATCCAGATGCTATATTTTTTGTATTTTCAATGCATTAATAAAATTTAAATATGCACAAAATATACAAACACTCAGGCAAATTGCACAGTAATTCCTAATTTTAGCAAATAATTAGATAAAAATCAAATTTTGGGAATTCTTTTTGGAGTAATTCATGTGAGGCAAAAATCACGTGCTCGCAGAACTCACAGTAACAAGTGAGAAAAACCTTTTAAGAAATTAGGGTTTTAACAATAGTCGAGTTAAAAATGGTAAGAACTCTGCATCAGTCAACAAAGAAGAGGATCTAAACACAAAGAACTTAATCGAAACAAGTATACATACAAAACAAACAAAGGCAGTTTTAGAACTCGGATAAAACCAGAAACATCTAGGGTTTTAACACGATGAACCAGATAGAAGAAAAACATAAGCAAATTTTTTAAACATAGTAAAATAACACTAAAAATCGGAGAAGAGATCTTTAAAAAGAGTTTAAGAAACCCTAATTTTGGAAATGGAGGGCCGCTTTGAAAAATCGAAAATGCTTTGAGGAAAACACTTAAGAGGTTCATAACATACATAGATCTAAGATAGATCTGAAAGAAAAATCCAAAGATCTTAAAAGTTACGGTTTTAGAGAACCTAGAAAAGTGAGAAAAACTTCGAAAAGTTACCGATCTAGTCGGAAAAGCAATGGATCTAACTCGATCGGCCATGGATAGCCGGAAAAAGACCATGGATAGAAGTTGATCCAAGACTGGACTAGATCCCTTTGAGATCAGTCCATGAAATCATGGAAACAAACAACCAGGAGCCATAGGAGATCGTTACACATCTCAATCAGCCATGTGAGTCCATGGATTAGATAGGGATTGAAGGGATTATGATGGATTTGGGTGGCGGTGGCTAGGGTTTAGGTGAGGTTACAGAGACTTTTGGGAGGAAGGGGATTCAAGAGCGGCGGGTTGGTGGAAATGATTTAGGGTAAGGGGGTCGTTTGGATTTATTTTAGGTAGGTGAAACAGTAGCCATTGATCTGAATGATCAACGACCTAGATTAAAAGGGGTAGGTGGGGATCCGGGTTTGAGTTGGTTTTAAAAGGGTTATGGTCGGGTTTAAATTAAAATTGGGCTGGGGAATTGGGTTTGATTTTGGGGTTAGATTTGAAAGGCAATTTGGGCTAAAATTTAAATAGCCACTTCTTCGCCTTTTTGATTTATAGAAAGAGTAAATACCTTCTAAAAATAAATTGAAAATACTAAAATTACTTATAACACATAAATAATAATTTAAAAATACAAGACTCAATTTTATAAATATAAGACACAATTAAACCTTAAAATGGCTAATATTGCAATTATGTGCCATATTTTGGCATAAATAAAAAAATCAAATAGATGAATTATCAAGATAATAAATTTTGGAAATAATTATTGAGATTTTATGGATAAAAAGGGGGAAAATAAATCAATTTAAACCTTTAAAAATTATGAAAAAAATAATAAAATATTTGAACATGCTTATATATGATATTTTAAAGTTATTTTGTATATATATATATATATATATATATATGATATTTTGAAGTTATTTTGCATATGGAAAATATATAGAGAATAATTGGGTATCAATGAAGCCTCATTAATAGTCAAAGGGATTAAGGCCCTGAACAAACTGGCGCACCCTGGCCTCCATTGTGGGCAACATGTGAATGGAATACTTGGACAGGCGAGCAAACTCCATGTTGTACTCCCACACACTTCTGCTACCTTGCTTTAGATTTTCAAACTATGCTGCACGGGCTGCCCTTGTCTCAGCATGTAGGAAATGATCTATAAAGGCATCGGCGAACTCACTCCACCTTGCTAGAGGGCTCCCCTCATCACGGGAATCTTCCAATAACTCAAACCACGAATAGGCCACCTCTTTCAGACGATAGGCAACCAACTCTACTCCCTCTGTCTCACTTGCACGCGTAACCCTGAGGGTCTTGTGCATCTCATCAATAAAATCCTGGGGGTCTTCTTTTGGATTGGCACCCATAAACACTGGAGGGTCTGACTGAAGAAATCTATTCACCTTGGAACTGGTGGAATCCCCTTTCTGGCCGGATGAACTGGGTGCAATATTGGACCTCTAGGCCTGAGAGACCACTAGCTGGGTCAACATCTGAATAGCTCTCCTAAGATCCCCATCAGAAATACCAGAACCGGAAGTTGGGGCTGGAACCGGAAGCTTTAAAATTAACTAGGACATCGTGACCCGATCGGCTAGGTTGCCTCATTTGAGACATATACCTTAATCACCATTTCATTTCCTTTTTTCCAGAATTCAATATCAGTACATTACCACCATGTGTGCAGTATGGTGTCCGATCACCGCCCGATCGGCTAGCCCGCCTTACCTAGGCGTTGTTCCTTTCTCATCAATCATCTCATTTCTATCTTTGTTTCACATATATCATTTCATAGACACTTGGGGCCACACCTATCATGTCATATATTTGGCACTAGGCCACATTTCACAACATTCCTAATTTCAGTGTTAGATTTGTAATTTAGGGTAATATGTGCACACAAGAGCAAATAAAATTGTAAGCATAGATAAGACTTCTTATAGATGGCACAACATAGGCAGCTTCAATCTCAATTTAAGGTTTAAGCATTTCAATACATGATTCATATTCCATGCACCTTTTCAAGTTATGAAGAATAGCATATTGATCATATTGACACATCTTTTACGCATATAGGGTTGCAACCCCAAATTCATGTGAAACAACAATCAATACAACGATTCAACTTAAATCTTACCGTATTTACCCAAACACTGATGAAGCTCAATTTCTAAAAGACGGGGTTTTAGCCATACATACCTTAACTGAGCTTTCCTTAATCCTATAATATTCCAGAATGTTCGCACTTCAATCTATTTAAGCAATGTATCACAACTGAACCCATAATCTGAAAAGATCATAATCTAAGCTCACTTGAGCATTTTATAAAGCATTGAGTGTTCATTAAGGCCTTATGGTCCTTTTATGCAAGATTACACTAGCCCATTCCCCATGTCTCTGTAAGCACATGATTTTTACCCTATATGAGAATTACTCCCAAAAAATTCAATAATAAAATGATTTTTCTTTGGTGTGCAATTTTGTGATATTTTGTGATATTTTGAATAATTATTTGTATTTGTCTGTGCGTGTTTATTTGCTAAATTAATAAAAAATACAAAAATATGTCGCATTTTGCATGTATGATTTAATTCTACAATTGTTAGTAATTAAATTTGTTTTACAAAAATTAAAAATTACAAAAATAGGCATCGTTTGCATTTTTAGCATTTAATGTCCAAATATACAATTTTATGCTTAATTATTACTTAATTGTGCGTTAATTGTTATTGGGAGTTAATTTGCGCTTTTATAACTTAATATAATTCTTAATAATAGTTTAAGTATTTTTATAGTTTAGTTTTAGAGAAATAAAAGAAGAAAAGAGAGCGAAAATATAAAGAAAGTCGGAATTGGGCCTCTTCGTCGATTTCAAGCCATAGGCCCAAAAAATGGCCCAATCTTCCCTACGACCCAGTCCATTTCGAATTGGGTCGCCCCTGTCCATTAACCCAAATACCCAACACCCTTCTTCATTTTTCAAAACACAAAACAAAAACAAAACCAAAAAGAAAAGAAGAAGAAGAAAACCCTAAGAAATCCATCCGCCCCCTCCTATCTTCTTCTTCTTCCTCAAGCTTCCCCAAGCTCCTCCCATGGCAGACCTTCCCCCCTCACACCCCTACCCCCCTCACGTCAACACACACACAACAAAACCACTCTCACCCCCACGACATCCCCTCGCTGCCATGGCTGCGTTTTTCAAGTTCGTCGAGCAACTTCTACGCCACCATTGTTGCCCGTAGTTGCTTCTCCTCCTACTGTTGCGTTTTCTTCTTCTCCAACACTGCTGCTGCTGCGTTTTTCATCCTTCATGTTGCTGCTGTGTCGTCCAAACAAACCACCACAACTGCTGCCCGCCGCGTCCAGCCATAGACGAGCTTCATCGAGCTCGAACTCGAGCTCCCATGGCTGCCGTTGCATCTTCTCCGACACTGCTGCTGCTACTGTTTCGTGCTGCTGCTCCAGCAGTGTTGCTGCTGCTGCCTTCTACTTGTGGAGGGCTGCCATTGTTCGTTTTAAACGATGCCAAACGACCACCTTCTTTGGTCGTCCGTTCGTAGTCGTCTTCGACGTCAAGTTATCTTGGTGCGAGATTCATTCTCGGACAGATTTGTTTACAATCAAAGTTCGTCGTTGATTCATCTCCGGTTAGTTGTTTTTGAGTTTTATTTTTGTCCATATTTTTGTTTGATATTTTCCGGATCCAAAATCGTTAAACGATTTAATCCTTGTTTTGTTCGTTGTTCATCATTGAAATAATTTTCTAGTGTGTTCATGTTGTTTGTTAAATTAATTTTCAGATTTCAAAATAGAAGTTTAATTAGTTGTTTTCATATTCATGTCATGTTTGTATTATTGTTTAAGTGAATATTTTTTAGTTTGTTGTTTGTTAGATTCAAATTGAAATTTAATTAATTATTTCTTCAATTTGTTTCATGTGTTTATGTATTGTTAGAAATTGTTAGTATTGTTAAGTTCAAGTTTAAGTTCATAATTGTTTCTTCGTCGATCTTGTTATTTGTTTAAAGAATTTAGTTGTGTTAAAGGAATATATTGATTTAATCGTTTAATCCGTCATGTTTGTTGTGTTAAAATAGATTCACTCATGTTCATACTTTGTTTGGATGATCTTGAATCCGAATTTTGTATAGTTTGATTTCTTGTTTACCCTTTATGATTATTTCTTGAATTATTCTCATAATCTTATTTAAAGTTTAATATAAGAATTGTTTGTTGCAATGTTGTTAGAGTTGATTTTAATTCAATATTATTGAATTTAGGAATCTAAATATACTCGTTTGATTGTTGTTGTTGTTTAAATCCGAAAAATAGGTTTGTTGTTGCTAAAATTATTGTTCAATCAAATTTTAGTTGTTCTTGGTTGTTCAATTTGTGTTCATGTGATTTGTTGTTGAAATGTTGTTAAAATCATGTTCATGTGATATTGTTGTTATGATGTTCATCCGTGTTCATATTGTTGTTTGAACATTGTTAGAAATTGATCATATTGTCTATATTTTGGTTAAGTTTGATTAATTGATGTGTTATAGCTGATGGGTAGTTTGGTAAATTTGTAATACGTTCAGGGGTAGTTTGATAATTTCAGTAAGGTCGGAAGGGGTAGTTTAGGAATTGTACATTTTGTAATTGTTTATTTGAAGCATGGGGGACAAAATGAAATGGGGTGGGTTGTGATATGATTATTTAATATAAAGGGGGGACAAGATTTAATTTAAAGGGGAATCTTGCATTATTTTAAATGAAGCATTGGGGACAAAATGAAATGGGGTGGTGTTATATGTTTATTTAATGTAATGGGGATGAGTGGAAAGATAATGGGTTGGGTAGAGAAAAAGTATTGATTTTAATTAATTGAAAGGTTTATGGGATGGGTTATATATGTGAGGTCTTGAAATCAAAAAATATAGACAGAGGGAGATAGAAAAAAAATACACAGATACGAGAGAGAGAAACAAATCTGAAAATAAGAGAGAGAAAAGGGCTGAACATTTAAGAGATAGAAAATTCCGAAAAATATTTAAGCTTTCAAAATAAAAAAAAATACTAAAAAAATATTCTGCTTTCTTTTGTTGTTTGAAATCAGAATTAATTGTTGTTTCATCAAAGCTGGAAGATTTTGTTTTTTTTGGATTACTACTCCACTGGTTTGTTACTGTTGCTGGGCTATTGTTGCTGTGTTGTACTGATTTTACTGCTGCTGCTGATTCTCATATTCATTTTCTTTTGCTTCCAATATCAGGTACACAACTGAAAAGCTGGTTATTGTAATCCGAAATATGAAGCATGAGTACATATGAAGAATGAAAATTTGAAGTTTTAATTTCGTTTTTTTTTCTTTGTTTCTTTTGTTGATTGTATTTAAGCTATTTCATGAATTACTAAATAATAGCTGGAATAAGAAAATAATATCATAAGTTAGTCTGTAATAAATCAGTTCGGCAAAACAGGTTAATTCACTAACTATGAAGGCTTCAAGATTGTAGGTTGATCATGAACAAGTAGCTAAATTTAGTTAAAACATGAATTTAAATTAAACATCGTAAATTAGGCATTAAGGCATGACTTGAGCTTAAGCAAGATTAGAAGAACGTTTAAGTCTAATAAACTTTCTAATAAGCTTTAGTAATTATGGTTAAATCTAGTTTCAAATGATTGTGAATAATTAATTTCAATAATATTTTTTTTAAAAAAAAAATAATAACAATGCTGAGTTTTAATCTAGCTATATTTGTTTATTTTGAATATTAGTTGTTGAATTTTTATTTTATTTAAAATTTCGAAATTAAGAGTAAATTTTTTTTTCATCAATATTTGCATTAACCAAGCAATTAGCATGTCATGTTTTCTTAAAATTATAAAAGCTAGTAATTAATTAGGATTTTTCTTTCTTTATTTTAGAGACTAATTTTTATAGAAAAAATGTAGTCGCTTTAAGATTTGTCCATTTAAAATAAATGAGATGAGCCTCGCTTAATGAAATGTATAGATTTCGGGGCCCTCAATAAATGTACAGTTAATTGCTTAGAATTAGGGAGGAGCCGTTTTAGCAAATTTCATGGCCCTACCCAAAATAATGACACGCTAGTCGCTCTAGGCGCGTATTTAATAATGTTATTTCCTTAAATACGAGTGTGCATTTATGTAACCCAAATCTAAATCTCAACGGAGTCGAAATGTGTCGATAACCACGGGTGCAATTGATTGCGACGTGATTTGAAATACGTTTTCACAATGTTGCAATTTTTCGTAAAATAATAACAATAAATAAAAAGAATAATAAAAGCGGCTAAGGAATAAAATTTGCACATAAGTTTATAATACGTATTATATTAGATAATCAAGCCGAATATAACAGTTAAGCGACCGTGCTAGAACCACGGAACTCGGGAATGCCTAACACCTTCTCCCGGGTTAACAGAATTCCTTATCCGGATTTCTGGTGCGCAGACTATAATACAGAGTCATTCTTTTCCTCGATTCGGGATTAAAATAGGTGACTTGGGACACCCTAAATCTCCCAAGTGGCGACTCTGAAATAAAGAAATAAATCCCGTTTCGACTGTCCTTTAATTGGAAAAAACTCCTGTACCCCCACGAGGGCGGAAAAAGGAGGTGTGACAGCTCTGGCGACTCTGCTGGGGACTATCCTATTTTTTAAACCCAGAACCACTGGTTCAGGGTTAGAAATTCGAGCTTATATAAATTGTTATATTTGGCTTTATCTGATTTTTACATGTTTGAGCCTAATGTGCTAAATGCTGCTTTTACCGCTTTGATATTATTTGACTGTATATATAAACTGTGCCGAACCCTTCTCTCTTCACCTCCGGGGATGTGCTTACTGGTTGAGACTCCTTATTCTGTTAGTGTTATACCCTGAAATAAGAAAGAGGTCGGACAAGTTACGAAGCCGGATGGCCTTTTTGTTCCCGGTAAGTTGCCCCCTCCTCGACTCGAGTTGTCCGCTCGGGTACACAGTCTAGTACACTGACCATGGTTTTGAATATAGAATAACGTGACTTCATGCCGGATCCCTAGTAGGAACGCTTATTTGCATCACGTTGCATTTGACTTAGGAGACTCAACACAGGGGTTGGGTCCGTCTAGGACTAGCAACCTGAAATGAAAAGACCATTCTGATGCATCCTACTTGCTCTGTACATATATTTGTTTCGAACTTGCATGTTGACCGGTTTCTGAATCTCTGGAATGTTGGAAAATTGAAAGGAAAAAAAAGGAAAAAGAATATATCAGTTAGAGAATTAATTGATTATTTTAGAAAAAAAATCAATAACCAATTACTGGCGAAACTCTGCCAAAATTTTGAAAAAAAAAAGAGGAATTTTTTTTATTTTGTTTTACTAAAAAATATTGAAAAAAAAAAGAGTCTTTTATTTTTTTAAAATAGATTGTTTTATTGTTTGTTGAAAATGAAAAAAAAAATCGTTATTTTGTCTGTTTCAAAAATAGAAAAGGAAAATAGATTGTCTTGCCAGGAAAAAATAAAAATGGAAAAGAGTCATGTTTTAAAATAGTTCGGTTAATTTGCCCGAACTACGCGGGTTTGATTCTCACCGGATGTGAGATACGTAGGCAACCCTCATCGGGTCCAACCCCCTTTTTGCTAAAATAGTCAAAAACCAAAAAAATAAATAAAAAACGTGTCAAAATTTTTTATTTTGTCATAAATAAGTCTAGTGGTGTCCAACCTTCCCTTTTGCTAAAATAGCCAAAAAAAAAACATGTCAAAATTTTAATTTTGTCATAGAGAAGTCGGGTGACGCTGTTTTATGAAGACATAGCCGAATGTTCCCGAAAGGGACGTCGGGAGGCTGACTTTGCATAAACAGCCACCTTTGGGTCATTTTTAAGATTTTGACCAGTTGACCCACACAGCCTTAAAAATCTTCGTCCCCGAGGCGTTGAAAGGCCGTGTTTGCAATATTGACTTTTCTAATTCGAAAAATGATAAAAAGAGTCATAAATAAGTCGGGTGATGCTGTTTTGTCAAAAATAGCCGAATGTTCCCGAGAGGGACGCCGGAAGGCTGACTTTGCATAAACAGCCACTTTTTTTGGGTCCTGTTTAGGATTTTGGTCTAGTTGACCCACACAGCCCTATAAATCTTCGTCCCCGAGGCGCTGAAGGGCCGTGTTTATAACATCAGGTTTTTAGTATAATTTGAAAAAAAAAAGAGTCAGCGGTCAGGTGAATACCGTTTGGATTTTTTTTTAGTCAAAATAACCCGAGCCAACTTCGGCCGCGTCTTGAACCGTTCTTGCCGAAATACCTTAGAGTATCTGTCAGTTGTCGAAAGGTTATTTTCGTAAAAGAATGAACAAGTGTGTAAAGTGTCATAAAATAATCCTCCCCAGCCTCAAATTCATGTGAAAGTTGGAAGGGGCCACATTTGCAAAAATAACCGTTTGGTTGCATTTGTCAAACGGGGAAAGAAATTGGCCATTTGTAAATCTTTTAATTAGAATATGTGGGTTGTTTGATTTTCCAGCTTGTAGGTCATCTTCAAACCTTTGAAACTCAGTTTGTTTTAACATGAAAATTGAAAAAAAAATGTTTAGCATTGTTTATCTTTTATTGGGTCCGAACTACGCTCGGTCTGATTCATGCGGGGTCATGATACGTAGGCAATCTCCATAAGATTCGACCACCACTGAAAAAGAAAAAAAGGGAAGAAAGAAAAATAAAGGAAAGCGCAAGTGCATCGCATCTCTGATAGAATGGTTTAACTGCTTAGGTGCAATGCATCTCTAATATATGATTATCTGTCAAATGCCCTGACACTAACGTGATGGCTTCCCTTTGCTGTGTTCATATATAGACAAGTGGTTGGTTGTGGTAACTCCTCCCTGCAAAGAAAATGACACAGAACCTCAAACAGGGTGGGTCGGTACTGATGACCAACAACAATTGGTCGAACAGAACAACGGGTTGGTAGAAGAAGTGAAAATGCTGAGACAACATGTGGCAGACATGTATCAGGCATGGATAACTGGGAAAGCACCACCCCCACCACCGCCAAGCTTTTCAAACTCTGGCATTACCCATCCCCCATACTCTCCATCCCAGCCCACTTATGACAGCTTTCCTAGCTACCCGAGTAGCTCCATCACTCGTCCACGCTACTCCCTTCCCCAATGCTACTTCTCTCCACAAGATTCCCAAAGATGGGCTTCACTTTCCAAATACCCAGCTCCACAGAAGGCCTATCCACCCTCACAAGCCTACCAGAAGCCCCCTAGATCAGGTTTCCGGCCCAATCAAGCATTTAGGAACGAAAGGTTGCTGAAACGAGGAAAGGCTCTCACCCCTGTCGGAGTATCTTATGCAAGTCTGTTTGAAAGGCTAAAACATGCTGGCTCTATTGAGCCACTCCCCGCATGTACTCCAAATCCACTTGCAAGGAGCTTTGATCCGGCAGCGCGATGCGCCTACCACTCTAATGTCATAGGGCACAACATTGAGAGCTGTCATAGTTGGAGAAGGGAAGTAGAGAAAATGATCCAAGAAGGGCGGGTTGTGATTAATAACAGTGACATGGTGTACTCGAGCCCCCTCGAGAACTTGCCAACGGATGTTGATGATATTGAAGCTGGTAATGGTCTTGGCAGTATCGATGCAAAGCTTAGTGGCTAAGATGCCAGTCTTGATAAAGTGGAAGGACGCTCTGTTCCTTGGTTAACAAGAGAGAAGCTTGTGGTGGCTTATTTTGTTGACATTTATGTTGTTCGAATTATTAGGGTTATAAGTCAGATATTGTCTTGTCCAGTTTGTTTTAGGATTTTTTTTCTGGATTGTTTTGTTTGTTTTGTTATTTAAACCATTTCACCGGTAGTCTAATAGAAAATCCGGTCTTTCTTTATTTCCAGTCATCTCTTTGTTTGGTCCTTTTATCATTTTTGTTCAGTGCCGATTCTAGTGACATGACATGCGCACACAGTTTGGGCCCAACATTAAAAGTTAATCGTAAAACCCTGGAAAGGCGATCAGACCATTTAAAGGAAATAAGAACGGTTTGGGATTATTTGAAGCCCGAGTCATGTGGAATTGGGGCAAGTTAAACACAAAGAAAACCGTTAAAATCAAGATTCTCCAAATTGGCGTGAGGGTCATTCATGATAATGAGAGTGTCGCCCAACGATGTTTTAGAAATAACAAAGGGAAAAGCAAATGTTTAACATAATTGTCAAGCCCAACACCGTCGGAAGAGACTATAAATCTATTGTTTGTTGTGTTGTTTGCATTTGGCATGTTTTGAAGACTGGAATGACGAAGGCATTTTGTTCTGCTACCTAAACACTTTATCCTTCGTTACCCCTTTTGAGCCTTACTTATTTTTCTTTCATACCCCTCGTTCGGAATCAGTAAAAAAAACGACTAGAAAACGCGAGCATGGCATGAAAACATGAAGAAAAAAAAGAAAGAAAAAAAAAGAAGAAAAGAAAACAACAAAACGAAAAAGAAAAGAAAAGAAAAATGATAACAAAAAAAAAAAAGTCAAATGAAAAAAGAGGAATTGGGAACTACGTTTGACCTGATTCCTCAAAGAGGATACGTAGGCGCCTCACGGCTCGGTCATAGGGTGCATAGTGTGCATAGTGTGCATGGTGTGCATAGTGTAACAAAAAATTTAAAAATATATATATATAATAATAAATAATCCCCAAGCAAGAAACTGGGGCAAAGGTTGCGCTTGTTGTAAACAAATATGATTTCGAAGGTTGTAATTTTGAACCCCAAATTTGATTTGTTTTTGAGCCTTTAATATCCTTTCTTTCTAAGCCTATCCAAAAAACCCACATTACGGTCCAAAGAAAGACCTTCTGACCAGTCTGCAAAAAGATGCCAAGTCAGACAAATGAGAGTCTTACCGGCGAACATAACATTCTGTCCCACAGCAGAAATGACTCTAATCTCCAGCAGAGAGAGTCATACCGGCAACACTCCAAATCCCCAGCTGAAAAGTGATACAAATGAGAGAGTCTTATCGGTGAAAATATTCACGGACACCATAAGGCGATGAAAGCTGAGAGAAAAACCAAAATGAGAGAGACTTGATAGTGAAAACCCTTCGGGCACTACAAGTCGAATAAGATTGAGAATCAGATGGGGAATTGCCAATTGAAGGTCTTGAAAGACGATTGACGACGGAAGATAGGCCACAAATGCATGCCATAACCATTAGAGTCGGTGTCTGCGTTTGATAGGTTTTTATTTATAGTTTCTTTTGTTACAAAGTCATCTTTTTCATTTGTCTTTTATTATGTTCCTTTATTTTTATTTTTATTTTTCTTTCATAGAAAAACTCCCCAATAGAGTCTGTCTGGTCAAAACAAGTGTGAATTGACTTCAAAATATGTCATCAGCTTTCCAATTATGCAAGATAAGATCTGACTAGTACATCCAAGTGGTATAGTCAGCGAGGAACAAACGCGAGGCCAGTGTCAAAAAAAGATATCCCCAGCAAAAGGGAATTGACAAAAGGATTGACAAGTGTCAAGAGGGATACCCTTGCCGAAATCAAAGGTTATAAACCTAAAGGCCAAGGCCAGTTGAACAAAGCAAGGAGAGCAGTGAGCATGATTTGGGGAAATTCATACTAGACTAAAAGGTCGGGGAAATGCCAGTTTCCGAGCTATGCCACAAAAGAAGAGGGATATCCCCAGCAGAAAGGGATTATCCCCAGCAAATAATATCATCCCCAACAAGTTGTGGAGCGCAGAGCAAGGAAGGAGAAAAGGAAAAGCCATCCCAGTAGGAGTATCACAACCAACCACCACGTTTTAAACTAACAAATTTTGTTTGATTTGAAACAGGTAAAGGAAATGGCATTGATAACAGAAATGCATGCCATAAGGGAGACTGTCAAACTGGGGCAGAAAATTTTCCTTTCATTTGGAAAATTTTCTGGAAGTCAGGTACCCATTCGAGGAAGAATAAAGATAGCACCAGTCTCAAGGGAAGTGGTATTTGAACTAGTGTTGCCCCAACATAATAAGTTTAAATGGAGGAAGTATTCCCCAGCAGACAGAATAAAGGGATGACACTTGTGCTCAGAAAAGCAAAAAGCCATTATCATCCCCAGCAGCTTCCAGAAGAATGAAGCATCGACTTGAAGGGATAAAATTCCCCAGTAGCGTTATCCTCAACAACGTTATCCCGAGAAGATAACACTTTTATCCCCAGCAGTGTTGAAAAAAAAAAAAATTGAATTTGAAGGAGGGGAAGAAGGGAGACTTCCCTAGTAGTATTATCCCCAGCAATCAGGCGTCCACCTGGAGAACAAGGAAGAGCAGTTGGAGTATTAGCAATCAGGCGTCCACCTGGAGAACAAGGAAGAGCAGTTGAAGTATCAGCAATCAGGAGCCCACCTGGAGAATAAGGGAATACAATGGAAGTATCAGCAATCAGGAGCCCACCTGGAGAATAAGGGAATACAATTCAAATTTTAAGTAATCAGGAGCCCCCCCTGAAAAACAGAATGGCGTTTTATTTTTGACATTATTGGTTGAAGTCAGGAGCCCCCCTAAAGAACAGAATGGCGATTTGTTGGTTGAAGTTGGGAGCCCGCCCATATAACAGAGGAATACAAGTAGTTTGCAGAGGAATGAAACATCCTACTCAAAAGGAAGTAATTTTGGAAGGAGTAAGATAAAATATTTACTCAACAGAGTTATCCACAGCAGTGTTATCCCCAGTGGATCATAGAGATGTAGAAGCATCCTCGACAAAGTTTCGGGCAACCCAGAGTGGGTAAGGAAGAAAAGGAAAAGTCATCCCCAGCAAAATAATCCCCAGCAGTTTCGAGGGAAGACAACACAGGTAAGTAAATAATTCAGGAAGAAGGAAATGGTTCACGCATAGGAGAGGCATTTCCTCCTAAGTCTAGTTTCACCCATAGGAGATGCATTTCCTCCTAAGTTTACTTTTACCCCATAGGAGATGCATTTCCTCCTAAGTTTGTTTTACCCATAGGAGAGGCATTTCCTCCTAAGTTTATTTTACCCATAGGAGATGCATTTCCTCCTAAGTTTCTTTTAGTTTCACCCCATAGGAGATGCATTTCCTCCTAAGTTTAGTCTTACCCATAGGAGAGGCATTTCCTCCTAAGTTTATTTTACCCATAGGAGAGGCATTTCCTCCTAAGTTGTTGTTGAAATTAGGAGTCCGCCTAGAGAACAGAGACATACTTTTCAAGTTTGACGTCAAGAGCCCGCCTGAAAAGAGGAAAGGCGTTTTTAAAAGTTGTTGAAATCTTGCCAACCTAAAGAAAGGAATGGCGATGTATTGTTTGAAGTCAGGAGCCCGCCTGAAGAGAGGAATGGCGATTATTTTCAAATTGTTGTCAGGAGCCCGCCTGAAGAGAGGAAAGGCGTTTTTAAAAAGTTGTTGAAATCTTGCCAACCTAAAGAAAGGAATGGCGATGTATTGTTTGAAGTCAGGAGCCCGCCTGAAGAGAGGAATGGCGATTTATTTTCAAAGTTGTTGTTGAAGTCAGGAGCCCGCCTGAAGAGAGGAAAGGCGTTTATTTTAAAAGTTGTGTATTTGAAGTCAGGAGCCCGCCTGAACAGAGGCATACATTTCAGTCTTTACATTTCAAGCATTGAAGTTGGGAGCCCGCCCAGATAACAGAGGCATACATTTCAGTCTTTACATTTCAAGAGTTGAAGTTGGGAGCCCGCCCAGATAACAGAGGCATACATTCAGTCTTTAATTTCAAGTGTTGAAGTTGGGAGCCCGCCCATAGAACAAGAGGCATACATTTCAAGATCAAGTCAGAGGACAATAAAACAGAGGGTTACAATAGGAATCCCCAGCAGGAAACAATAAAATTCCCCGGCACCAGGAAACAGAAGGTTGCAACAAGAGGTCACAGTACAAACTCAAGTACATGTGTCAAAAGAAGAAAAGCACAGGAAGTAATGCAAGCAGACAAGGAAGCAAGACAACAAAAAAAATTGTACTCTAGCCTAGCTTCTTGTTTTCTTTTAAGCAAGGTGTAACAAGGAGATCGGTAAGCAGTAGTAATAGCATGCAACAACAGTAACAATGCAGTCCCACGGTAGTCCCAGCTACCAAAATTTCTCGAACTACATTGACCTGATTCCTGTTTAGCCCAGGATATGTAGGAAACCTTTGAAGCAAAGGTTCGGTCAAATCTTTTTCAAAAAATGCTTCACACGGAGTACTCGGATGGGCAAAAATCGGTCGCTTTATCTTTGCACGAAAACCCTTCGTGTCTTCGGGCAAAGAGGGGCAGCTGTAAGCACGTGATTTTTGCCCTATATGAGAATTACTCCCAAACAATTCAAAAATAAAATGATTTTTCTTTGGTGTGCAATTTTCTGATATTTTGTGATATTTTGAATAATTATTTGTATTTGTCTGTGCGTGTTTATTTGCTAAATTAATAAAAAATACAAAAATATGTCGCATTTTGCATGTAGGATTTAATTCTACAATTTTTAGTAATTAAATTTGTTTTACAAAAATTAAAAATTACAAAAATAGGCATCGTTTGCATTTTTAGCATTTAATGTCCAAATATACAATTTTATGCTTAATTATTACTTAATTGTGCGTTAATTGTTATTGGGAGTTAATTTGCGCTTTTATAACTTAATATAATTATTAATAATAGTTTAAGTATTTTTATAGTTTAGTTTTAGAGAAATAAAAGAAGAAAAGAGAGCGAAAATATAAAGAAAGTCGGAATTGGGCCTCTTCTTCGATTTCAAGCCATAGGCCCAAAAAATGGCCCAATCTTCCCTACGACCCAGTCCATTTCGAATTGGGTCGCCCCTGTCCATTAACCCAAATACCCAACACCCTTCTTCATTTTTCAAAACACAAAACAAAAACAAAACCAAAAAGAAAAGAAGAAGAAGAAAACCCTAAGAAATCCATCCGCCCCCTCCTATCTTCTTCTTCTTCCTCAAGCTTCCCCAAGCTCCTCCCATGGCAGACCTTCCCCCCTCACACCCCTACCCCCCTCACGTCAACACACACACAACAAAACCACTCTCACCCCCACGACATCCCCTCGCTGCCATGACTGCGTTTTTCAAGTTCGTCGAGCAACTTCTACGCCACCATTGTTGCCCGTAGTTGCTTCTCCTCCTACTGTTGCGTTTTCTTCTTCTCCAACACTGCTGCTGCTGCGTTTTTCATCCTTCATGTTGCTGCTGTGTCGTCCAAACAAACCACCACAACTGCTGCCCGCCGCGTCCAGCCATGGACGAGCTTCATCGAGCTCGAACTCGAGCTCCCATGGCTGCCGTTGCATCTTCTCCGACACTGCTGCTGCTACTGTTTCGTGCTGCTGCTCTAGCAGTGTTGCTGCTGCTGCCTTCTACTTGTGGAGGGCTGCCATTGTTCGTTTTAAACGATGCCAAACGACCACCTTCTTTGGTCGTCCGCTCGTAGTCGTCTTCGACGTCAAGTTATCTTGGTGCGAGATTCATTCTCGGACAGATTTGCTTACAATCAAAGTTCGTCGTTGATTCATCTCCGGTTAGTTGTTTTTGAGTTTTATTTTTGTCCATATTTTTGTTTGATATTTTCCGGATCCAAAATCGTTAAACGATTTAATCCTTGTTTTGTTCGTTGTTCATCATTGAAATAATTTTCTAGTGTGTTCATGTTGTTTGTTAAATTAATTTTCAGATTTCAAAATAGAAGTTTAATTAGTTGTTTTCATATTCATGTCATGTTTGTATTATTGTTTAAGTGAATATTTTTTAGTTTGTTGTTTGTTAGATTCAAATTGAAATTTAATTAACTATTTCTTCAATTTGTTTCATGTGTTTATGTATTGTTAGAAATTGTTAGTATTGTTAAGTTCAAGTTTAAGTTCATAATTGTTTCTTCGTCGATCTTGTTATTTGTTTAAAGAATTTAGTTGTGTTAAAGGAATATATTGATTTAATCGTTTAATCCGTCATGTTTGTTGTGTTAAAATAGATTCACTCATGTTCATACTTTGTTTGGATGATCTTGAATCCAAATTTTGTATAGTTTGATTTCTTGTTTACCCTTTATGATTATTTCTTGAATTATTCTCATAATCTTGTTTAAAGTTTAATATAAGAATTGTTTGTTGCAATGTTGTTAGAGTTGATTTTAATTCAATATTATTGAATTTAGGAATCTAAATATACTCGTTTGATTGTTGTTGTTGTTTAAATCTGAAAAATAGGTTTGTTGTTGCTAAAAATATTGTTCAATCAAATTTTAGTTGTTCTTGGTTGTTCAATTTGTGTTCATGTGATTTGTTGTTGAAATGTTGTTAAAATCATGTTCATGTGATATTGTTGTTATGATGTTCATCCGTGTTCATATTGTTGTTTGAACATTGTTAGAAATTGATCATATTGTCTATATTTTGGTTAAGTTTGATTAATTGATGTGTTATAGCTGATGGGTAGTTTGGTAAATTTGTAATACGTTCAGGGGTAGTTTGGTAATTTCAGTAAGGTCGGAAGGGGTAGTTTAGGAATTGTACATTTTGTAATTGTTTATTTGAAGCATGGGGGACAAAATGAAATGGGGTGGGTTGTGATATGATTATTTAATATAAAGGGGGGACAAGATTTAATTTAAAGGGGAATCTTGCATTATTTTAAATGAAGCATGGGGGACAAAATGAAATGGGGTGGTGTGATATGTTTATTTAATGTAATGGGGATGAGTGGAAAGATAATGGGTTGGGTAGAGAAAAAGTATTGATTTTAATTAATTGAAAGGTTTATGGGATGGGTTATATATGTGAGGTCTTGAAATCAAAAAATATAGACAGAGGGAGATAGAAAAAAAATACACAGATACGAGAGAGAGAAACAAATCTGAAAATAAGAGAGAGAAAAGGGCTGAACATTTAAGAGATAGAAAATTCCGAAAAATATTTAAGCTTTCAAAATAAAAAAAAATACTAAAAAAAATATTCTGCTTTCTTTTGTTGTTTGAAATCAGAATTAATTGTTGTTTCATCAAAGCTGGAAGATTTTGTTTTTTTTTGGATTACTACTCCACTGGTTTGTTACTGTTGCTGGGCTATTGTTGCTGTGTTGTACTGATTTTACTGCTGCTGCTGATTCTCATATTCATTTTCTTTTGCTTCCAATATCAGGTACACAACTGAAAAGCTGGTTATTGTAATCCGAAATATGAAGCATGAGTACATATGAAGAATGAAAATTTGAAGTTTTAATTTCGTTTTTTTTTCTTTGTTTCTTTTGTTGATTGTATTTAAGCTATTTCATGAATTACTAAATAATAGCTGGAATAAGAAAATAATATCATAAGTTAGTCTGTAATAAATCAGTTCGGCAAAACAGGTTAATTCACTAACTATGAAGGCTTCAAGATTGTAGGTTGATCATGAACAAGTAGCTAAATATTGTTAAAACATGAATTTAAATTAAACATCGTAAATTAGGCATTAAGGCATGACTTGAGCTTAAGCAAGATTAGAAGAACGTTTAAGTCTAATAAACTTTCTAATAAGCTTTAGTAATTGTGGTTAAATCTAGTTTCAAATGATTGTGAATAATTAATTTCAATAATATTTTAAAAAAAAAATAATAATAATAACAATGCTGAGTTTTAATCTAGCTATATTTGTTTATTTTGAATATTAGTTGTTGAATTTTTATTTTATTTAAAATTTCGAAATTAAGAGTAAATTTTTTTTTCATCAATATTTGCATTAACCAAGCAATTAGCATGTCATGTTTTCTTAAAATTATAAAAGCTAGTAATTAATTAGGATTTTTCTTTCTTTATTTTAGAGACTAATTTTTATAGAAAAAATGTAGTCGCTTTAAGATTTGTCCATTTAAAATAAATGAGATGAGCCTCGCTTAATGAAATGTATAGATTTCGGGGCCCTCAATAAATGTACAGTTAATTGCTTAGAATTAGGGAGGAGCCGTTTTAGCAAATTTCATGGCCCTACCCAAAAATAATGACACGCTAGTCGCTCTAGGCGCGTATTTAATAATGTTATTTCCTTAAATACGGGTGTGCATTTATGTAACCCAAATCTAAATCTCAACGGAGTCGAAATGTGTCGATAACCACGGGTGCAATTGATTGCGACGTGATTTGAAATACGTTTTCACAATGTTGCAATTTTTCGTAAAATAATAACAATAAATAAAAAGAATAATAAAAGCGGCTAAGGAATAAAATTTGCACATAAGTTTATAATACGTATTATATTAGATAATCAAGCCGAATATAACAGTTAAGCGACCGTGCTAGAACCACGGAACTCGGGAATGCCTAACACCTTCTCCCGGGTTAACAGAATTCCTTATCCGGATTTCTGGTGCGCAGACTGTAATACAGAGTCATTCTTTTCCTCGATTCGGGATTAAAATAGGTGACTTGGGACACCCTAAATCTCCCAAGTGGCGACTCTGAAATAAAGAAATAAATCCCGTTTCGACTGTCCTTTAATTGGAAAAAACTCCTGTACCCCCACGAGGGCAGAAAAAGGAGGTGTGACAGTCTCTCTATGTATAATTTCCCCATATCTTCTAAGAACACATGTATGCAATGCAATCACCCTTATCCCTATGAATTACCTCACTAATGACCCCTTATAACTATGTATAAAATTAAGAGCTGAGGTGATGAAGTCTTACCTCCTGGGATGAAGGTTTAGGTGCCCCACTTGATTATCTTTAATGTATTAACAAGGATTTGTGGAGCAATTTTGATGAAAGGCACTTCCCCTCTCTTAGACCCTCCCTCTCACTCTAAAAGCACCAGGAAATAGGCTCAAAATGAGCTATTGTATAAGATATAACGACAGGGGGTTGGGTTTAAAATTTAGAAATTTGGAGCCCCGGCTCAGATCTGAGGTCGCATATGCGATCGCAAATTTGACATATGGCCCGCAGAATGGACCGCAAAAATTCTCCCAAAACCTAAACAAACTACTTCGGTATGCGACAAGAATGCAGTCTGTATACTTGTTCTTCGGTCGCACAATGCACCGTAGAACTGCCCCTCACAAAAATTCCAAGGGGATTGTGCGATGACTATGCAGCCCGCATATCGACTATGTGATCGCATAACTGGCCACATAGTTGACCTCAAAATTTTCCATCACACTGCTTGATTCTGCAGCGACTATGCGGTCCTCATAGCTATTATGCGACCGCATAGTTGACCGCAAAATCGCACTTTTCTGGAAAACACTATACTTTAACTTTTTAATGCACAGATAATCCAAAGGGTACGAACCGTGGAGAGCTTGCTCAGTAATGTCACTCATTAGCAATATTTATGCAACCTCAGTTTTTCACAACATGAATCATATCAACAGCCCCAAATTTGGCTAACTCCCTAAATTTCAAAAAAAATTGCCAGAGTTTCCTTTGTAACTAGGCCTATCCACCTGTCATAGGGCCCCAGAAACATATCCTAACAGCATATACACATTCGAAAGACATAACATAACTTGTACAACACTAACCATGGCCGCGTAGGCAACATATAACCAAAACAGAATAGTTTTACATCGATCAAATCAAAAGAAAAGAGTTCATAGGGACCAAATGTTTATAAGCTATTATATGACTGTTCAAACAAATGTGGGTACTTCTTTCTTATTTCTTCCTCAGCTTTCCAAGTGGCTTCATCAACCTGTTGGTTCCTCCATAACACTTTTACGGAGGCAATTTCCTTATTTCTCAATTTATGAACTTGCCTGTCAAGAATGGCAACTGGAACTTCATCATAAGACAGTTCTTCATTAAACTCAATAGTTTCAACTGGCATAATAGTGTACGGATCTCCCACCACCTTCTTCAACATAGACACATGGAAGACTGGGTGTACTAATGACATCTCGGGTGGTAGCTCGAGCTTGTACGCCACCTGACCAATCCTTTGAAGGATTATATACGGTCCGACATACCTCGGACTCAATTTTCCTTTCTTTCCAAACCGCATGATACCCTTCATAGGGGAAAGCTTCACAAATACCTAATTATCTTCTTTGAACTCTAAATCCCTGCGATGAACATTCGAGTAAGATTTTAGGCGACTTTGAGCAGTTTTCAACCTCTCTTTAATAATCTTGACTTTCTCCATAGCCTGATGCACGAGGTTCGGCCCTATCAATTCAGCTTCTCCAACCTAGAACCACCCAATGGGAGATCTACATCTCCTACCATACAACGCCTCAAATGGTGCCATCTGGATACTAGCATTGAAGCTGTTGTTATAAGCAAATTCTGTGAGTGGCAAATGATCATCCTAGTTACCGTTGAAATCGAGAGTACAAGCACGCAACATGTTCTCAAGTGTTTGAATAGTTTGCTCTGCTTGCGCGTCGGTTTGAGGTTGAAAAGCTGTGCTAAGATTTACCTGCGTGCCCAAAACTTGCTGAAATTTCTTCCAATAGTTGGCTGTGAACTGAGCCCCTCAATCTGAAATGATTGAGACTGGAGTGCCATGCAACCTAACTATTTTCTTAATATACAACTGAGCATACTGTTATGCTGTTTTGGTAGATTTAACTGGCAAGAAGTGCACTGATTTCGTTAGTCGATCCACGATCACCCAATTTGAGTCAAACTTGCACCGAGTGCGCGACAACCCTACCACAAAATCTATGTTGATCATCTCCCACTTCCACATTGGAATTTCTATGCTTTGGGCCAATCTAATGGGCCTTTGATGTTCGGCATTCACTTGCTGACAGTTCGGACACTTTTCATGTTATTCCACCAATAAACCTTCTTGAGATCATGATACATTTTAGTAGAACCTGGGTGGACGGAATACATGGAAGTGTGAGCTTCTGTCGTGATCCTTTCCCAAAGACTGTCAATATCCGGAACACATAGGCGTCCTTGGTACTGTAGGGTACCATCATCCATACCAAAGGAAAAAGCTATGGTCTCGTGTCTATGAATCCTCTTTTTCAGTTGTGCCAACAATGGATCGTTGAATTGCTTCTCCTTCACCTCCGCTACAAGTGATGATTCAGCCCTATTCTGCTCAATCACTCCTCCTTCATTAGAGTCTGCAAGAAAACTCCTAAACTAGACAACTGGTGAACTTCCTTGTCCAACGACCTCTGATATGCCTCTAAATGAGCCAAACTTCCCATATATTTTTGACTAAGAGCATCTGCCACAACATTAGCCTTTCCCGAGTGATAGAGAATATCAATGTCATAGTCCATGAGTAACTCTAGCCATCTTCTTTGTCTCAGATTCAACTCCTTCTGCTTGAATATATATTGAAGGCTCTTGTGATCTATAAATACATCCACATGGACCCCATAAAAATAATGTCACCAAATCTTTAGCGCAAACACCACTGCCGCAAGCTCTAAGTCATGGGTTGGATAGTTCTTTTCATGATTCTTGAGTTGCCTAGAAGTGTTGGCTATAACCTTGACGTGTTGCATTAACACACACCCAAGCCCGATCCTTGAAGCATCACAATATACCACAAATCCCTCTGTACCCTCTGGCAGGGCTAATACCGGTGTTGTAGTCAATCTTGATTTCAATTCTTGGAAACTCCTTTCACAAGCATCAGACCATTGGAATTTAAATGCTTTCTGCGTCAATTTAGTCAATGGAGAGGCAAGGGTAGAAAACCCCTCCACAAATCTCCTGTAGTACCCAGCCAAACCCAAGAAACTGCGAATATCTATTGGAGTGGTAGGTCTAGGTCAATTCTTCACTATTACAATCTTTCGAGGATCAACCATGATCCCTTCCCTAGAGACGACATGACCCAAGAACGCGACAGGTTCAAGCCAAAATTCACATTTTGAAAATTTCGCATACAATTAATGTCGCTGAAAAGTCTACAAAACTGCACTGAGATGGTCAGCATGGTCCTCCCGACTTCGGGAATACACAAGAATATCGTCAATGAACACTATCACAAAGGAGTCTAGAAAATGCTTGAAGACTCGATTCATAAGATCCATGAAAGATGCCTGGGCATTTGTTGGCCCAAAAGACATCACCAGAAATTCAAAGTGCCCATACTGGGTCCTGAAAGCTATTTTTGGAATATCCTACTCCCTTATCTTCAATTGATGATACCCGGACTGTAAGACAATTTTTGAGAAACACGTAGCACCTTGCAATTGATCAAACAAGTCATCTATCCTTGGTAGAGGGTATTTATTCTTTATTGTGACCTTGTTGAGTTGCCGGTAGTCAATACACATCCGTAGCGACCCATCTTTCTTTCTTACAAACAAGACCGGTGCACCTCACGGTGACACACTCTGCCAGATGAAACCCTTTTCTAGCAAATCCTTCAGTTGTTCCTTTAGCCCTTTTAATTCTGTCGGTGCCATTCTGTAAGGTGGAATTAATATAGGCGGCGTGCCTGGCATCACATCGATCCCAAAATCAATCTCCCTGTCAGGTGGAATCCTAGGGAGCTCATCTAGAAAGGCATGTGGAAATTCATTCACAATTGGTACAAACTCAAGGCTAGGTGTCTCGACATTGGTGTCCGTAACACGGACTAAATGATAGATACACCCCTTCTTAATTATCTTTGCGGCCTTAAGGTAAGAAATAAACCAACCTTTTGGCACTACATTATCTCCCTTCCATTCCACAATGGGCTCATTAGGAAATTCAAGCCTCAGGGTCCTAGTCCGACAGTCAAGGTTAGTAAAGCATGAATAAAGCCAATCCATACCCAATATTACATCAAAATCGACCATACCTAGTTCAATAAGATCGACCGTGGTATCCCAACACTGTACCGTAACAACACAACCTCTATAAACTCGAGCAGCCGTAATAGACTCACTAATCAGAGTAGACACCGAAAATGGCTCATGAAGTTTATCTGGTTTTATCCCAAATTCCATAGCAACAAAAGGGCTAACATAAGACAAGGTGGAACCAGGGTCAATAAGTGTATACACATCATGAGATTGGACAGTCAGAATACCTGTAACAATATCTGGAGAAGCCTCTACAGTTTGGCGACCACTCATAGCATAGAACTGGTTGGGTCCTCCTAAACTCTGCGCACCACGCCCTGCGGTTGTTGGGGTACCTCGAGCTGGAGAGGGGGCTAAGGATGTAGCAACTGCTGGACTGGATGACTGTGTTGTGCCCCTACCCACTCCCTTACGGGATGTATGACAATGCCTCTGAATGTGACCCCTCATCCCGCATCGATAGCATACGGGTAACTCCAAATAGCAAATCCCTGAGTGCATTTTCCCGCACAAGGGCACGGGGACCTCTGCTGCTGCTGGAACCTCTCTCCTGACCGACCCCGCTGATAGGATCCCCTATTGCCCTAACCGAGCCTAAAACGACTACACTGCTGCTGGCTGGGCCCTGTCTGCTCTGGAATAGAAGAACCAGACAGGGTGATAGCAGGGCGACTACCCTCACCTGCACTATCAAGTATTGAATCATCAGCCACTCCTGAGGTGGCATTGGCTTCTTGGCCAATTCTCGCTTTCTTCTTAGCTGCCATTTACTGAAAGATATAACAATGCACTAGTTAGAGGGGGAATAGTTTCATAACAAGTCTTGTCGCACGATCCAGAATATCAAAGAAGGGTGTTATTCCTAAATGCCCAAGTAGCCTCCAACTTATTGATGTGGTCGACTACACACTGATAAGAAGGACTCTACTAGACACGGCTTCGTACATCTTAAGACACTTTAAAATCTTAGGCTCTGATACAAAGTTTGTCACGCGCCAACCTCGGGAGGCGCAACCGGTGCTCAATCGAGTTTACCCAACTGAGCAAGCCTTATCAAACCCTTTCTACCCAACTCAATATGATTAAGAAAACCATGTTTTCGTTTATTTAAACAATAGGAAAGGTTGTATATTCGACATTGATAGATCATTTCATATCACAACCTTAAACCATAAATAAGTTTTCAAGATTCCATACAGTTACAGTTTAGAGAGACAAGAGTTAGATTTACTACATAGTTCATAGACCCGTCCAACACACGTACATAACCCACACAAACGTCTACAGAGCCTTTAAGGATATAAAAGACAAATATGACAATGCCGGCAACAAGGCCCCAGCTATACCTCAAAAGTGGATATCTATAACAAAAGATGTACAACATAACCCTTTGGAGGAGATATGGGCTCATCAAGACTTTGATAAGAGGATACTCCGCCACACGCGATCGACACTATCCACTATGGAGCCACCTACATTCATTTAAAAATGTAGCGCCCCCGGCAAAAGGGACGTTAGTACAATGGAATAGTACTAGTATGTATAACTAAACTCCATTTTATTAAAAAGAATTGTCATGCAAGAACAAGGAAATCAAGAGAGACAATCAAAGGTTTTAACCGGACACCACATCATTGATAAAAGAATTATATAATCTTTCACATAATTTCAACATCTTTAGTTTGGGGCATTCCTTTCATATGTTCCTCATTGTTCTCAATACCACCGCTATCTTGAGCGAAGTCCGATCGCAACCCGATCGGCTAGGTTGCCTCATTTGAGACATATACCTCAATAACCATTTCATTTCCCTTTTTCTAAATTCAATATCATCACATTACCACTATGTGTGCGGCATGGTGTCCGATCACGGCTTGATCGGTTAGGCCGCCTTACCTAGGCATTTTTCCTTTCTCATCAATCATCTCATTTCAATCTTTTTTCACATATATCATTTCATAGGCACTTGGGGCCACAGCTATCACGTCATATATTTGGCACTAGGCCACATTTCACATCATTCTCAATTTCAATGTTAGATTTGTAATTTAGGGTAATATGTGCACACAAGAGAAAATAAAATTGTAATCATAGATGAGACTTCACATAGATGGCACAACATAGGCAGCTTCAATCTCAATTTAAGGTCTACGCATTTCAATACATGATTCATATTCCATGCACCTTTTCAAGTTATCAAGGATAGCACATTGATCATATTGACACATCTTTCACGCATATAAGCTTGCAACCCCAAATTCATGTGAAACAACAATCAATACAATAGTTCAACTTAAATTTTATCGTATTTACTCAAACGCCAACAAAGCTCAATTTCTAAAAGATAGGGTTTTAGCCATACATACATCAACTGAGCTTTCCTTAATCCTATAATATTCCAGAATGTTCCCACTTCAATCTATTTAAGCAATGTAGCACAATTGAATCCATAATTAGAAAAAGATCATAATCTAAGCTCACTTGAGCATTTTATCAAGCATTGAGTGTTCATTGAGGCCTTATGGTCCTTTTATGCAAGATTACACTAGCCCATTCCCCATGTCTCTCTATTTATAATTTCCACATATCTTTTAAGAACACATGCATGAAATGCAATCACCCTTATCCCTATGAATTACCTCACTAATGACCCCTTATAGATATGTATAAAATTAAGAGCTGAGGTGATGAAGTCTTACCTCCTGGGATGAAGGTTTGGGTGCCCCACTTGATTATCTTCAATGTTTTAACAAGGATTTGTGGAGCAATTTTGATGAAAGATACTTCCCCTCTCTTAGACCCTCCCTCTCACTCTAAAAGCACCAGGAAATAGGCTAAAAAATGAGCTATTGCACAGAATATAATGATAGGAGGGTCGGGTTTTAAATTTAGAAATCTAGAGCCCCAACTCAGATCTGCACTCGTATATGCGATCGTAAAATTGACATGTGCCCCATAGAATGGACTGCAAAAATGCTTCCAAAACCTGAACAAACTGCCTGGGTATGCGACAAGAATGCGGTCTGTATACCTGTTCTGTAGTCGCACAATGCACCGCAGAACTGCCCCTTGCAAAAACTCTAAGGGGATTGTGCAATGACTATGCAGCCCACATATCGACTATGCGATCACATAATTGGCCACATAGTTTACCTCAAAATTAACCATCACACTGCCTGATTCTGTGGCGACTATGCGGTTCGCGTAGCTATTATTCGACCGCATAGTTGTTCGTATAATCGCACTTTTCTGGAAAATACTATTCTTTAACTTTTTAATGTACAGATCAATCCAAAGGGTCCGAACCACGCGATCTTGCTCGCCATGAAGAATTTTATGAATTTCTAACACATGATCCTAACTTGGAACCACGAGATTCGGGTTTTTGAGTAGAAATTTCATAGGGCCTTACACAACCGAATAGGTAGTACATATAGGGATGAAGTGCACGGACTTGGTCAGCTAATCCACAATCACCCAAATAGCATCGAATTTTTTCAAAGTCCGTGGGAGCCCAACTACAAAGTCCATGGTGATCTGCTCCCACTTCCACTATGGAATATATATCTGCTGAAGCAAACTACCCGGTCTCTGATTCTAATATTTCACCTTCTTACAATTGAGACACTGGGCAACAAATTCCACAATATCCTTCTTAATTCTCCTCCACCAATAATACCGTCTTAGATCCTGATACATCTTCGCGGCACCCGAATGAATAGAATACCGCGAACTATGAGCCTCCTCTAGACTCAACTCTCGAAGTCCATCTACATTGGGAACACATATCCGGCCTTGCGTCCTCAACACCCCATCATCATCAATATTCACATATTTGGCATCATCATGCTGAACTTTGTCCTTTAGGACAAGCAAATGAGGATCATCATACTAGCGCTCTCTGATGTGATCAAATAAGGAAGACCAAGAAATCACACAAACTAATACCTGACTGGGCTCCAAAATATCTAACCTCACGAACCGATTGGCCAAGGCCTGAACATCAACTGCAAGAGGTCTCTCCCCAACTGGAATATACACCAAACTGCCCCATACTCACCGCCTTCCTACTTAAGGCATCGACCACTATATTGGCCTTCCCCTGATGGTTCCAAATAGTGATATCATAGTCCTTTAGCAGTTCCAACCGTCTGCGCTGCCTCAAATTTAGATCCTTCTGCTTGAACAAGTGCTGGAGGCTATAATGATCAGTAAATACCTCACAAGACACGTCATACAGATAATGCCTCCAAATCGTCAACACATAAATAATGGCAGCCAACTCCAAATCATGAATAGGGTAGTTCTTCTCATGGGGATTCAACTGACGAGAAGCATAAACAATAACTCTACCCTCCTACATCAACACACACCCAATAACAACTCTGGAAGCATTACAATACATGGTATATGAACCGGAAGCTGATGGCAAAACTAATACTGGAGTTGTGGTTAAGACAGTCTTGAGCTTCTGAAAGCTCGCCTCATTCTCATCCGACCATGTGAATGGAGATAAATACCCTCACTGGACACCATGTGCCCCAAGAAAGCCATTGAGCTGAGCCAAAACTCACATTTGGAGAACTTTGCATAAAGCTTCTCCTCTCTCAATCTTTGCAACACAACTCTCAAATGCTCCGCATGCTCCTCCTGACTATGTAAGTACACCAGAATATCATCAATGAAGACCATGAAGAATGAGTCAAGATAAGGCCGAAACACGTTGTTCATCAAATGCATGAACGCTGCTGGGGCGTTGGTCAGCCCAAAAGACATCACAAGGAACTCATAATGACCATATCTAGTCCTGAACGTTGTTTTAGGAATATCCAAGTCCCTGATCTTCAACTGGTGATGTCACGCCCTGAACCTGGGAGCGAGACCTACACCTGGTGCCTCACCTATCCTTGTGTACCAACTTGCGACTAAGGAACTCTGAACATGTGATTTCATACTTTATCCATGGGCCACATTGTAAGACAACTGCGAATGCTAACTAAATATCAATATAAAGCTGGGCCGACAAGGCCGTTATAATTATTGCAGCTGACAAACCAAACAAATATATATACATGACCTACAAGCCCAATATATTGCACTAACTGACAGGATATGTCTATAAGCCTCTACTGATGGATATACTGTGATCGAAATAGCTTCCCGAGCTACGGTAACATGTATACATATATATACAAGATGTATATAAGGTTTTAGACCCAGAAACTCCGAAAGGCATGGAGCTTACTGATCAAGCTGAACTCGGGCAGCACTTATTGAAGAGGCCTACCCATCTATCTGTCTGACCTGCACTCATGAAATACAGCGCCCCCAGAAAAGGGACGTCAGTACGAAATAATGTACTGAGTATGTTAGGCAATATACTGAAAGCTAAAACTGAACTGAAAATATAATAACTGCAAGTAGTTGGAAGTCAAAGATAATTTAAAGATATGCTTACCTGCTGATACTAACTCAACTTTCTCAGTATAGTAAGTAAAATAGTTGTTCGGCCCTATAAGGCTCGGTATATATATATATAATTTCTCTACCGTAGTAGGCTCGCTCATAGGCACTCGGCCATACTAGTCTTTGTATCCGACCAACTGGGCTCGCTCATAAGTGCTCAACCACAGTAGGCTCGATATATAACTTACCATCTGATCAGAGGTTGCCCAATAGAGGCCTGTCCATCGATTATAGCTCGATGGTAATGAAAATACTTTTAATACTGTATATATGTAAACTCTCTACTCTTTTGACCAGAAGAAGGAAATACTAAAATGAATATGCAGTCCTGATAAGAAGAGTACGGTAACTTACAAAACTAGGAAAATATATGTAATTTGCGAGACTAGCAAAATATACGTAAATTCCGGGATACGAATTTTTCTCCATGCCTCGATATCAAACTTGTGTAATTATGATATCATGCTAAAATGAAGGAAAAGCTTAGCCTTAACATACCTGTTCCCGGAATTTTTTTAAAGAATCTGCTTCTGCAAAATATGGACAAAATTCTGCTTTGAATCTCTCGAAATTTAGAAACAGAATTGATAGTTCTTTGAAATTAAAATGTTGGCTAAAATTGAATTGATGAACGAATTTTTTATGAATGAAGCTAGCTTTCAAAAATGTAATCTAATACTGCTTTAACGTTTGCTCTTTCAACCAAGACCAAATGAATTTTGATAATTGATGTCAAAAACAGAATGTCTTTTTGAACCCCAAGGCCAAAATGCTTTAAGTCTTATTTTGATAAGACTTGACTTATGTTATTGTCACCTACATATAATTTAATATGAGTCATTCTTAAGTAGTGGCCTTTTTGCCACATTTTCTTGGGGGAAGGGATTTAATCTTATCCACTTATTAGTTAACCGGGTAATGTCCTGTTACCCGGTAATAAATCAATTACCGCGTAATTTAAACATTATCACAAATTACTTAACATTCTATTTATTCTTAAAATACTTCATATATACTTTATATATTATACTACCATGGTCATATGGTACCTTTCATGGTAATAGTTTATACTTATCGGGTATTGACGCTCGGCCCGTACTTTATCCCAAATAGATAACCTTGAACGAAACTCATTTTCTTTAATTCGTGTACCCTTTCCTTCATGGTACTTAGTTATTGCTTGTTATAAATCACATAAATATGCTAACCTCCAGATAATCTCATCCCCGAGTCTACGTCAATTAACTGAAGACAAAATTTTAACGTAGGAAAAATACGAGATGTAACAGGTGATAACCTGAACGAAGATCAATCTTGGAGAACAACCTCTCTCCCTTGAGCTAGTCCAATAAATCATCAATGCGAGGCAGAGGATACTTGTTCTTAATTGTAACCTTGTTCAGCTGCCTATAATCAATGCACATCCTCATAATACCATCATTCTTCTTTACAAATAGAATAGGAGCACCCTACGACGAAACACTGGGCCGAATAAACCCCTCATCAAGGAGTTCCTGAAGCTGCTCCTTCAACTCCGCCGGTGCCATACGATATGGTGGAATAGAAATGGGCTGAGTGCCCGACACCAAAACAATACCAAAATCAACATCCCTATCCGGTGGCATGCCCGGTAGGTCTGCAGGAAACACATCGGGAAAATTCCTCACAACTGGAACAGAATCAATGCTGCGAGTCTCTGCACTGACATCCCTCACAAATGCTAAGTATGAAAGACAATCATTCCCAACCATCCGTTGGGCCTTTACAAATGAAATCACCCTACTAGGAACATTATCAGCCGAACCTCGCCACTAAATCCGTGGCAATCCCGGCATAGCCAACGTCACTGTCTTAGCATGACAGTCCAAAAGAGCACAACACAAAGATAACCAATCCATTCCCAATATCACATCAAAATCAACCATGCTAAGCAACAAGAGATCCACTTGGGTATCCAACCCCCCAATAGTCACTACACACGATCGATATACACGATACACAACAATAGTATCACCCACAGGTGTAGAGACATGAACAGATGAAACAAGAGACTCGTGGGGCATATCCAAATAATGGGAAAAATATGATGACACATAAGAAAATGTGGAACCGGGATCAAATAATACAGAGGCATCTCTGTGGTAGATTAAGATAATACCTGTGATCATAGCATCTAAAGCATTAACATCTGGCCTGGCTGGGAGGGCATAGAAAGGGGGTTGACCACCACCTGATCGAACTCCCTCTCTAGGGTGACCCCTAGCTGACTGACCTCCACCCCGAGCTGACTAAGCGGGTGGAAGTAACAGTGCTGAAGCTGAAGGCTGACTCCTCTGCTGGGATGAACCTCCCGTAAGACGGGGACATAACCTCTTGATATGACCCAAATATCCACACTCAAAGAAACCCCTCGTAGCAAGTGGCAATGGGGACTGAAGGGAGCCCCGTGCGCCGGGATGCCCACTAGAAGAAACCGGTATAGAAGAGCCATGAACTAATGGTTCCTGAGTCGAACTTTGAGCTGGAAGGGCTCTGAGAGACGAGTAACCCTGATGTGAACTATGAGAACCATGTCCAGATGACCCACCACGGTGACCTAAACGGGCTGGCGGAGCATGCCTGAATGAACGGCCTCTACCGTGCTGAAACTGGCCTCCCGAAGAAGAACCCCTAAAACTCTCAGATCCCCGAGGGCTCTTGGCCTCCCTCTCCTCTCGCTCCTGGTCACGAACTGACTCAATCTCTCTGGCAATGTCAACGACCTCCTCATAATAAGTGCCAAATACTCTCTCTCTGGTAAGAAAAATTCGTAGCTGATAGTTGAGGCCATCAACGAACCTCTTGATTCTCGCCCTGTCCCTGGGAACCTGTCAAGTAACATTGTTGATACCCAATATTTCCTCACATGTTTCTTAAATACATATATATAATTTTAAAATAGCACTTATGTGGTTATAAGCATGCATAAGCACTTTTATAATTTTTTCTATAATTGTAAAAGCCCTAAATCAATTTATTTCTTCTCTTTTATTTATAAAATATCCAATAATTATCCTTTAAATTAATTTTGTGATGAATTAGTCATTTAAATTTATTACTTATGCCCTCATAATTTTTTAAATATTTTAGTGTATTTTTTATAATTGCATTTAAATTTTTAGGCTAAATTACATATCTTTGCAATGATAGCCCATGTTAACATATAATTACTTTATTGATGCACAAAATGGTGTTTTATATTTTAAAAATATTAAATAACTATTTTAAATTATTTAAGTACACAAAAATATTTTTTGGAACCCATTTATCATTTTTATAAATTATGTATTTTCTAAAAAGTGGCTATTTAAAGCCTGGCCCATTTTTATTTCAATTTTAGCCCCAAATTCAACCCAATACCAGCCCAATCCGAATTAAAATTACCCAACCCAAACCCTGCTACCCAATCCAGCCCAAAAACCCCTTCTAATCTCGACTGTTAATCATAGATATCAACGGCCACAAACGACCCTTCCTAAAATAAACCAAAAGACCCCCTAAAACCCTTTCATTCTACACCATCCGCCGCCCTGAAACCCCTCTCTTCTCTCAAACGCTCTCAAACCTAACCCTAATCGGACCTAATCATCACTCGTCCATGGCTATCTATGGTGGTTTCTCCCCACCCACAGGCCTCCAATGGCCTCCCTCACGTTAGTCTTTCCATCTCCAGGGTCCTCAAGGGACCAGGGCTAGTTGGCTTGCATCTAGGGTCCCTTTCTCGCCTGCTTCAGGCTATTCCAATATGATTCCAAGCAAGATTATCCTATAATGACTATGATCTATGGGTTTCTAAGCATGTTTCTTCACCTCTGTGTTATTCCCTTTGAAAACCCTAATTTCTTTTTTTGAACCTCTTAGATCTGTACAGATCTGCGATGATTTGAACTTGTTTCATATGAGTTTTACAACAACTTTGAGATTCTTTACAAGACTCGTATGATTTTCAAGTGATTTTCATCTTTTTCTAAACTAGGGTTTCCGAAAATTTCATTTACAAAATATTTGATGATTTTTGAGTGTTTAATCTTCTACTTCTTATGTGTTTTGACTGATCTTGTAAACCTTAACTAGCTTGTACTAAAAGCCCTAATTTTTAACGTTCTTCATTTGGTTTTCTGAGTATTGGTATTCTGATTGTGTTTTTGCTTTGGTTCTTGTGATTCCTCATGATTTTCTTGTCTTGATATGCCTCTACTGAATTTCTTAGTTCAACCTTTCACTGATTCTATATGCTTGTGTTCATCCTGACTATTCATGTTAAGACCTATGTCTTTCTCCTTGAATTAGTGTCGTTTTAACTATTTGTTTCGTTAAAATTATGTGTTGAATCCTGACTATTCATTTCTTACCTTATTTTATTTGCTAAACTTGTTACTCTATACGTGATTTTCTCCTTGACTATTCTGGCATTCTTATTCCCTGATTTGATTTGAACTCTTTTCCTTAACAAACTTTGATTCATATTTTTTGATTGAAGCATTTGCCTTAATTAGCTTTCCCTTTGCCTTATTTGTTATTTGCTGAACTTTATTGATTGTTTTCTTAATTGAAACTTATGTTCAATACTCTTAATTACCTACTCTATACCCGAAGTTTATTTGATTCTTTTCCTTAAATATCTAGTATGCTTTTACCTTTGATTTGATTATCCCTTGATTAAGGGAAAGACTTGCTGATTTTTACATGTGATTGATTCCCTGAATCTCTCTAATTGCTACTTAATTGATCCCTTACCTTATTTTGCTAAGCTTTTGATTACTATATAAACTCCCTCCTATTCTCACTTCTAGAGACAGAACATTAGTTTACAACGCACACTTACACTCTAAATCTTTCTTTTCTCCTCTGCTACTTGTGATATTCACTGGTCTAGCCGACTGAAAGCCAAGGCTAGATATTGGAACTTCATCCTCTTTATATTCTGCACTCTTTTCTTCAAATGGTATGTCTCTAGTTAAGTTTTGAAATCCAAACCCTATATGTTTCATTCTTGCACTAGTTCATCAGTTATGAGTTCAACTTGTATTCCTACCTACTTCTTTGCTTAGCATGTCTAAACTCTACCTGTTCAATGTATTCTTTATATTCTGCACTCTTTCCTGCTTACTTCTTTACCTAGTATATCTAAATTGTATGTTTAATCATGTTCAAGACATGTCAACTATGATCTATGTCTTAACCACTTCTTGTCCATGTTTAGCCTGTTAAGTCTCTAAAACCCTAAGTATTTTTATGCAGTTTGTTGACTATATGTTTCTTCTATACCCTATCCATATACCCCAATATGACTCTTATGTGCCCCAATCCCTTTATCCCCCTGTGAAATCTGTTTGTTAAGTGTTTTCCGAATTTGGATGTTTTTATGACCAATTGATTGTCTGCTATTTTGGTACTCTTCTCAAATTGTCTTTTACTGTCAAACTATTTCCTATTTTCTGAAAACCTTTTTACTCCTAAAGTCATCTCTGTACTATTTTCAAAATCTTATAACAACTATGTCAAGCACTCTCACTTCACTCTTGGAATACTAGGTTCTGCCACTCTGATATGTGTACTGTCTTGAGATGCTTGAGATCTCCCTAAACTCTGGCATGTCATAGCTGGCCTTTTTACACTGCACCTAAATCAGTTATGGTTTGAGAAAAGGTCCAGGTGTGAGGGCTGCCCGGATCCTTGAGGTCCTTAGGAAACTCTGACACACCTCGACATGAAATTGGCTATGGAACTTTGGGAATTTGAGGCTATTGGAGGCTGGGAAGTCATTTGGGCCTATTGTAGGCTCCCTATATATTAACTCTTATTTATTTATGTACTTTTTATTTTAATTCAATGGTCTGTAATAATTATTGTAAACAAACATTGGGTTGATTAGTGAATATATATATATATATATATATATATATATATATATATATATATATATATATGTTGGGTAAATTGGGTACCATGCCTATAGGGTCGTGTTGATTCATATGTGTTTTCTATGTTTGCTTTGCTTCCACAATATTAAAAACCATGTCTATAGGATCTAAATGGCTTTAATAAATTAGATCACGCCTATAAGATTAAAATCAGCTTTTAATAATTAGATACCATGCCTATAGGAATTAAAATCAGTGCTAAAACTAGTTTAGTTAAATAAATCCATCTAATTCGCGTTTGTTTATTCTAAATTAGATTAATCAATTAATCTGTCGCTTCTTAAATAAGTTTTCAAACACTACCTTAAAATTAATACTGCAAGAAAGCATGCTTATAGGATCTCAAGTTGTTATTTAAAAATCATTTTACTGTTTTACTGCATTTCCAATCACTATAGATACCATGCTTTTAGGACGTCACTATTATGCGCTTAGGCAAGCCTATAGGACGATTAAAATCCTGCAACTATAAAAATTGCGCTTTGTTATATAAATCTGCTCACATTTAACAGGTCTAAAATTAGTAGGCAAGCTAAATAGATCTTTGACGCTTGGTCCTAATTCAATGTTGTATAATCCCTGCTCACCTAGATATCATGTTCTAGGATTTGTGGAGGTGACTGTGAGCCTGTAATTTTTCTCTTTAAATGTAGTCCTAATTGTTTTTGATTGACGCCTAGACTTTTATCCTTTAAAACATTAGGAAGTTCTAGAACTACCTAAATTAGATGTCCTATATACCTCCAGGGCCATAAGGAAGGGACGAGTAATGCACGCATAGGATATTTTTCAAGGTTGCTAGAACGCTTTAGGCTATGACCAAGGGGAGGGAATTGGGTAGTAAGGATATAATGACTACGCGCTAATGTCACGTGTAGCCCCTCATTGAGGAGTGATTAATGGGCATTGTGTGAGTATGATCCTATAGGCTAACCAACCTAGGAACTCTCTTTCCCAACTCCTGTTGCTTAAATAAATTTACTTTTCTTTACATATGTGCAAGTTGTTCAAACCTCTCTCCTGCTCCCATTACCTGAATCATACATGTGCTTAGAATGCCAACACATGCCTTCATTTGCAAGTATGTGTTTAGACTATTTATTTGTTAAAAAGACTAATTCACATAAGTATAAGTTCGGCCGGGACCCACCTTTGAGGACCGAGAGGGGTGCCTAACACCTTTCCCTCAAGGTTATTTCGAGCCCTTACCCTAAATCTCTGGTAATGCAAACTACTCTAAGAGTTTATCGCTCTAGGTGCCCTAACACACCATAATCCATTAGGTGGCGACTCTTCAAATACCCAAATCCCAAAGATGAAATGAGTTATTACCCCCAAGAACGTCGTAACCCGGACTTTTCTCCGCAGAGGAAAAAAAGAGGGCACGACAGCATGGCGACTCCGCTGGGGATTTCTTAGGCTCTTACCATAACGAACTTATCTTTTGAGAATTAGTCCAAGCATGCTCCATCCCACATACCCTTTCCTCTTATTTGGATTTAACTGTCTATTTTTTTAAAAACATTTATGATTCTTTTATTCCTGAAACTAACTTGTCTCTTTGTTTTCTTTCTGTAATTGTCTTTCAATTATTTAAATACTGCATTTATTATTTTTCTACGTGCAAATACTTGACTACATGCTATTTATTGCTGTATAAATCATGCTCCACATCATATTTCACTCGTGCGTATTAAATCCTATAGCAACACTTGATGAGTGGTTACGCTCTTCCTATTTATTACCCTTAAATTTGAAAAGGCTTATTTGCGGTAAAACTAGATGGTTCCATGCCTTTCCCCCTCAAGTTGTCCGCTTGAGGGTACCAGTCAAAATCCCCGTAGTAACCTTACTCTAATTGAAATTGTGCATGCATCATGGTCAAACCTAGTCGAATTAATATGTTGTCTATATAATAATCCTTTAAGACGAGGCTTTTCCAAAAGTCCACTAGGGTTTCCATAATTCCAACGGACACAACCACATTCTGTGCATTAATTTGGAGAACTAAATGCCAATATGTTAATCATGAATGTATAAATAGTCGAGTCTGGTGGGGAAGAAGGGCCTAACCTTTTTGTTTTGCAGAAAATGAGGCACGAGGTCCCCAGATTCGGTATGGTTAGAAACATTCCACCATTGTTGCTAGATTGGTGGGAGGACCTTTCCTCAAGTGACAAGAAACATGTAAGAAAGTACCTCGGAAATTGCCTTCCCTGCTAGACATTTAGCCAAACAACAAGTTGATCGAGGCTGCTACTTTGTTATGGGACAGTGTAAGGTCTGTGTTCCATTTCGGCAACATAGAAATGACTCCACTCCTAGAGGAAATTAGGGGACTTGCGGGATCTGCTTGGGATAGCCCTAGGCTATTGGTACCGGAGAACCGTACTGGTAAGGGTTTCCTAAAGATAATGGGGTTGAAGAAAAATGATGACTTGGGATGCCTGGAGAAGTCCTACATACCCTTCGAGTACCTGTATGAGAGATATGGCCATAGAAAGTCCTACCGTACCTTCCGCAATGAGCTCTTTATCACTTCTCTGGGACACATCCACCGCAGAGTGTTCGTGTTCATCGTATGCATCTTGGGCTTGATAGTGTTCCCTATGAAAGGGAAATAATCCATACTAGGTTGGTCACGGTCACCAATACTTTGATGGAGGGGATCAGTGGGCAAACATACATTATAGTCCCTATGATCATAGCCGACATCTAAAGGGCTTTGGAGCGCTATCAAAGAGGGGTCAAACAATTCGAGGGTTGTAACATGTTGCTGCAGTTGTGGTTATTAGAACATCTTCAAAAGGGTCACTATTGCCAAGAGTTTCCGGGAAGGGCTTGAAACGACCATATTTCCTTTCATCACCCCAAGTGGATGACTTACATTCAGGACAGGTTTGCTCAGCCAAAAAGTGCCAAAGAGTGGGTAGAGTTCTTCGACAATCTGACTGAGGAACAGGTGCAATGGATGTTTGAATGGTTCCTAACAGACGAATTCATCATAAGATTTAGGGACGCTCCACACTTGATACTGATTGGGTTGAGAGGGATATACCCCTATGTCTCTATCCGAGTCAAGAGGCAAGCAAGCAGGAAACAGGTAGTACCTAGTATCGCAAAAATGAGCCATTTCAGAGTAGACTTTCAAGATGATGATGTCCCTTACAAGTGCCAAGCTCAGGACATGTGGCACTACAATATTGTTGTAGAAAAGAACACCATTGAGCTAGACAGGTATCATGCGGGTGTGAATCTCTCTACCCAGCATGGTTAGAGGACAATCTGAAGGGGATGGTGATGCCAGGAACTAGTCAAGGGAATAAAATAATAGACGAAGAAGCTGAGGCTCAAGTCAAATACAACAGGCAGCACAAGAGGGTCCACGACTCTAAGAATCAACACAGGGAAATACACGAGAAAAACATAAGATTGATCGATGAGTGGAAAGAGATGTCTATCACTTCCAACAGAAAGTTGGAATATCTGGAGTGAGGACTTGAGGATTGAATGTTGAAAGAAGTGAATGAGGACATCTGGCCTGAGCCTACCTGCTGCTAGGTCTGCACGAGTTGGGGAACCTGTATGATGAAGTCAAGAAGATTGAATATGGGGAAGGTCCTTCTAGGACCAAGTAGGCTAGATTTATTAGCTTTCCTTAATGTAATAAGGCCAAGTGCCAATAGTGACTTACTTTTCTATTGTCTTATTGTCATTTTGGGATTCGTCTGTTTTCACATTATGAAATGAAGCATTTACTGGAATCTAAGGTTCTCCAAATTTATTTGTTGCTAGGACTACCTCGGGCACAACAAGGATCCCAAATTAGGCCATGAATTTATATTCACGCAATATGTGTTTATATACTGCAAACATTTCAGAATACTTACTGACTTGTCTACCTTTTATTTCTCTTTATTCTCTATTCCCATCCCCTAAGGATGGTTCGCACATACTGGCCTCATCAGCATATCACACCATATCTAGTGTCCCTCCATCTCCTCCTCCTCCAAGCAATACAAAAGGCAGAGAAAAAGCAAAAATGGACGACTTAAGTGGCATCCGAAAGTAGAAAATTGAGAATGTAGAAACTTCAGATGGATGGAGTACTCCAGCACCAAATGATCTAGTCTTGAGATTGGAACAAAAGATATTGGAATTACAAGGAGAACTTGAGCAGGATCGCAACTTGGCAAACTTGTCACTCACCCTGAATATCTCTGACATCAACCAACAAAACACAAAGAACCCAACACCTCCCCAAAACACACAAATCCAACACCCACAAAATCCTTCTGCACCTAATCAATACGTAACCCCACCCTAAAATCTCAATTCCTTACTTGTACCAACTCCGCCACAACATCAGCATCAACTGATTTAGTACTCACCAACCAACATTTACCACACTCCCCAAAACACACCACAACCCATTCCCGATCCTCAAAACTCAACCAATGACCATCATTACACCCAAGTCACCGGTACCTATCAAAGAAATCCTATATATGTGGAAACTGTACCTCACTCTATCCAACCAATCTCCTATGCACCAGAATCCTCTAAGAAGGACCTCCTCATTAAAAACATAGCTGAAGAACTCAAGAAGTTGACGAGCCGGGTTCAGTGCGTCGAAGGCGACAAGGGAATATAAGGGTTGAACTATGAAGACCTATGCATACAGCCAGATGTAGAACTACCAGATGGGTACAAACCTTCCAAGTTCTAAATGTTTGACGGTATAGATGATCCCAGGGTTCATTTGAGGACCTATTGTGACAAGCTTGTCGAGGTCATAAAGGATGAAAAGATCTGAATGAAACTCTTTATGAGGAGTCTTACTGTTGATGCTTTGTCCCGGTACATCAGTCAGGATCCCAAGAAATGGTCTAGTTGGGTGAGTATGGCATCGGATTTCATGGACCGGGTCAGGTTCAATACAGAGAATGCACTGGATGTTTTCTACATCCAGAATCTTAAGAAGAAATCTACCGAGACTTTCTGCGATTATGCTACTCGTTAGAGGTCAGAAGCAGCCAAGGTCGGGCCATCTTTGGACGCAGAACAGATGAACAAGTTCTTCGTCAGAACACAGGATCTGCATTATTATGAAAGATTGATGGCTATTGAAAACCATAAGTTCTCTGATATCATCAAGCTTGGGGAAGAATTGAGGAAGGCATCAAAAGCAGGATGGTGACAAATTTTGAGGCATTATAGGCCACAAACAAGGCGTTACAATCAGACGACATATCAAAGAAGAGAGACGTTGGGGCAGTAATGGTAGCCCAAGGCCCAAAATTTCCACTTACCTATCAAACACCTCTACCCGCATATCAAACACCTCCACTTACATATCAAAAATCTCCACCCACATATCAATCACCTCCGCCCATATACCAAGCATCACCGCCTACATATTAGCCTTCATCTCCCAGATATTCCTAACCAGCCACTGTCCATCACACCTATAACTCCCAACCATCCCATTTCCAATCACCTTCAACTCGCCAAAACTTTCTAAGAACACGGCCAATTTTGACCGTAAGCCACCCAGACAATACACTGCCATTGCTAAACCCATCGACCAACTATATGAAAGGTTGAAAGCCGCTGGTTATGTCACCCCCATTCCTGCTGTGGCATTAGAAGATCCATCCCAATGAGTCAATCCGAACAAAACTTATACGTACCACTTCAGTATGAAGGGGCACACCACTAATGAGTGCTGAACATTGAAGGATAAGATCCAGACACTAATTGACAATAAGGTTATACATGCAAAGGAAGCCGCACCCAATGTCTGCAATAACCCCCTCCATGATCATAGAGGTGGTGGGGTACATGTGATAAAGACGAACAAAGAATGGTACCCTAAGGGGTCGATTGGGCTTATTCGATAAGTTGATGACTTTAAAGTTGCAGTCACACTTACTCCTATTGTGGTACATACTTAGTCACCAATCGAGGTCGAGGTAGCTGCACTGGTTCCATTTGAGTTAGAGGTAGCTCCACCTACGGCCACCCCTATGCCATTTGAAGTAGAAGTGGTCACAGCTTTCACAGTGACAATGTCAACCACACCTCCTTTCGACTCAAAAGCAATACCATGGGATTACGTTACCGAAGCTTAGCGAAAAGGAAAGGCAAAAATGGAGGAATCTGATGCTGCACAAGGATTGACTAGGACTGGAAGAGTCTACACACCTGATCATTTGGGAGGACCAAGTAAGGATGCCGCTACCATACATCCTGTCATTAAAATAGGGCCAGATTACCTGTGGTGGAAAGTACAAGCAAAGGAGTATTCCGTTATTGACCATCTGAACAAAACCCCAACTAAGATATCCATCATGTCACTATTGTAAAATTTAGAGGCGCACAAGAACGCTTTAATAAAAGTGTTGAGTGAAGCTTATGTAACCAATAACGTCACTGATGGAGAGATGGCCAATATGGTAGGGAAAGTACTGGAGAGTCACAAGATCATCTTCCACGAAGATGAGCTACCACCTGAAGGGTTGAATCATAACCGAGCATTGCATATTACAGTGCAATTTGAAGACAAATTCATCGCCAGGGTTTTGGTTGACGGAGGTTCGAGCCTCAATATTTGTCTGTTAGACACTCTGAAAAGGTTGGACAAAGGTTTTCATGAAATACTTGTAGGAATCATGAACTTGAAAGCTTTCGATTGGTCTCAAAAGACCACAATCGGGGAAATCAACCTTTGCTTGAAGATGGGGCCAACTTGGTTCGACGTTGAATTTCAGGTGCTCGACATACTAGCCTCATATAATCTTCTATTGGGCCGACCATGGATCCATGCCACTGGAGCCTTGCCTTCTACACTACATCAAGTCGTGAAGTTAAAATGGAATCGTCAAGAGGTGATCATTCATGGTGATGGGAGTAACCCTATTTACACCAGTCAAACCATCTCAGTCATTGGACATAGGAGAAGGCTAGGAGGGGAAACCTATCATCACATTGAACGCGTCAATTCCATCGAGAAAGATAAATGGTGGAGCAGTAAAATAGGAAGCATATTAGCATGGTCTGGGCATGAGCCCGGCAAAGGACTAGGGAAGAATCTTCAGGGTATCACCAAACTGAAACAGCTAAAGGGTCATGGTACTACCTTTGGGCTCGGATATCAGTACATATGGAAATAATGATTGGTTGCCTCCATGGTGTAGACCGTATTACCCTCTCGAGAAATTAGTGCCACATCTAGATCAAGATTTTCACCAAGATGATATAATATGGGGAACTGCAGAAGAGGAAGCATTAGTTGGGTTAAAGAATCTGTTCTTGGAGGATGAAGACATGGACTGCAATGCCATAGTTGAGGAGGAGGAGGAAGAAGGCCTCACTATTCAGACTATGAAGAAGGGAGCTATTCTCAGGAACTGGACCATCAGATCGTCCCGGGCCCGCCGAGTCCCTAGGTAGCTTGGTAGATTTTATTTCTATAGCCATTCTAGGCATTTAAAATTTTCAGTAATTTTGATTTAAAGACTTGCTTGTTTCAAAAATAAATGCTCGATTCTTCAAGCCGCACTTGTGTAGATGTTGTTTAATTTTAATCAAATGCATTTGCTCTTTATTATTCATTACTATTTTCTACACATTTTCTTTTTACAACGTTATTATTACTTTTTCTGATGAACCGGTGACTGCGATATATAATGAGGCAATGCAACATGAAAATAGTGATTCAGATGAAAAAGATGAGATACCCGAGGAAGTTGAAAACTTTGAGAATAAGCCTAAGTCCAATATGGACAAAACCCAAGCAGTAAACTTGGGGGATACCGAGACCGTCAAGGATACTCGCATTAGCATTCACTTGTCACCAGCAGAGAAGGAAGAGTACATCCTTTTTCTAAAAGAATATGAGGACATTTTCGCATGGTATATGATGACATGAACTTTTTGAGCACTTCCATAGTGGCTCACAAGTTGCCTAATAAGCCCATTTGTCCACCAGTGAAGCAGAAACTCAGAAAGTTCAAACCCGACATGAGCCTGAAAATCAAGGAGGAAGTTACCAAGTAGATCAAATCCAAAGTTCTCAATGTGGTCGAGTACCCAACCTGGTTAGCTAACATTGTGCTAGTTTTGAAGAAGGATGGGAAACTCAAGGTATGTGTTGACTATCGGGATTTAAATAGAGCAAGTCCCAAGGACGGATTTCCACTACTAAACATACACATTTTGATCGACAACTGCGCCAAGCATGAACTCCAATCCTTTGTAAATTGCTTTGCGGGTTATCACCAGATCTGGATGGATGAAGAAGACGCAGAGAAAACAGCTTTTATCACACCTTGGGGGGTATACTGCTTCAAGATGATGCCATTTGTTCTAAAGAATGCTGGGGCTACCTACGTAAGAGTCATGACAACCATCTTCCATGATATGATACACAAAGAGATAGAGGTGTATGTAGACGACGTCATTATCAAATCCAAGAGGTCCGCAGATCACATAGCGGACTTGAGAAAGTACTTTGACAGACTACAGAGGTACAACTTGAAACTGAACCCCGCAAAGTGTGCATTCGGGGTTCCCGTAGGAAAGTTGTTGGGATTCATTGTCAGTCGTCGAGGAATCGAGCTGGATCCATCTAAAGTAAAGGCTATTGAGGAGTTACCACCACCTAGGAGAAAAAAGGACGTGATGAGCTTCATAGGATGTTTCATTTATATCAGTCGCTTCATAGCACAGTCCACAGTCATATGTGAACCCATCTTCAAGATGCTGAGGAAAAATGTCGAAACAAGCTGGACAGAGGATTGTCAGAAAGCCTTCGACAAAAACAAAGATTACTTATCCACCCCATAAGGTTTGGTCCCGCTAGAGCCGGGGTGGCCTTTTCTACTCTATCTATTTATATTAGATGGAGCTTTCAGATGTGTTCTAACACAACATGAAGATATAGGGAGAAAGGAGCAAGTCATATATTACTTCAGTAAGAAGTTCACACCTTACGAAGCATGATACTCTTTGCTGGAACGCACTTGCTGTGCTTTGACCTGGACAGCCCAGAAGTTGAGGCATTACTTCTGTGCCTATACCACATACCTTATATCCAGGATGGACCCTTTGAAGTATATATTTCAGAAACCCATGCCGATTGGGAAGTTGACCAAGTGGCAGATACTGTTGAGCGAGTTTGATATCGTCTACATAACTCAAAAGGCGGTCAAAAGGCAAGCATTGGTAGATCATCTTGTTGAAAATATGGTGGGAGAAGATTACGAGCCCTTGAAAACGTATTTTCCTGATGAAGAAGTGTCATTCATAGGAGAAGACATTATCAAAGCATACGACGGTTGGAGGATGTTCTCTGACGGAGCTGCAAATTTCAAAGGAGTGGGCATTGGAGCAGTTTTGGTATCAGAAATGGGTCAACATTATCCGGTATCCGCTAAACTCAGATTTCCCTATACCAACAACATGGCAGAATATGAAGCCTGCATACTAGGACTCAACAAGGTAGTTGACATAAATATTTAGGAGGTGCTGGTAATCGGTGATTCAGATTTGCTCGTGCACCAGGTACAAGGAGAGTGGCCCACCAAGAATTCCAAGATATTGTCACATCTGTACCATGTGCAGTAATTGAGAAAGAGGTTCACGAAGATAGAATTCCGACATATGCCTAGAATTTAGAATGAGTTTGTCGATGCATTGGCCACCTTGTCATCTATGATACAACATCAAGATAAGAATTTCATTGATCCCATCCCAGTAAGAATCCATAATCAGCCGGCATATTGTGCTCATGTTGAAGAAGAAATAGATGGAAAGCCTTGGTTCCATGACATCAGGGGGTGTTTGTCAAAGGGAGAATATGCAAAGCACGCAAACCACACTCAGAAATGCAAACTCCGGATATTGTCCAATCACTTCTTCCACAATGGAGGAAATCTGTACAGAAGAACTCCTTATTTGGGATTGCTAAGATGTGTTGACGCAAAAGAAGCTTTAAATTGCTTGAGGACGTACATGCTGGGACCTGTGGCCCGCACATGAATGGTTTTATCTTGGATAAGAAGATACTTAGGACCGGTTACTTTTGGATGACCATGGAGACGGACTGCATCTAGGATGTCCGCAAATGCTTCCAATGCCAAGTACATGCCGTTATGATAAAAGTGCCGCCAAATGAGCTCAATGCAACAAGATCACCTTGGCCATTTTCTTCCTGGGTAATGGATGCCATTTTCCTGATCGAGCCCACTGCTTCAAACGGACACATGTTAATTCTGGTAGCCATTGATTACTTCACAAAATGGGTAGAGGCTGCATCTTACAAAACTGTCATTGTTGATACCCAATTTTCCCAATATATATTTTTTAATATGCAAAATACTTTCAAAATAGCATATGTATGCATATATAAGTATGCCCTATTGTTTTATTATTTTTCTTTAATTTTTAAAAGGTTTTAAACCAATTTATTTCCTTATTTTCATTCCTAAAATCCAATAATAATTTCCAAAATTATTATTTTGATGATTAATTTATGGGATTCTTATATTCATACTAAAATATAGCTAATATAATTTTTGCATATTTTTACAAAGTCATTTAGTATTTTTAAAGCTAAATTGCAATATTAGCCTCTATTATATTTAATTGCGTTTATATTTATAAAAAATGAAGTTCAGTATTTATAAATTGATAATTATGTATTACAAATCATCTTAGCAGCTTTAATTTATTTTCAGAAATTAATTTGCTAGGTTTTATAAAATAAATAAGGGAAAAGCAGCTATTTAAAATCTAGCCCCCAATTGCATTTCAATTACAACCTGAAATGGACCCCCTATTTAAACCCAATTACCCAGCCCAATTGCCATCTGAACCGACCCAACCCCAAATCCGCCTGTCCGACTCAAGACCCGGTAAATCCTGGCCGTTGATCTAAAAGATCAACGGCCCTCACGATTCCTTTCCTTTTTTAATTCCAACGACCCCCAACCCTAGCCTCATTTTCAAACTCCGCACCCTCTGAATCCCCCTTATCTCAATCCTCTCTCAAATCTTCTCAAACCCTAACCGTCGCCATCAAACTACAACCCTAATACCTCCCAAATTCTATGGCTTCCGAGGTCATCGGAGACCTGTATCCACCTCTCATGGCTTCTATGTGTTCAATTTTGCGGTCTAATGACTAGATCGTGATGGGTCTTTGTCCAGTCTTTGCTCAATGACTGTTTTTCGGTCATATCTGACCTTTCTCTGGCCAGCCATGGCTATTCGAGTCAGACTTTTGACTCTCCTGCTTAGATCGAGGGTTTTCAAAGCCTTTCTTATCATTTGGGGTTATTCTGAAACCCTAACCTCTAAAGTTCTTTCGATTTCTTTTAGATTTGTTTCACATCTATGTTTGCTCTAAACTTTTAAGCACTTTTCTCGAAGTTTCTTTTAGAACTATGCTTTCAAAACTCCTTATCTTTTCGATTAGGGTTCTGTTAAGTTATTTCAAAAAGTTTTCTTTGGTTTTTGACATGTTTTGCTATCTTTGCTCGTATTATTCTTCTGCCTAAGTTTACATGTTAAAAGTCCTAATTCCTTTTGAACTGTTTATTAGACTAATGCTGGTTTGCTTGAGTTTTGACCGATTTGTTTGTCTATCCATCTTTTAAAATTCTTCTATTGTTGAAAACCCTATTGGTTTGGATCTAAGACTGTTAGTTTAAGTACAAGGCTCGATTTGAAGTTCTTTATTTCGATACCTCTATTCCTTTGTTTAATCCTTTTGATTCTGGGTTCCTATTTCCTCTAGAACTCAAGTATGCTCGAAACCCTAATTTTTCAAAAGGAGTTTTCTTCACCTGCTACTGTGAAACCTTCACATGCTTTTGATATTCTATGTTTCTTCACTACTGATTCAATTGACTATCATGCTTTGAGTGTTGCTATCCATTGAATTTTCTTTTTGTGCTACTACTATATGCTATTTTCCTTTAGCCAACAGGTTTGGCCTCGCATGTATAATGTTTATGCACCCTATTTATATGTTGAGTCTCCTTCTTTGACTGATTTTCAAACTTGTGACTGATTTCAAACTTTTCCTTTGCGAAATTCTGATTTCACTTGCCTGTTAAGGTTAACTGATTTTTTTTCCTGTTTTGCCTTACTAAATCCTTTCCAAAATTACAGTATTTCTGTACCTAGACTCCATTGTTTGCTTAATGTTTTACTACTTCTTTTATGGCAACTGTCAGCCTGCTGAAAAATTGATTTCTTTCCTTGTTTTGAACCTGTCAATGCCCGTTAAGCAAGTGATCCCTTAATTAAAGGGAATCACTTGTATAATTGATTCTGAATCATGATTGTTTCCATGTTTATAACTTATTGCCTCTCTCTTACTCGTTTTCAAAAACTATAAATACCCTGTACTTCTTCTCTTTCAAAAACACACAAATACAAGGCATAAAAACACTTGAGTTCACACACACTCCACAAAATCTCTCTTTTTTCTATGTTACTACTATATTGTTGCCTTACCTAGCCGGCTGAAAGCTAAGGCTAGGCTGTGGGAAACTTGCTTATTTTTTCTGCACTTGCATTTCTTAGTGGTATGTACTAATTAACCTTCTGCATCAACAACAACATGCTTATTTACTATCTCTTGTATCCTTGCGTGTCTACCGTTTGTATTTAATTCAGTACCATTATTAAGCTTGTTTTAATCAACCCCTTCTTGATTCGGAATTAATGTTTTGTCATTACTTATTATGACTTATGAATTCTGAATCCCTACCTCAATTTGTTTAATACTTGTGGTTCGTTTGGGGCATGACAACATTAGACATTGCTGTGCATGACCCAAACTTGATCCTCTTAGGATCATAACCTCCATGTTTCTCTTATATGTTGTATGTTCTGGTTGATTTACAGGCATGTCAGCACTTCCTATTGATGTACATACCCCAAGTTAACCCATGCCTAAGTGTATAGGCTTCTTGCAATGGATTCCCAATCCCTTGCCCCCCTTTGTGTGAAGTTATTGACTCACTGAAATGTTAATAGCTGTCTCTCATCACCCTTTCCCTCTCCTTTATTCCCTCAACTCTTAGAACTCTATTTCTGCACTTTCACTCTCTTCTTAGACTAATGTTCTGCCCCCCTTATGTGAGCCTTGCCTTGGGACCCATGAGCTCCCTCTGAACTTGGACGCATAAGGGCTGACATTTCTATATTGCACCCATCTCTATTCTGATCATGTAACTTGGGGTGAGTACTACCCGGGGTCCTATTGAGGCCCTTAGGGAACTCTGACACACTCAAGTCTAATAAAAATTTGGATCAATGGCATTTTGAGGTGGTTTATTTCATAACTCAGAGAGGAAGTCAAGAATCAGGCTTCCTTTTGTTGTAACTTTTCTTTGTACTTTTCTGATGTAATTCAGTATTCCTAGTTTGTAATAAGTTGTAATGAACATTTGGGGTTGGCTAGTGAAAAGGGTTGGATAATTATGCATGCTCAAGGGTATAAAACATGCCTATATGACTGCGTTTTCTACATGTTCAATTCGCATTTAAAAAACATGCCTATAGAACTACTTTTAATTCTGCATATTCACATCATATTTAGAAACCATGTCTATATAACTTACTTTAAATACTGCTTATTCACACCTAGATAATCTGCCTATAGGAATTATCTAAAATCTGCACGTTTGTCACCATTTAGATATCATGTTTTTAGGGCCCAATTGGTTATAACCCAGTAGCAAGTTAAGATTCGTATAAAGTATAGAAATCATGCTTATATGAATTCCCAAGGGAAAACCTGCATGTTTCCATTGTCTACTAGATATTATGCATATAGGGGTTTGACATTATTTAGATAGTGGGGTTAAAATCAGCAATTATGCCTATAAGGGTCTACAATCAGTAATCCTAGATATCATGTTCATAGGAATAAAAATCAGCGATAGTGGATACTGTCATCTGCAGAAACTAAACTAGTCTAACTTAAACTTCGTCCATTCTGAACCCTTTTTTCTATCTAATTCCCTTATTTTAACGAGGTTTATCAAGCATGCTTATAGGATTTTAAACAATTCGTTTTGAGTTATCACTATTTCACCACCTTCTGAATTAAGTAGATATCATGCCTATAGGACCCCGTCTAAACACTTAGGCAAGCCTTAGAGTAATAACTGTAAAATTGAATCTGTTTTTTTGTTAATTGCTACAACCAGCAGGCAGGCCTGATTCGGACTTCTTATCTGAGTTATGTAATAAACATGTCTGCTTCACTAATCAAACCCCCCTCGTCTTTAGTATTTTTAATCACACCTAAAAAGTATGTGCAAGTCATGCTATATATATGCTTTGTTTGAGGAGGCATACCTAAGCCTTTATTTACTTGCATGCTTTCCCCTAATGTGCAGTGTTATTTGTTTTATATGTCGCCTTAGATTTTTATCCTTTGAAACCAATCAGCCTAATATCCCACCCTTTAGGACTGGTAGTCCTAAGTGCCTTCGGGACTGATAGGAATAGGACGGGTAATAGCATGCAATAATAATCGAGACCAATCCACGCTTTAATACCTTAACAAGTTGGGAAGGGTAGATATGGATATGATGACCGTTGCGCTAATACCATGTGTATCCCCTCTTCTGAGGAGTGTCTTACCGGGTATTGCATTGATATGATCCATGTTAGATATAAACCTAGGACCCCCTAGGACCCCCCTTTTCCTTTTATTAGCAAACTCTTTTTACTCTTCTTTTAATTGTTCTTTCTTTTTATGTGTTTAAATCCCCTAATATTTGAGCTCGTACTTGTATATTTGCTAAATTTACAATAAAATGTCTGGCTGGGAACCACACTAGTGGATCCTGAGGGGTGTCTAACACCTTCCCCTCAGGATAATTTCAAGCCCTTACCCAATCTCTGGTTATCCAAACAAACTTAGATTTGAATCTCTATTGGTGTCCTAATGCACCTTAACTCATTAGGTGGCGACTCTTCAAATGCAAAACCTAGTTCCCAAAAGGAACGAGTTTCCCTACAAATGTCATAAACCCGATTTCGCAAGAAAAAGGGGGTGCGACAGCATGGCGACTCTTTTGGGGATCTTTAGGCTTTTACCATTTCAGGCTATTATTGTGAATTTACGCTTCTTTATGTGCAATTACTTGTTTAATTCCTTTAAGCATTCAATTCCCTTTTCAACTGCAAAACTGACTTGTCTTCTTTGTTTCTTTCCTTTACTACTGCTTTAAATTATGAAACTGCTGTATTTATTGCTTTCTTAATGTGCAAATACACGCCAACATGCTTTTAATTATTGCATAATAATGCTCAACATCACACTCCACTCGTGCCAAACAAATGTCATAGCAATGCTTATAATGAGCGCTCTTCCTGTATTATTACCCCCTAAATTTGGAAAAGGCATATTTGCGGTAAAACCAGTCAATCAACGGTGTAGTCGACGGTTCCGTGCCTTTATCCCTTGAGTTTTCTGCTCAAGGGTACCAGTCTAAACCCCATAGAAACCTTACTATGTTTAAACTGTGCATGCATCATGGTTAAACCTAGCCGAGTCAGTTATGTTGTCCGCATAATGACTCTTTAAGATAGCCTTGTCCAAATTCCACATGGTTTCCCTAAACCCAAACAGACATCATCACGTTCTGTGCATTTATTTGGAGAACTAAATGCTTCCTGCTAATTATTGATATTAAATAGTCGAGTCTGGTGGGGTTAAGGGTCTAACCTTATTTGTCTTGTAGAAAATGAGGTATGAGGTCCCCAGTTTCAGTATGATTATCATGCCCCCGTTCTTGCTAGACTGTGGAGGAATCTTCCGTCAAATGACCAAATCAAAGAATGAAAAGAGAGGGCCGCCAAATCCAGCGAAAAGCTGGAATATCTGGAATACAGCTTGTTGGAATTGGAAGGAAAGGTGAGGAAGACAGTCACCGACTGCCAGAATGCTGAGGGAAACAAAGGAGAACACCTGGCAAAGGCATTTTTACTGGTGAACCTACGCGAAGTGGAGGATATGATCAACGAGAGCATTCAACTTGAGGAAGGTCCTTCTGGGACCAAATAGATAGGAATTTACTTTTTCGCTTTATGAATGTAATAAGGCCAAAGTCTATTAGTGACTTTCATTTCTTGTTTATTTAGTGTCGCTTTGGGATTCTTGTATATTTATTAATAAAATGAGTCATTTAGCATTCCAAGTTCTCCAAATCAATTTGTCGCTAGGCCTACCTCAGGCACAAAGAGGTTCCTAAGTTAGGGCACACTTTACATTCATGCACTATGTGTTTAAATATCACAATACTTTTTATAATCCTCTCTAACTTGTTACCTTTTTGTTTTTACTTCTATTTATTATTCCCCTCCCTAAAGGTTAGTTCGTGCACTCTGGTAACATCATCTTATTCCACGAGATCCAGGGGCCCTCCACCCACTCCTCCTCTTAGTCCTAACAAAAACAAGAATAAAGGGAAGATGGAAGATTTGAACAACACCAGTAAGAAGAACTCAACTTAATGGGTAGAGGTCACTCATGGTCATGGTACTCAGGTTTCCAAAGAAAATGCATCCCAACTCGAACAAAAGCTGCTGAAATTCCAAGAAGAACTTGATCAGGTTCGGAATCTGGCAAATCTATTATTTTTCCTCACCATTCCAGATATCAATTTCCCAAATGCTCAGAACCCCACACCTCCACAGAATATACCCAAGCAGCAAAACCATCCCGCCCCTCACCACTACTACAACACCTGCCACTCCTCAAATAACACCCCGCTGCTCATCCCAGAACTCTAAAACTCCACAAATTATCACTTCCACACCAACCATAATACTCCCATCTACGTGGAGACCAGGCTACAATCTACCCAACCCATCTCAAGCACGCATGAGTCTTATGATAAGGACTTGCTCATCAGGATCCTGGCTGAAGAACTTAAGAAATTAACTAGCCGAATTCAAGGAGTTAAAGGAGGTAAGGGAATTGAAGGGCTGAACTATGAAGATCTTTGCATACAACCCGATGTCGAACAGCCCAAAGGGTACAAACCTCCAAAGTTCAAAATGTTTGAAGGTGTAGGGGATCCAAGGGTGCATTTGAGAACTTACTGTGACAAGCTGGTTGGAGTCGAGAAAGACGAAAGAATCTACATGAAGCTTTTCATGAGAAGCTTGAAAGGAGATGCTTTGTCTTGGTACATCAGCCATGATCCAAAGAAGTGGTCAAACTGGGTAGGCATGGCATCCGACTTTATAGAAAGGTTCAGGTTCTACACAGAGAATGCGCCGAATGTGTTTTATATTAAGAATCTAAAAAAGAAGCCTACAAAAACGTTCCACGAGTATGCTACTCACTGGAGGTCCGAAGCTGCTAAGGTCAGACTTGCCTTAGAGGAGGAACAAATGAACAAATTCTTTGTCCGGGCTCAAGACCCGCAATATTATGAACGACTAATCATGATCGAGAGCCACAAATTTTTTGACATTATCAAGCTGGGAGAAAGGATCCAAGAGGGCATCAAAAGCGGTATGGTTACAAACGTCGAGGCCTTGCAAGCTACAGATAAGGCCTTGTAGTCAAGTGTTGTGTCCAAGAAAAGGGACATAGGAGCCATAATGGTTTCACAGAGAACCAAATCTCCAGTCAAATACCAAATTTACCCAACACCTCCACTCACATATCAACCAACTCCGAACTACCAAGCACCCTCACCCTCCTACCAAACTCCACCACCCACTTATCAATCACCTCCACATCCTACATATCAGCCTACTTCACCGAGATATTCCCAACCTGCACATGTTTACCAAGCCTACAATACTCAACCATCCCACTATCAATCCCCTCCTACACGCCTAAACTTCCCTAGACCTCAGCCAAATTTTGATCGCAGACCTCCGAAATAATATACAGTCATTGCTGAACCCATTGACCAGTTGTACGAAAGACTCAAAGCTGTTGGTTATGTCACCCACATCCCTGCTGCAACCCTTGAGAACCCTTCTCAGTGGGTTAACCCAAACAAAACCTGTGCATACTATTCTAGCATAACCATTGACGAATGTCGTTCTTTGAAAGATAAGATCCAAACTTTAATTGATAATAAGATTATTGTGGCAAAGGAACCTGCTCCAAATGCCTACAATAATCCTCTGTCAGACCACAAGGCTGGAGGCGTTCACATGATTGAAATAGAGGATGATTAGGATCCCGAAGGATCAATCGAGTTGATCGCAGAAGGTGATGACCCAAAGAAGCCAATAATTACTCTTAATCTGATCGTAGTCCAGATTCAGCCCTCTGGGGTGCCAAGTTAAATATGTTTGTACCACTTGAGTTTGAAGCAACGTCATCTGCAAAGACACCAGTGCCAATTGAGGTTGAATTCGTGTCCCCAGCAAACGCACCCACACCATTTAAAGTTGCAGTTTTACCACCCAAAGCACAGGATCTATTCGGAATAAAGATAGCTATACCGATCCCAGTGGTGATGTCGGCCATGACACCATTCCATACAAAGGTAGTACCTTGGGATTATACAACTGAGGCAAGGAGGAAAGGCAAGGTTAGGTTCGAAGAGACTATTGCAGCACAGGGTATGACAAGAACGGGTAGAGTCTATACCCCTGAGCATCTAGCCGAGTCAAGCAAGCAGGCCTCCAATCGGTCACCCATCATTGAGATAGGGACGGACGATCTTTGGAGAAAGATACAGGCCAAGGAATACTCGATCATCGACCAGTTGAACAAAACACCGGCGAAAATTTCCATCATTGGTTTGCTACAAAATTTTGAGGCACACAAGAATGCCTTGTTGAGGGTGCTAAGTGAAACATACGTGCCAAGCAACAGCACTGGCAGGTAAATGGCTAATATGGTAGGAAAGGTATTGGAAAGTCATAAAATTACTTTACATGAGAATGAGTTGTCACCTGTAGGTTTGGGTAATAACAAGGCACTGCACATCACCGTGCAATGCGAAGACTATTTTATCACCAGAATCCTGATCGATGAAGGGTCTAGTTCAACATTTGTCCGCTGGTAACACTCAAGAAGTTGGGTAAGGGACTGCATGAAATAAAGGACAGAGCTATCAATGTGAAAGCTTTCGACGGCTCCCAAAGGTCCACCATTGGGGAGATTAGTCTGTGTTTGCAAATGGGGGCAACTTGGTTCGATGTTGATTTGCAAGTGATAGATGTGCCATCATCTTACAATCTGCTATTGGGAAAGCCATGGATTCATGCTGCTAGGACCGTAGCATCAACAATACATCAGGTGGTAAAGTTTGAATGGAATCACCAAGAGGTGATCATTCACGGCGACGGTAGCAACCCCATATACAATCGCTAGACCATTCCGTCAATCAAGGGAAGAAGGAAGCTAGGTGTAGAGACTTACCATCACATCAAACGAGTAAATGTTGTGGAAAAAGACAAATGGTGCGATAACAAGATCGAGAGTATACTAAATTGGAGTGGGTACGAACCTGGCAAGGGGCTCGGCAAGAACCTTCAAGGAATCACTAAGCCCATAAAACGCAAGAAACATGGCACAACTTTCGGTCTAGGATATGAGTACACCTAAGAAGAATTCAACAACTGGTCGCCACTATGGCGCGGTCCTTACTATCCGCTGGACCAGCCAATACCACATTTTGAGCAGACTTTCCAACCGGCCATTATTATTTATGGGTCAAATGAAGAGGAAGCACTCGCAGCAGTGAAGAACTTGTTCCTAGAAGACAATGACATGGATTGTTGTGTTTTTCTCCAGGAGAATAGGGAGGAAGGCCCTTTTATACATGATGTAAGCAGAGGAGCACGCCTCAATAACTGGACTATCAGGAAAACCATAGCTCGACGAGCCTCGGGGTAGCAAGGCTAAAACAAGCATCATGCACTATTTTTATTTATTAAATGATTTTCGTTTTGCATTTTAATTCCCGCAATAAGAGCTCCAATGTTCCAAAAAATTATGCAATTTATCCAAGCATTTTAACTTTTCTTATAATTCGATGTTTATTATTATTTTTCTCTCATTACTTTACTTATACAACATTACTATTACTTACCTTGATGGGCCAATGACTGTGACATGCAATGAGACAACGCAACAAACAGACATAGATTCAAAGGAAGATGACATACCAGAAGAGATTGTTAAAGAAGTTGAGAGTTTTGAAAACAGACCTAAGTCCAACCTGGACGAGACCGAGATTGTTAACCTGGGAGATGTAGAAAACGTGAAGGAAACACGAATCAGCATTTACTTATCGCCATCAGAAAAGAAAGAATATACAAATTTTTTAAGGGAATATGAGGACATATTCGCCTGGTCATACGATGACATGACTGGTTTGAGTACGTCTATTGTAGCTCACAAACTGCGAACTGATCCAACATGTCTGCCGGTAAAGCAGAAGCTCAGAAAGTTCAAGCCTGATATGAGTTTGGAAATCAAGGAAGAAGTCACTAAGTAGGTCAAAGCTAAGGTTCTTAGGGTAGTAGAATACCCGACACAGTTAGCAAACATCGTACCAGTGCCAAAGAAGGATGGGAAGGTCAGAGTCTGTGTCGACTACCGGGATCTCATCCGGGCCAGTCCAAAAGACAACTTCCCTTTGCTGAACATACACATCTGGATTGACAATTGGGCCAAGCATGAGCTGCAGTCATTTGTAGATTGCTTCACTAGTTATCATTAGATCTTGATGGATGAAGAAGATGCTGAGAAAACGGCTTTCATTACGCCTGAAGAATGGATGTTATTGGACCAATTGAGCCTGCAGCTTCCAATGGACATAGATTTATCCTGGTAGCAATCGACTATTTCACCAAATAGGTCAAAGCAGCATTTTACAGGGCAATAACCAAGAATGTCGTGGCAGACTTTGTCCGCGACCCGCATTGTTTGTCGATTCGGGATTCCAGGGTCGATCATTACTGATAATGGCTCCAACCTCAACAATGACTTGATGAAAGCTATGTGTGAAACCTTCAGGATGAAACACAAGAATTCTACAACCTACAGGCCTCAAATGAACAGGGCCGTAGAAGCCTCCAACAAGAATATCAAGAAGATATTGAGGAAAATGATAGAGAAGCATAAACAGTGGCACGAGAAGTTATAATTTGCTTTATTGGGGTATCGCACCTCCGTCCGCACATCAACCGGGGCAACCCCTTATATGCTGGTTTACGGTACAGAGGTAGTCATTCTGGCTGACGTAGAAATTCCCTCCCTAAGCATCATGCAGGAAGCTGAGCTCGACGACGCAGAGTGGGTGAAAATTCATTACGAGCAACTAGCCCTTATAGACGGAAAAAGAATGAATGCAGTTTGCCATGGTCAACTTTATCAGAATAGAATGTCCAGAGCCTTCAACAAAAGAGTCAAGTCGAGACAGTTCACATCGGGACACCTGGTGTTAAAGAAAATTTTTCCATATCAGGATGAAGCCAAAGGGAAGTTCTCTCCCAACTGGCAGGGTCCATACATGGTTTATCGGATTCTGATAGGAGTATCCTCATACTTGCAGAAATAGACGGAGAAGTCTGGCCAAAGCCAATCAATTCAGATACAGTCAAGTGTTACTATGTGTAGTCTTTATGCTTTCCTTATGTGATGTAATTTAAACTACGCCTGACCTGATTCCTGTTTAGGAGAGGATACATAGGCAGCCCTATGGGTTTGGTCACAATTCAATAAAATTTCCATTTCCCCCGCAATCGGAAACTGGGGAAAAATTTTGAGGAGGACCCTCAAAATTCTGAAGTGATTTCAGCCAATCGTCGGAAGCAACGGTCAGAAGCATCAACCCATTAACTAGGGCAGAATTATGAGGAGGACTCTTAAAATTCCATAGCAAAAGAGGTTGCAATGTCCTAAACCACAGCAGAGTCATCGGTTCATCTAAAAGAATTTCTTAATTGTATACTTATATCGTATTTTTTACAAAATCATGCATGTTTTTTACTAAAATTGCTTTGTTTAGCAACGGTACCCCAATGATACATACAGTATCACCAGATCAAAGCCGAGTAAGCCAAGCAGAGCCAGCGGGGATACGAACTAACCTCCCTCCCCTTTACAAAACTCACGATTTTTCTTTAGATGCAGGTACGTGGAATACGAAAGTATCTGGCATACTATACACTTATGAGACAAACATTTCGGGAATACACCCCTCGGAACCGTTGCACTTACTCACATCTGCTATCCACACACGACAATGTCCCCAACAGTCACGATATCTCAATCTTCTACCAGCTAAGAAAACTCTATTACCATTTGCCATTTTATTTCTTTCATATGGTTACCATTCTGCCTTCCGAGAATAAATGTTGTCTCCGTCTACATTTTTTGCATTGCATAAGGCTATCATTCTCTCTTCTGAGACTAAACACTATCTCCATCTGTATTTCTGCATTGCATAAGGCTACCATTTTGCCTTCCGAGACTAAACACTATCTCCATTTGCATTTCTGCGTTGCATAAGGCTACTATTCTACCTTCCGAGACTAAACACTGTCTCCATCTGCATTTCTGCATTGCATAAGGCTACCATTCTGCCTTCCGAGGTTAAGCTCTACCTCCATCCGCGTTGTATGGCTGAAAGACCGCCACATCTACATTTGCATGGCTGAAAGATCGCCACATACTGCATTGCATAGCTGAAATATTGCCACATCTATATTTGCATGGCTGAAAGATCGCCACCTGCTGCATCTCATGGGCTGAAACATCGCCACCTTATCCCCATTTGCATGGGTAAAAGATCACCACGTACTGCATTGCATGGCTGAAAGATCACCACATCTACATTTGCATGGCTGAAAGATCGCCACCTGCTATATCTCATGGGCTGAAAGATCTCTACCTTATCCGTATTTGCATGGCTGAAAGATCGCCACCTACTGCATTGCATGGGCTGAAAGATCGTCAAATACTGCATCTCATGGGTTGAAAGATTGCCACCTTATCTGTATTTGCATTGGCTGAAAGATCGCCACCTTATGTACATTTGCATGGCTGAAAGATCGCCACCTACTGCATTGCATGGGCTGAAAGATTGCCAAACAATGCATCTCATGGGCTAAAAAATCGCCAAATTATCCAAAGGCACATCGTTTGGAGGCACCATTTTCATAGCCGGAGAACACCATGTCATGTTGTGAGGACCCCTTTTAATCTTTCGCATATCATCATTCAAAGTCATCATGGTTCGGAGGAACCATCCTCATAGCCCGAGAGCATTATTTCTTAGCCTGTGAATCCTTTATTATACGCTTCATGGCCCAAGACATCATGGTCTAAAGACGTCATCCTAACCGTCCAAAGACAACCTTCATGGTCAAACGGAAAATTGCATCATGTTTAAATTTATGCACAATATATGCATGTATTACTTATTTGTAGGTAAACCGGTGAGCAAACGACCATCTCAGCAGGAGCGATTCCGCTCCAGTTCCTGCAGCCCTATCAGACCTTAACCATTCACCCCGTCCTAGATATTGCGTCTCCATCGGCATACTCCGCCGACGGATTCTGAACTACATATGATCTGATTCCTGTAAAACCAGGGATATGTAGGCAGCTTAGAAGCTAGGGCATGGCCTAACCTTCTTTGAACAATCTCGCTTGGTCAAAATTGGCCATCATATTTTTACCCGGCAACTCTTTCATCCTTCCCGGGTAAAGAAGGGTAGCTGTTGATACCCAATTTTTCCCTATGTATTTTCTAATATGAAAAATACTTTTCAAATAGCACATGTATGAATTTATAAGTATGTCCAATTGTTTTATTATTTTTTCTTAATTTTTAAAAGGGTTTAAACCAATTTATTCCCTATTTTCATCCCTAATATCCAATAATAATTTTCAAAATTATTATTTTGATGATTCATTTATGGAATTCTCATATTCATACTAAAATATATCTAATATAACTTTTGCATATTTTGACAAATCGTTTAGTATTTTTAAAGCTAAATTGCATATAATTACAATATTAGCCTCTTTTAGATTTAATTGCGTTTATATTTATAAAAGATTAAGTTCAGTATTTTTAAATTGATAATTATGTATTATCATCTTAGTACCTTCAATTTGTTTTCAGAAATTAATTTGCTATTTCTTATAAAATAAATAAGGGAAAAGCACCTATTTAAAATCTAGCCCCCAATTGTATTTCAATTACAACCCGAATTGGACCCCCAATTTAAACCCAATTACCCAGCCCAATTTCCATCTGAACCGACCCAAGCCCTAAATCTACCTACCCGACTCAAGACCCGCAAAATCCTGGCCGTTGATCTTTTAGATCAACGGCCCTCACGATTCCTTCCCTTTTTTAATTCCAACGACCCCCAACCCTAGCCTCATTTCCAAAGTCCGCCGCCTCTGAATCCCCTTCTTTCTCAATCCTCTCTCAAATCTTCTGAAACCGTAACTGCCGCCATCAAACTACAACCATAATAACTCCCCAAATCTATAGCTTCTGAGGTCATCAGAGACCTATATCCACCTCTCATGGCTTCTAAGTGTTCGATTCTGTGGTCTTATTACCAGATCGTGAAGGGGCTTTGTCTAGTGCTTTGTCTAGTCTTTGCTCGATGACTATTTTCCGGTCGTCTCTAACCTTTCTCCGGCCAGCCATGTCTATTCGAGTCAGAATTTTGACTATCCTGCTTAGATCGAGGGTTTTCAAAGCCTTTCTCATCATCTGGGGTTCTTCTGTAACCCTAACCTCTAAGGTTGTTTCGATTTCTCTTAGATCCGTTGTAGATCTATGTTTGCTCTGAACTTTTAAGCACTTTTCTCAAAGATTTTAAAACTCTTCTTTCAAAACTCCTTATCTTTTCATTTACAGTTCTGTTAAGTTATTTCAAAAACATTTCTTTGGATTTTGACATGTTTTGCTGTGTTTGCTCGTATTATTCTTCTGCCTGAGTTTGCATGTTAAAAGTCTTAATTCCTTTTGAACTGTTTATTAGACTAATGCTGGTTTGCTTAAGTTTTGTCCGATTTGTTTGTTTATCCATCTTTTAAAATTCTTCTATTGTTGAAAACCCTATTGCTTTGGATCAGAGACTATTAGTTTAAGTACAAGGATCGATTTGAAGTTCTTTATTTCAAAACCTCTATTCCTTTGTGTGATCCTTTTGATTCTGGATTCCTATTTCCTCTAGAACTCAAGTATGCTCGAAACCCTAATTTTTCAAAAGGAGTTTTCCTCACTTGCTACTGTGAGACCTTTGCATGCTTTTGATATTCTATGTTTCTTCACTATTGATTCAATTGACTATCATGCTTCGAGTGTTGCTATCCATTGAATTTTCTTTTTGTGCTACTACTGCATGCTATTTTCCTTTGACCAATAGGTTTGGCCTCGCATGTATAATGTTTATGCACCCTATTTATATGCTGAGTCTCCTTATTTGACTTATTTTCAAACTTGTGACTGATTTCAAACTTTTCCTTTGTGAAATTCTGATTTCACCCGCCTGTTAAGGTTAACTGATTTCTTTTCCTATTTTGCCTTACTAAATCCTTTCCAAAATTACAGTATTTCTGTACCTAGACTCCATTATTTGCTTAAGGTTTTACTACTTCTTATATGGCAATTGTCAGCCTGCTGACAAATTGATTTCTTTCCTTGTTTTGAACCTGTCAATGCCCGTTAATAAAGTGATCCCTTAATTAAAGGGAATCACTTGTATAATTGGTTCCTAATCATGATTGTTTCCATGTTTATAGCTTATTGCCTCTCTCTTACTCGTTTTCAAAAATTATAAATACCATGTACTTCTTCTCTTTCAAAAACACACGAATACAAGGCATAAAAACAGTTGAGTTCACACACACTCCACAAAATCTCTCTTTTTTCTCTGTTACTACTATATTGCTGCCTTACCTAGCCGGCTGAAAGCCTAGGCTAGGCAGTGGGAAACTTGCTTATTTTTTCTGCACTTGCATTTCTTACTAGTATGTCCTAATTAAGCTTCTGCATCAACAAAAACATGCTTATTTACTATCTCTTGCATCCTTGCTTGTCTGCCGTTTGTATTTAATTTAGTACCATTATTAAGTATGTTTTAATCTGCCCCTTTCTGATTCTGAATTAATGTTTTGCCATTACTTATTATGACTTATGGATTCTAAATCCCTACCCCAATGTGTTTAATACTTGTGGTTGGTTTGGGCATGACAACATTAGACATTGATGTGCATGACCCAAACTAATTCCTCTTAGGATCATAACGTCCATGTTTATCTTATATGTTGTGTGTTCTGGTTGATTTACAGGCATGTCAGCACTTCTTATAGCTGACATGCACCAAGTTAACCCATGCCTAAGTGTATAGGCTCCTTGCAATGGATTCCCAATCCCCTGCCCCCTTTGTGTGAAGTTATTGACTCCCTGAAATGTTAATGGTTGTCTCTTATTACCCTTTCCCTCTCCTTTATTCCCTCAGCTCTTAGAACTCTGTTTCTGCACTTTCACTCTCTTCTTATACTTAAGTTGTGCCCCCCTCATGTGAGCCTTGCCTTGGTGATGTTCTAAATGTCAATAACACACAAGAGGGGGGGTGATTTTGTGGTACCCAATTTTCGCTCTAAAAGAACCTGGTTCTTCTAGGTGTTCTAACTACTACTGTTTGCAGAATAAAAAGTACATAAAATAAAGAACATAGAGATTTTTACGTGAAAAACACCTGGCTCAAAAGGTGAAAAAAACCAGGACCTACTACTCAGTAGGATTTTCCCAAACTTCCACTAAAATCACTGTGCCAAAACAACATTTACAAAAACACTTTGTAAACCTAAGGATTAACTCTAATCCCATTGTGGCACACAGCCTCAACTGTTGTGATAACTTCAAGTTAGCTTATAACTTGAACACTCAAAGTACCTAATACAATTGCTTCTATGAAAGCTGAAAGGTATAACTTTAAACCACCTACTACAATTGAACTAGAATAAGAAAAAACACAATGGAACTGGTTCTTCTATCTCGTTCAAGTAGCTTCAGGAGTGCACACTCAAATCTCACACAAATTGCATGCAAAATCGCCTTGCTCTTTCGCTTTCAATTTAGTTTAACTTATGCGTTTGTGAAATACCTGTAAAAGAGAACAATCACTGTCATTTAATAGGTTAGAAGTCAGAGTTTGATTGGGACTCAATTTCTGATCTTCTATCATAGTTGAGTCCTTGAAGATATCAAACTCTAACACTTTTTTTATCCGGATTGTATTCTCTTCCTATAAGGAGACTTTCTCTCCTTATCCAATATGCAACCTTTTCGATTAGATCAGGAGATATTGCTGCTTGATCAGTAGGACTTATCTCCTTCACATGCATCTCACATGTGTAGGTCGATCATGGCAGTGCTTCACAAGATGGACCTGGTCCATGACTAGGTTCATTTGTCATTATTCAAAACTTTACCTGTTCTTGGGCCAACAAATTCCCCCTTTTTGATGATGACAAACTCTGTGCTTTTTATTGATCAAAAAACCTGTAAGAACTCAGCTTAACCATCAACATTAAACTTAGAAAATTTTCTTTTCATCAAGGACCAGGTTAATTAGGTTATAAATATCACTTATTTCAGAATAATGTGTAAAGTACAATATCTCTTCCCCCTTTTGGCATCATCGAAAAGTTGCATACACAGTGTGAATTTCAGATTTTAATAAGTACTCATGGCCACTGGGGCAACTACAAGTGCAATCATGGTGTAATAATCAGTAATCAAACAAACATATTTAAAATATCAAGGTAAGAATAATTATTGAACAAGAGAAGATAGCAGTTGTCATTGAGAGAGATATGTTGCCATTAACAATCCACAAAAAGAAAGAAAAACATCCAAATAATTAGCAAAAAACCGAAAAGTCTCTAATCTGGGTCATTGGGGGTACTATAACTAGTTTAGGAGACAGAAACTAGGAGTCCTAAGGCTTGGAGGAACTGGAGGGTTGAGTTTGGAGAAGATTCAGCATGTTCTGAAGAATTCCATCATTCTTCTCCTTTTCTTTTGCAAGCTCAATTTTGATACCATCCCTCTCAACTTCCACTTCAACCACTCGAGCCTTGAGCCTAGCAATTTCAACATCCTTAGCTGCACATTCCTGAACCAAAGTCCTAACCTTGCTGTTGATGGGTGTCCTCAAGAATGAACCAGGTTCAACTAGGATGGCATTGACTGGATAGTCACAAGCAAGAAGACTTTTGATGCCAAAGTTTCTTTGCTCGAGGACATTTCCCATTTCTTCAGAGGCACATTGAGCCTTTCCAGAACTATGGTTAGTATGAAGCCATATGGGGTAGCATGAGCCTTCATTTATGACCCTGTGTAGCAGTTTGACTATGAGGGCAGGCTAGTTGATTTGCTTTCCTCTCTCCAGGCATTCCATAAGAACTAGATCCATGTAGTTGGCGGTGTGCCTTCTCTCCTGTCTTGGCAATAAGCACTTGTTGACAAACTCAAACACCACCTTGTGCTAAGGCCTCATCTCACTCTTCTGCACAGCTCTGGCTTCATTCACATTCTCTAAATCACAGAACCTTTTGGTGATTTCAAGGGCAGTGGAGAGGGAGTCCAGGAATGGCCACCTTTGCCTAGTATAGTCATCAAACCCTTCAGAGTGTATGTCTAGAATCTCTCCCAGTTTCACAGCATTAAACTGCACTTGAACTCCCTTTACCTGGCTACTGACAACTCCATCCACCAGGTCCTTCAACAATCTACCTTTTAAGATTTTTCTTCTTCCAAAAATGGCAAGCGTATCCTGTTCCTTCTCAGATTCATCTTCTTCTTCTTCTTCTTCTTCTTCTTCTCCACTCTAATCATCATCATCATAAACTTTGGTTTGTTTAGCTTTCACTGCAGATCTTGTCCTCTTGGCTAGTATGGGTTTAACAGCTACAAGCACAGAGGAGGACTTCTTGGAGGAAGTCTTGGGTTTCTTAGGCTTGGGTGCAGGGACCTCCACTGTTGTACCCCTCTCTTGATGGACCAGTTCCATATCTTCTTCCTCAACAACCTCTAAGGATTCTGCAACTCTTCCCTTTCCCTTATCCTTTTTCTTTTTCTTTCTTTCCTCTAAAGCCTTTTGTAGATCAGCTTTACTATGTTTTACCCTGCTTCTTGTGGCTCTACCCCTAGGCACTGAAGAGGCAGTAGTTGTTGGGGATGAGGTTTTTCTTTTCTTGGATGCCTTGGGAACATTTGGGGCTTTTGGTGTAGTAGCTTTGCGTTTTTTTGGGTCATAACTTGCTCCAACCTTTTTCAGTAAGTCAGCTAAGGTTTCTTTAGTAGATAAAAAAGGTTCATCTCTTTGATTGCTTAGATGAACCAACCCCTCTGCTGCTTCCCTAGAACCACTTCCCCATAACTTCATGCCACTCTTATCTAACCTATCTTGTACAACCCCAAATATAGCAAGAACTGCTCCCTTCCCTTTCCCCCTCTCTTCACCACATGCACCATCTCTCTCTTTTTCTTCTTCAGACTTCTTTTTACCTCCACTCCTACTCATCTCATGAAACTCACATCCCTAATGGGTCCAACCAGAAAAAACCTAGTTTCTAAGTTTTCAACCACAGAAGAACTTACCTCAGAAGGAGATTCTTGAGTCTTTTCAGTGCCAGAAGACCCATGTCCATCTCCCTTAGTCGCGGATTGAATGGATTCAGATCAGAGCTAGAGTCAGACTTTGGAGGTGGGCTTTCTTTCACTTGGCTAGCTTTCAACCTTTCATTTAAAACCTTTCTCAGAGCCCCCAGATGCTACAGCTTTTTGAGCAAGCATTTTCTGCCTTCGAAACCTAGGTTTGGGAGATGTACTGGGTGGAGTAGATGAGGATGAATTTGAGGGAGATGGTGGTGGAGGACTGCCAGGATGATCTTGTGGGTTAGACATGATTCTTCGTTTTTCAGAGAATTTGGGAATATTGGAGAAGAGGTCAATTAGAACTAAAGAGTAATTTTTGACGGTTTTAGAATTATGAAGAAGACTGGAGAGATGTGGTGTGTATTTAAAGCAAATTGGACATTAAGTAAGTAATGACAGCTTTTTCAGGGGTCAAAGAGAAGTCTAATCAAACTGAAATTCCAGAATTTTAATGATAGATTTGGCTTCCTAGATATTAGGCAAAAATCACGGTTTAGAGTTCTATATGGACGAACCTAGTTCAACGCTCAACTGATAGAATTTTCAAGGAATTTGACAAGTATAGGAAATTTGCTCATGATTGAATTATTAATCTTTCTAATTGTGCAGAGTATAGAAAACATACCTGAGCTTTCATATGAACCCATACTGATGAACAAGGTTCTTCATATAGAACTCTCTTGAACATGATTCAAATACCATAATAGAGAAAATGTTGTAAGAGATCAGTGATTCATATATACACATGTCACAGGAGTATACTAATTAAAGTATGAAGCTGAGTGAGAATTAATCTAGATATTTACACAGGTTCAGAATTCCTAGAAAAAAAATAATTTTTTTTCCATTTTTTTCATTGTGCATTATGAGCTGGACCTATTAGGTGATCTTAATCATCCCTAGTTCCAACCTGTTCCTTTCAAAGTTTTCTCTACTCAGTGCTTTAGTGAAGATGTCAGCAATTTGCTTATCAGTAGCACATAATTCTATGGAGATCAATCATTTCTCATAGTTATCTCTTAAGAAGTGGTGTCTAACATCTATGTGCGTAGTCCTCTTATGATGAAAAAGGTTCTTTGTCATACTTAAGGCACTAGTGTTATCACAGAATATAGGAATGCAACCAACTTCAATACTAAAATCTACCAGCTGCTGTTTGATCCATAACAATTAAGCACAACAAGATGCATCAGCAACATATTTAGCCTCAGTAGTGGATAAGGCCACTGAATTTTGCTTTTTAGTGGCCCAGGATACAAGACATGAACTAAGAAAGTGAGCCATACCTGAGGTGCTATTCCTATCCACTAGGAAACCTGCATAATCAGCATCAACATATCCTACTAGATTGAAATTACTACCTTTGGGGTACCAAAGACACAAATCAGTGGTGCCTTTCAGATATCTTAGTATCCTCTTGACAGCAGTCAAGTGAGACTCTTTTGGATTTGCCTAAAAACGAGCACAAAGCCATACACTGAAAACAATGTCAGGTCTGCTGGCAGTAAGATACAAGAGTGAACCAATCATACCCCTATACAACTTTTGATCAACTGATGAATCAGGTTCATCAATGTGTAATTTAGTGGCAGTTGCAATGGGTATGTCTATTTCTTTTGATTCTTACATTTTAAACTTTTTGATAAGCTCTTTTGCATACTTCTGCTGATGGATCATGGTTCCATTAGGACTTTGTTTGATCTGCAAGCCTAAGAAGAAGTTAAGCTCACCCATGATACTCATTTCAAACTCAGTCCCCATTAAATTTGCAAAGTCCTTACTTATCTTATCAGTGGTGGCCCCAAAGATTATGTCATCAACATATATTTGTACCACAAGGAGATCCTTACCTTTTTTCTTTAAGAATAAGGTACTGTTAATTTTACCTATTTTGTAACCATGCTCCAGTAGGAATTTGGACAGTCGTTCATACCATGCTCCTGGGGCCTGCTTGAGTCCATAGAGAGCCTTGTCTAACTTGTACACATGCTCAGGACATTCTTTGCTCTCAAACCCTGGAGGTTGTTTTACAAACACTTCTTCTTTTAGGTAGTCATTCAGGAAGGCACTTTTGACATCCATCTGATGAAGAGTGAATTCCATGTGTGCTGCAATGGCCATGAGGAGTCTGATTGCCTCTAGTATTGCAACTGGAGCAAAAGTCTCATCATAATTTATGCCCTCCTCTTGGCTGTAACCTTGGACCACCAGTCTTGCCTTGTTTCTTGTAACTGTTCAATCTTCATCAAGTTTGTTTCTAAAGATCCATTTTGTACCAATAACTGATTTGTCCTTGGGTCTTGGAACTAGATGCCAAACATGACTTATCTCGAACTGATTGAGTTCATCTTGCATTGCATTCACCCAATCTGCTCCTGCAAAGCCTCAACAACATTTTTAGGTTCAATAAGAGATAAAAAGGCATTAAAAGCACACAAATTCTTTAATTGTGATCTAGTTTTTATTCCGAATGTTGGATTAGGGATAATGTTCTCAATAGGATGAGAACTTTGATACTTGTGAGATTTCACAACCAACTAGTTTCTGCTAGATGTTTCTCCCATGTTCTGTTGCTGAGGAACAGGGTCATGAACATGTTCTTTTAGGGGATTTATTTCAATTTCTCTTTGATCAGTTCCACCTGTCAGATTGCCCTGGATGGAAGAACCTGTTCCATCACATGTTCCTTCTTTTGGTGCCACTTTGACGTGTGCTGAGGCTTCAGTCAAATCCTTTACCAATCCAATGGCTTCATATTCATGTTCCTGTCTCTCAGAAAGAATGTTAGTTTCATCAAATACTACATGTACACTTTCTTCTACACACAAATTTCTTTTATTGAACACTTTATATGATTTGCTATGTGAAGAAAATCCCAAGAATACTCCTTCATCACTTCTGGGATCAAACTTACTTAGAGAGTCTTTTCCATTATTGTGCACAAAGCACTTGCATCCAAATGCCCTAAGATGGGATATATTTGGTTTTCTCCCTTTAAGTAACTCATAGGGAGTCTTCTCTTCAATAGGTCTAGTCATGCATCAATTGATAATGTAACATGCAGTGTTTACGACCTCTACCCAGAAGCTATAGGGTAGTTTACTAGAAAGAAGCATAGTCCTAGCCATGTCTTCAAGAGTCATGTTATTTCTTTCAACTACTCCATTTTGTTGAGGGATCCTGGGGGCAGAGAAATTGTGAACTATACCATTTTTATCACAAAATTCAGCAAACTTAGCATTTTCAAATTCAGTTCCATGATAAGACCTGATTGATGTAAGTTGATTTCCTAATTGTTTCTGAGTTTTTCTAACAAAGGCAGTGGACATGTGAAATGCTTCATCTTTAGATGTTAGAAATAGTACCTAGGTAAATCTAGAATAATCATCAACAAGTACCATTACATATTTCTTTCCTCCTCTGCTCATGGTTCTCATTGGACCACAGAGATCCATATGGACCAGTTCTAACGACTTGGTTGTGCTTACCATTTTCTTGCTTTTGAAATATGATCTTACCTACTTCCCTCTTGCACAGGCCTCACAAACTTTTTCTTCTTTGAACTTGATGTTGGGTAACCATATCACCAAGTCCTTAGAAACCAATTTGTTTAGCTGATTCAGACTGGCATGACCAAGTCTTTTGTACAACAGGAGGGGATCATTATCCAGCACACTTAGGCAGGTTAGTTCATTTTCTGAGAGAGTAGACAAATCTACAATGTAAATATTATTAACTTTTTTCCCTGCAAAACAATCTTATTAGTGGTAAGGTTAATCACAAAGAATTTAGTAGAGGTGAATGCTACAAGGTTACCTCTGTCACATAGTTGTGACACACTGATCAGGCTGTATTTCAAGCCATCTATCAAGTAGACATTCTCAATAGAGTGAGAGTCTGTATTACCTACCCTTCCAACCTAATGATCTCACCTTTCTTCCCATTTCCAAAGGAGACATTGCCTCCCCTTATGTCCTCAAGTGAAAGGAATTGGTTCTTGCTTCCAGTCATATATTTTGAGCAGCCACTATCCATGTACCATATTTGCATGCTTCCCTTCACTTGGACCTCTTGTTCATTATCTGATTCTCCGATGGCCATAAGTGCTTGTTTATCTCCAGCTTCATCTTCTGATTTCTCATGTGATGTTTCTCCCCAGGAAGCAACCATAGCCTTTATTGATCCTTTATTCCTTTTTAGTTGAACCTGTTCCTTCTTCATGTTCCTTCGTTCAGCCTTTACCTCTTCCACTCAATTTCCCATTGAGGGAAATTCTTGATCATGTGATCAGTCTTACCGCATTTGTAGCAACCCTTATTGGTCTGTTTCTCAGGAGCCCTTAGTTTGTTGAAGGTTGTACCTCTTGAAGAACCTTTTCCTCTCATCATGTACTTTTTGAAATCTCTTCTGATCATAGCCATTTCATCATCCTCCAGCTCTGATCCTTCAGCAATTCTGAGAGCCAGACTTCTTTCCTTCTTTGGTGCATCCATTTTCGTGGTTTGCCTTCTCAGTTCATAGGTAGTAAGGTTTCCAATTAGTTCATCCAGCTTGAGGGTGGCAATGTTCTTTGATTTCTGAATAGTACTGATTTTTCTTTCCCAAGAGACTGGCAGAACCCTTGTCAGAATTTTCTCAACTTTGTCTTCTTCAAGAATAATCCTTCCAAGAGACTTAAGTTCATTTGTCAGTGTGGTGAACCTTGTATACATCTCTTGGATGGTTTCTACTTCCTTCATGGTGAAATTCTCATACTGAGAATATAGTAGTGTTCCTCTGGACCTCTTCACTTGGGGTGTTCCTTCATGAGCCACTTGCAAAGTGTCCCAGATTTCCTTAGCAGTGGTACAGCTTTAATTCTACTGTACTCATCTGGACCTAGTCTAGACACAAGCCATTTTGTGGCCTTGGCATTCTTCTCCCACTTCTTCAGGTCTTCAATAGTGCAGTCAGCTCTTGTCTTTGGCACATCCACTCCTTCAGCATTCTTCTTAGTAGTTGCTAGAGGTCCATCAGTGACTATGTCCCAAAGTTCATAGTCTTCTCATATGATGTGATCCCTCATCCTATTCTTCCACCAAGAATAGTAGAGACCATTGAAAAGTGGAGGCCTAGTAGTGGATTGCCCTTCTCAATTCCCAGGTGGTGCACTCATGTTGATATTTTCCTAAGGTATTAGCCTCTTCAAGGATAACCCGATCTGAAACCAATTGATGTTCTAAATGTGAATACCACACAAGAGGGGGGGGTTATTTGTGTGGTACCCAATTTTTGCTCTAGAAAAACCTGGTTCTTCTAGGTGTTCTAACTACTACTATTTGCGGAATAAAGAGTACATAAAATAAAGAACACAGAGATTTTTACGTGGAAAACACCTGGCTCAAAAGATGAAAAAAACCATGACCTACTACTCAGTAGGATTTTCCCAAACTTCCACTAAAATCACTGACCCAAAACAGCATTTACAAAAACACTTTGTAAACCTAAGGATTAACTCTAATCTCGTTGTGGCACACAACCTCAACTGTTGTGAAAACTTCAAGTTAGCTTATAACTTGAACACTCAAAGTACCTAATACAATTGCTTCTATGAAAGCTGAAGGTACAACGTTAAACAACCTACTACAATTGAACTAGAATAAGAAAAAACACAATAAAACTGGTTCTTCTATCTCGTTCAAGTAGCTTCAGGAGTGCACACTCAAATCTAACACAAATTGCTTGAAAAATTGCCTTTCTCTTTTGCTTTCAATTTAGTTTAACTTCTGTGTTTGTGCAATACCTGTAAAAGAGAACAATCACTGTCATTTTATATGTTAGAAATCAAAGTTCGATTGGGACTCAATTTCTGATCTTCTATCGTAGTTGAGTCGTTGAAGATATCAAACTCTAAGACTCTCTTTATCTAGATTGTGTTCTCTTCCTATAAGGAGACTTTCTCTCCTTATCCAATATGCAACCTTTTCGATCAGATCAGGAGATATTGCTGCTTGATCAGTAGGACGTATCTCATTCACATGCATCTCACATGTGTAGGTCGATCATGACACTACTTCACAAGATGGACCTAGTCCATGACTGAGTTCATTTGTCATTCTTTAAAACTTCACCTGTTCTTGGGCCAACACTTGGGACCCATGAGCTCCCTCTAAACTTGGACGTATAAGGGATGGCATTTCTACATTGTACCCATCTCTATTCTGATCATGTAACTTGGGTGTGAGCACTGCCCGGGGTCCTATTGAGGCCTTTGGGAACTCTGACACACTCATGTATGAGAAAAGCTTTGGATCAATGGCATTTTGAGGTGGTTTATTTCATAACACAGAGAGGAAGTCAAGAATCAGGCTTACTTTAGTTGTTACTTTTCTTTGTACTTTTCTGATGTAATTCAGTATTCTTGGTTTGTAATAAGTTGTAATGAACATTTGGGGCTGGCCAGTGAAAAGGGTTGGGTATTATGCATGCTCAAGGGTAGAAAACATGCCTATAGGAGTGCATTTTCTACATGCTCAATTCGCATTTAGAAAACATGCCTATAGGACTACTTTTAATTCTTCATATTCACATCACATTTAGAAACCATGTCTATAGGACTTACTTTAAATCCTGCTTGTTCACACCTAGATAATCTGCCTATATGAATTATCTAAAATTCTGCACGTTTGGCACCATTTGGATATCATATTTTTAGGGCCCAATTAGTTATAACCCAGTATCAAGTTAAGATCCGTATAAAGTATAGAAATCATGCTTATAGGAATTTCCAAGGGAAAACCTACCTGTTCCATTGTCTACTAGATATTATGCCTATAGGGGTTTGAAATTATTCAGATACTAAGGTCAAAATCAACAATTATGTCTACAAGGGTCAAAAATCAGTAATCCTAGATATCATGTTCATAGGAGTAAAAATCAGCGATAGTGGATACTGTCATCTGCAGAAACTAAACTAGTCTAACTTAAAATTCGTCCATTCTAAACCTTTTTTTTTTATCTAATTCCCTTATTTTAACGAGGTTTAGCAAGCATGCTTATAGGATTTTAAACAATTCGTTTTGAGTTATCACTGTTTCACCACCTTCTGAATTAAGTAGATATCATGCCTATAGGACCCCGTCTAAACACTTAGGCAAGCCTTAGAGTAATAACTCTAAAATTGAATCTGTTTTTTTGTTAATTCCTACAACCAGCAGGCAGGCCTGATTCAGACTTCTTATCTGAGTTATGTAATAAAAAAGTCTGCTTCATTAATCAAACCCCCCTCGTCTTTAGTATATTTAATCAAACCTAAAAAGTATGTGCAAGTCATGTTGTATATGTGCTTTATTTGAAGAGGCATACCTGAGCCTTTATTTACTTGCAGGCTTTACCCTAATGTGTAGTGTTATTTGTTTTGTATGTCGTCTTAGATTTTTATCCTTTGAAACCAATCAGCCTAATATCCCAACCTTTAGGACTAGTAGTCCTAAGTTTCTCCGGGACTGATAGGAATGGACGGGTAAAAGCATGCAATAGTAATCAAGACCAATCCGCGCTCTAATACCTTAACAAGGTGGGAGGTAGATATGGATATGATGACTGGTGCGCTAGTACCACGTGTATCTCCTCTTCTGAGGAGTGTCTTATCGGGTATTTCATTGATGTGATCCATGTTAGATATAAACATATGACCCCTTTTTTCCTTTTATTAGCAAACTCTTTTCTTACTCTTCTTTTTATTGTTCTTTCTTTTTATGTGTTCAAATACCCTAATATTTGAGCCCGTACTTGTATATTTGCTAAATTCACAATAAACTGTCTAGCCGGGAAACACACTAGTGGATCCTGAGGGGTGCCTAACACTTTCCCCTCGGGATAATTTCAAGCCCTTACCCAATCTCTGGTTATCCAAACAAACTTAGAATTGAATCTCTATTGGTGTCCTAATGTACCTTAACTCATTAGGTGGCGACTCTTCAAATGCAACACCCAGTTCTTAAAAGGAAGGAATTTCCCTCCAAATGTCATAAACCCGATTTCGCGAGAAAAAAGGGGCGCGATAGTCACCAAGAAAGTCATTGCAGATTTTGTCATAGATAATATCGTTTGCCAATTTGGAGTTCCCGAGTCCATTGTTACTGATAATACTGCCAATTTCAATAGTGATCTGATGAATGCCATGTGTGAAACATTCAAAATCAAGCACAAGAATTTCATAGCCTACAGACCTCAAATGAATGGTGTCGTAGAAGCCGCCAATAAAAACATCAAGAAAATATTAAGGAAGATGGTAGAAAACCACAAACAATGGCACGAGAAGCTACCCTTCGCTTTGTTGGGTTACCGCACAACAGTTTGCACATCAACCGGGGCAACTCCCTACATGTTGGTCTACGGTACCGAAGCTGTCATTCCAGCCGAGGTAGAGATTCCTTCTTTAAGAATCATACAGGAAACTGAACTTAGCGATGCAGAGTGGATAAGGAGTCGCTATGAACAGTTGGACCTTATTGATGGAAAGAGGATGAACGCAGTGTGTCACGACCAACTTTATTAGAACGGAATGTCCAGAGCTTTAAACAAAAGGGTCAACCAAGGCATTTTGCACCAGAACAGCTGGTGCTTAAGAAGATATTCCCACATCAAGATGAAGCCAAAGGAAAATTCTCTCCCAACTGGCAAGGTCCTTACATGGTTCACAAGGTGCTAACAGGAGGAGCACTCGTACTTGCAGAAATGGATGGAGAAATTTGGCCTAAACCAATCAATTCAGACGCAGTCAAGAGATACTATACTTAGACTAATTACATTTCCTTGTCTGATGTAATTGAACTATGCTTGACCTGATTCCTGTTTAAGAGGGGATACGTATGCAGCCTTATGGGTTCGGTCATATCATAATAAAATTTTCATTTCCCCCTGAGATCACAAACTGGGGCAGAAATTTTAAGAGGACCCTCAAAATTTCGGAGCAAGTTCAGCCAACACTAACATATGTCAAATGGTCAAAAATCAGTTAAGAAACTGGGGCAGAATTTTGAGAAATATTCTCAAAATTCCAGAAAAGATTCAACAAGACACATTACCCGCAAACAGTCGACAGGTCATCTACCAAACTGGGGTAGAATTTTGAGGAGGACACTTAAAATTCTAACATAAGAGAGTTGCAATGTCTTTGAAATGTGTTATAGTCACTAGTTCATCTAAAAATCACTTGATATATCAGGTGTTTCTAAAATGACTTTATTTTTTTTACCAATAATTGCATATTTTCTAAAACTCTATTTCTGTAACAGCCAGGTGTTACCCGGAGAAACTCGAAAAGGCCTCCTGAATAGAGAAAAGCAAGACCAGCGGACAGAAGCACGAACCAACCTCCCCATCACAAAAATTACAATTTTCCTTTAAACGTAGGCACATTTGACATAGCGATAGCATTCGCAAATATGTATACACAAAGCAAATTCACTGTCAATCCTGACATCAGACGCCGAACATATCTCCAGCTAAGAAATAAACTACTCTCACTCTTGGCATGGGACTAAGCGTTGTCCCGCATAACTTCATGAGGCTAATCCCTACCTCCATACGTGCATGAGGCTAATCTCTGCCTCCCAATCTGCATGAGGCTAATCTATGCCTCCCTATTTGCATGAGGCTTATCCCTGCCTCCATACCTACATGAGGCTAATCCCTGCCTCCCTATTTGCATGAGGCTAATCCTTGCCTCCACATTGCATGAGGCTAATCCCTGCCAACCTTTTTGCATGAGGCTAATCCCTACCTCCCTATCTGCATGAGGCTAATCCTTGCCTCCATACTTGCATTAGTCTAATCCTTGCCTCCATATTTGCATGAGGCTAATCCTTGCCTCCATTTTTGCATAAGTCTAATCCCTGCCTCCATACCTGCATAAGGCTAATCCCTGCCTCCATAATTGCATAAGGCTAATCCCTGCCTCCATATCTGCACGAGGCTAATCCCTGCCTCCATACTTGCATGAGGCTAATCATTGCCTCCATACTTGGTGAGGCTAATCCTTGCCTACATATCTGCATGAGGCTAATCCCTACCTCCATATCTACATAAGGCTAATCCTTTCCTCCACATTCGCATGGGACCAGGCACTGTCCCTCTTTGCATATATATCACTTTATTTCTAGTACTACCTATTTGCTTTTCAATCGGGCTAAGCTTTGCCCTTCATTTCACAAGACTAAGCATTGTCTTGGTAGCAACATATTATTGCACCTCATGGGCTGAAATATCGCTAACCTATCTAAAGGCATCATAGTCTAAAAGGCATCATCCCCTTAGCCGGAAGACACCATGCCATGGTCTGAGGATCCCTCAAATTTGCATATCATTATTCAAAGGCGTCATGGTTCGGAGGAACCATCTTCATGGCCCGAGAACATCATATAATGGCCTGCGAATCCCTCACTAAATAATTCATGGCCCAGGACATCATGGTCCAAGGACGTCATCCTTAACCGTCCAAAGCCAACTTTCATGGTCCAAAGGGAATCTGCATCATGTTTAAATTTCCGCACAAATACATGCCGATAGCATATTTTCATCTACAGGTGAATAGAAAGAAACCACTATCCTAGCAGGAGCGACCTCGCTCCAGTTCTTTAAAACTGTCTCAAACATAACCGCTCACTATAAGCATTCCTGCATCTTGTGTCCCTTTTTGCAATGACTTCATTGGTATATTCCGCTAATGAATCCAGAACTACACCTGGCCTGATTCTAGTAAAACTAGGGATATGTAGGCAACTCAAGACCAGAGTCTGGTCTCTTTCTTTCAAAACATCTCGACCGGTCAAAATTGGCCATCATTTCTTTATCCAAAAACTCTTTCATCCTTCCCGGGTAAAGAGGGGCAGCTGCTGATATCCAATATTTCCTCACATTTTTTTTAAATACATGTATATACTTTTAAAATTGCACATATGCAGTTATAAGAATGCATAAGCACTTTTATAATTTTTTCTATAATTTTAAAAGCCCTAAATCAATTTATTTCTTCTCTTTTATTTATAAAATATCCAATAATTATCCTTTAAATTACTTTTGTGATGATTTAGTCATTTAAATTCATTATTTATGCCCTCATAATTGTTTAAGTATTTTAGTGCATTTTTTATAATTGCATTTACAATATAGACTAAATTGTACATCTTTGTAATAATAGCCCATGTTAACATAATGGTATTTTATATTTTTAAAATATTAAATAACTATTTTAAGTCATTTTAGTACACGAAAATATTTTTTGGAACCCATTTATCATTTTAATAAATGATGTATTTATTAAAAAGTGGCTATTTAAAACCTGGCCTATTTTTATTTCAATGTTAGCCCCAAATTCAACCCAATATCAGCCCAATCCCAATTAAAATTACCCATCCCAAGCCCTGTTGTCTGATCCGACCCCAAAACCCATTCTAATCTCGGCCTTTGATCATAGAGATCAACGGCCACAAACGACCCTTCATAAAATAAACCAAAAGACCCCCCCCCCCCAAACCCTTTAATTCTACACCATCTGCCTCCCTGAAAACCATCTCTTCTCTCAAACGCTCTCAAACCTAACCCTGATCAGACTTAATCGTCACTCGTCCAGGGCTATCTATGGTGGTTTCTCACCACCCCAGGCCTCCAATGGTCTCCCTCACGGTAGTCTTGCCATCTCCAGGGTCCTCAAGTGAGCAGGGCTAGTTGGATTGCATCTAGGGTCCCTTTCTCGCCTGCTTCATGTCATTCCAGTATGATTCCAAGTAAAATTGTCCTATATTGACTATGATCTATGGGTTTCTAAGCATGTTTCTTCACCTCTGTGTGATTCTCTTAGAAAACCCTAATTTCTTTTTTCTGAACCTCTTAGATCTGTACCGATTTGAGATGATTTGAACTTGTTTCATATGAGTTTTACAAAAACCTTGAGACTCTTTACAAGAATCGTATGATTTTCAAGTGATTTTCATCTTTTTCTAAACTAGGGTTTTCGGAAATTTCATTTACAAAATGTTTAATGATTTTTGAGTGTTTAATCTTCTGCTTCTTATGTGTTTTGACTAATTTTGTAAACCTTAACTCGCTTGTACTAAAAACCCTAATTTTTAACGTTCTTCGTCTAGTTTTCTGATTATTGGTATACTGATTAAGTTCTTGCTTTGGTTCTTGTGAGTCCTCATGATTTTCTTGTCCTAATATGCCTCTACTGAATTTCTTAGTTCAACCTTTCACTGATTCTATATACTTGTGTTCATCCTGGCTATTCATGTTAAGACCTATGTCTTTCTCCTTGAATTAGTGTCGATTTAACTATTTGTTTCATTAAAATTACATGTTATTTGCTAAACTTGTGAGTGTATACGTGATTTTCTCCTTGACTATTCTGAAATTCTTATTCCCTGATTTGATTTGAACTCTTTTTCTTAACAAACTTTGATTCTTATTTTTTGATTGAACCCTTTGCCTTAATTAACCGCTCTGTTTCCCCTATTTCTGCTTCTTTATGACTCGTTATCCGTGTTTTTGGTATTGGGTAGGTCGGATCGAATCCGGAATGATTTTGGTAAGGTTTGAGACACATAGTTTCTTTTAAGGAAGTTTAAGTTAGAAAAGTCAATCGGATGTTGACTTATGTGTTACGGGGCTCGGATGTGAGTTCTGATAGCTCGTTTAGTTGCGGGAGGTGATTTGTGACTTAGGAGTGTGATCGGAATGGGGTTTGGAGGTTCGGAGTAGAATTAAGTTTGAATTGGCGAAGTTGATATTTTGGCGATTTTCGGTTGGTAGGCGAGATTTTGATATAGGGGTCAGAGTGGAATTCCAAGAGTTTCAGTAGCTTTGTTGGGTCATTTGGGATGTGTGTGAAAATTTTCAAGTCATTCGAACGTGGTTTGGTTGGGTTTTTTATCAAAAGCGGAATTCGAAAGATTTTAGAAAGTTTGTCTTGAATCCTATGTGTTTTCGGTGATTTGATGTTGTTTGAGGTGTTTTGATGATTGGAACAAGTTTGAATAAGGTTTTATGATATGTTTGTGCCTTTGGTTGAGGTCTCGCGGGCCTCGGGTGAGTTTCGGGTGGTCAATCGGATCATTTTGGAGTTTAGAAAATTGTAGAAGTTGTAGGTCAGCTATTGCAGGTTTTTACTATTCGCGTTCGTGAGTGAACCCTCGCGTTCGCGAAGAGTCAGAGGAAGTCAGTGGAATTTTGTCCTTCGCATTTGCGAGAAGGGTTTCACATTCGCGGAGAGTTGGGAAGTGATGCATCGCGTTCGCGTGAAGGGCTTCGTGTTCGCGTAGAGGAATTGGCTAAGCTGAGTTTGAGGTCAAGTTGTTCAATGCGTTCGCGGGAGGGGGAGTGTGTTCGCGAAGGTTTGTGTAGGTAAAGCATCGCGTTCGCGAGGGCTTGGTCGAGATCGCGTAGGAGAAAAATTGGTCAAATTAAATTTGTGCTTCGCGAATGCAAGGGTTTGATCGCGTTCGCGAAGAAGGAATAAATGCCTGGGCAGAATGTTTTTAAGCTCGTCTTGTCCGCGATTTTGGGGCCTATTTCCTCCATAGTCGATCATTTTTGGAGAATTTTGAAGGAGATTGAAGAGGGATTCAAGGGGAGACATTTGGAGGTAAGAACTTTTGACTAAAAACTCGATTATTATGTGAATTCCACCTAGCAAATCATGGCACTTAAGCTAAAAATTGAAGAACTAGGGTTTGGAAATTTGGACTTTTGATTGGGGATTTGGAGGACCATTTGGGGTCGGATTTGAGAACTTTTGATATGTATGAACTCGTGGGGAGATAAGGATTCTACAGATGTAAAAATTATTGAATTCCGAGAAGTGGGCCTGGGGGTCGGGTTTTGGTAATTTCGAGATTTGTGCCCTTTGTTGATTGTTTTCGCTTGGGCTTCGTTCCCTTAGCATATTTTGACATCCTCGTACTGATTTTGGATAGATTCGACGTGAGTGGAGGCCAATTCGAGGGGCAAAGGCGTTGCGAGCTAGAGATTTAGCCGGTTCGAGGTGAGTAATGATTGTAAATGATGTTCTGAGGGTTTGAAACCCCGAATTGCACATCGTAGTGCTATATTGAGATGAGACACATGATTGATGACGAGTGTGGGGTCGTGCACTATTGGGTATTGTGATTGGTCCGTCTTGATTGATGATTTTACCGCGTATTTGACTGAAATGTAGTTGCTATAATCATTATTTGGGTTGGATGTCGTATTTGTTCTTCGTGCCGACTATTTGAACCCTTCGGGGATTTTTCTTAATATTTTCTCACTGTTTTGACTTTATACTTGAACTCAGTCATGTTATTTCCCACTATTTTCATACTCAGCCAGGTTTACTCGGTTTTTGATACTTATATGATATTTTAAATAATGTTTGGGCTGAGAAACACTATTTTACTATTGCCCGAGTGGCCTGTGAGAATTATTGGCTGAGTAAGTCAGGTTGAGGGCCTATGTTGTGAGGAAACTATGATACGGATATGAGGTCGAGGGCCTGAGATATGTACGCCACGAGGTGGCTTGATTGATATGAGGCCGAGGGCCTAGTGATGATGCCACGAGGTGGCTTGATATTGCACATGGGCCGTTAGGGGCCCCTCCAGGAGTCTGTACACCCCCAGTGAGCGCGGGTACCCATTGTGACGTGAGATTGAGCCCGAGGGGCTGGTATTGTTCTATATGTTTGCCCGAGGGGCTGGTACTATTCTGAGATGTTGCCCGTAGGGTGGATTTGTTGATATTTTGCCTGAGGTGTGAGCCTTTATGTGTTTACTGTTCATAATTGACTGTCAATTACCTGCTTAAGTATTGAAAAAGGCCTTTCATGAAACTACATTGAGTTAAATGATTTTACATATCTTTCACTGATTTACTGATTTTAAATGGTTTTACTACTTCATCATAGAATGATTTGTGTCTTACGTGATTTATTGCTTTCAGTCTTTATTTACATTTGTTACTCACTAAGTTGGAGTACTCACATTACTCCCTGCACCCCTGTTTGCAAATTCAGGCGTAGCTGGTTCCGCTCCCGAGTGTTGATCCCTCCAACTTTAGGCGGACATTCAGAGTTCATGAGGTAGTTGTTGGCGTTCGCAGCGCCATGTCTCTACTCTGTTAACACTTCTATCTCTTTTCAGACAGCTTTAATAGTTTATAGACTTCTCAGACTTGTATTAGAACTTATAGATGCTCATGACTAGTGACACCCCGGTTAGGGCTGTGTTGAGTTGTAGCTGCTCAGGACTATGTAGTTCCTGCTATGTCGGAGGATGAGCAGCGTAGGTTGGAGAGGTTTGGTACACTGCAGCCTCTGACCTTCAGTGGTGTAGAGGGCGAGGATGCCCAGGGTTTCTTAGATAAGTGCTAGAAGATGTTTCTTACAACGGGTATTCTATATACCAGCGGGTTCGCTTTAACTACCTATCAGTTTTCGGGAGCTGCCCTTACTTGGTGGGAGGCTTTTGAGAGGCGTAGGCCTGTTGGTGCAGCACTCCTTACCTGGCACCAGTTCTCCATTCTATTCCTGGAGAAGTATGTGCTGCAGTCCTGCAGAGAGGAGCTGCGTAGGGAGTTTGAGTGGTTGCATCAGGGAGAGATGACTGTGACGCAGTACGAGCTGAGGTTCTCCGAGTTATCTAGTCATGCTATTTGGATGATTCCGATAGATAGATAGAGGATTAGGAGGTTTGTTGATGGCCTCACTTATCAGCCTCGTATTCTCATGACCAGGGAGAGGGTGATTGGTGCTACTTTTGAGGAGGTTGTGGATATTGCTCGTGAGATTGAGTCTGTTCGTTGCCAGGAGCGAGAGGAGAGGGAGGCCAAGAGGCCTCGAGGATCTGGTAGTTACAGTGGTACTCCTTCGAGGGGTTAGTTTTATCACGGCAGAGGCCGCCCGTTCAGGCATGCTCAGCCAGTTTGCCTAAGTTATCATGGGGCGTCATCAGGTCATGCTTCTCACAGTTCTCATCAGGGCCAGTCATCACTTAGTGCCCTTCCATCTTAGAGTTTGTCCCGTGCTCCATCAGTTTAGGGCTCGTCTATGCCGAGTGCATCTGCTAGTCACTCCGGTGCGAGGGGTTCCCTTCAGTCCCCTTCTCCAGCACCTGGGAGTTGTTATGAGTGTGGTGAGATGGGTTATATGTGGAGCCAGTGCCCTCGTCGTCTTGCGAGTTCATCTCAGCAGAGGGTCAGTCATCGGCTTCAGCTCCAGTTACTTCACCACCACCCGCCCAGCCAGCTAGGGGTGGAGGGCAGTCAGCTAGGGGTCGCCTCAGAGGGGGAGGTCGATCAGGGGGCGATCAGGCCCGTTTTTATGCACTTCCAAGTAGACCCGATGCTATTGCTTCAGATGCTGTCATTACAGGTATTGTTTCATTCTGTCATAGAGATGCCACTATATTATTTGATCTCAATTCCACTTATTCTTATGTGTCATTATACTTTGCTCATTATTTGGGTACGCCCCGTGATTTTCTTGCTTCACATGTTCATGTATCTACCCCGATGGGTGATACTATGGTTGTAGACCGTGTGTATCAGTCCTGTGTGGTGACAAATGGGGGTCTGGATACCCGTGCGGATCTTTTATTATTGTGTATGGTGGATTTTGATGCCATCTTGGGCATGGATTGGCTATCTCTGTATCGTGCTATTCTGGATTGTCATGCTAAGACAGTCACATTGGCTATAGCGGGTGTGCCACGGATTGAGTGGCGAGGTGTGACTGATTATGTTCCCATTAGAGTGATCTCATCCTTGAAATCCCAGTATATGGTTGGGAAGGGTTGTCTTTTGTTTCTAACCTTCGTGAGGGATGTCGGTGTTGAGACTCCCAGTATTGATTCTGTTCCAATTGTGAGGTATTTTCTCGATGTGTTTCCTGCAAACCTGTCGGGTATGCCACCGAATAGGGATATTAAATTTGGTATTGACCTGGTGCTAGGCAGTCAGCCCATTTCTATTCTGCTATATCGTATGGCACAAGTGGATTTGAAGGAATTAAAAGAACGGCTTCAGGAACTCCTTGATAAAGGGTTCATTCGGCCTAGTGTGTCACCTTGGGGTGCGTCGGTTCTATTCGTGAAGAAGAAGGATGGCACTATGAGAATGTGCATTGATTATAGGCAATTGAACAAAGTAACAATTAAGAATAAGTATCCTTTGCCTCACATTGATGATTTATTCGACCAGCTTCAGGGAGCGAGGGTGTTCTCCAAAATTGATCTCCGTTCATGTTATCACCAGTTGAAGATCAGGGACTCGGATATTCTTAAGACGGCTTTCAGGACCCGATATGGTCATTATGAGTTCTTGGTGATGTCTTTTGGGATGACCAATGCCCCAATGGTGCTCATGTATTTGATGAACAACGTGTTCTGACCTTATCTTGACTTGTTTGTCATAGTCTTCATTGATGATATTCTGGTGTATTCGCGTAGTCAGGAGGAGCACGTGGAGCATTTTAGAGTTGTGTTCAGATATTGAGAGAGGAGAAGCTTTATGCAAAATTCTCCAAGTGTGAGTTTTGGCTCAGTTCAGTGGCTTTCTTAGGGCACGTGGTGTCCAGCGAGGGTATTCAGGTTGATCCAAAGAAGATAGAGGCGGTTCAGAGTTGGCCCAGGCCATCCTCCACCACAGAGATTCACAGTTTTCTTGGTTTTGTGGGTTTTTATCGCCGTTTTGTTCAGGGATTCTCATCTATCGCATCGCCCTTGACCAAGTTGACTCAGAAGGGTGCTTCATTTGTATGGTCGGACGAGTGTGAGGAGAGCTTTCAGAAGCTCAAGCCAGCTTTGACCACAACTCCAGTGTTAGTTTGCCATCAGCTTCAGGTTCATATACCGTGTATTGTGATGCTTCGAGAGTTGGAATTGATTGTGTATTGATGCAGGAGGGTAGAGTTATTGCTTATGCTTCTCGTCAGTTGAAGCCCCATGAGAAGAATTACCCCGTTCATGATTTGGAGTTGGCTGCCATAGTTCACGCATTGAAGATTTGGAGGCATTACTTGTATGGAGTATCTTGTGAGGTGTTTACTGATCATCGTAGCCTCCAGTACTTGTTCAAACAAAAGGATATTAATTTGAGGCAACGAAGATGGTTGGAGTTACTTCAGGATTATGATATCACTATATTTTACCATCCGGGAAAGGCCAATGTGGTGGCCGATGCTTTGAGCCGAAAGGCAGTAAGTATGGGGAGTTTGGCATATATTCTAGTTGGGGAGATACCTCTTGCAGTTGATGTTCTGACCTTGGCCTATTGGTTCATGAGGTTAGATATTTCGGAGCCTAGTCGGGTATTGTCTTGTGTGGTTTCTCGGTCTTCTTTATATGATCGCATCAAAGAGTGTCAGTATGATGATCTGCATTTGGTTGTCCTTAAGGATAGAGTTCAGCATGATGATGCTAGAGATGTGACCATTGGTGATGATAGGGTGTTGAGGATGCAGGGCCGGATTTGTGTGCCCAATGTGGATGGGCTTCGGGAGTTGATTCTAGAGGAGGCCCATAGCTCGTGGTATTCCATTCATCCGGGTGCTGCGAAGATGTATGATGATTTGAGGCAGCACTATTGGTGGAGAAGAATGAAGAAAGATATTGTGGGATTTGTAGCTCGGTGTCTCAATTGTCAGTAGGTGAAATATGAGCATTAGAGATCGTGTGGTTTGCTTCAACAGATGTATATTCCAGAGTGGAAGTGGGAGAGGATCACTATGAACTTTGTTGTTGGACTTTCACGGACTTTGAGAAAGTTCGATGCTATTTGGGTGATTGTGGATCAACTGACCAAGTCCGCGCACTTCATTCCTGTGTGTACTACTTATTCTTTAGAGCGGTTGGCAGAGATATTTATCCAGGAGATTGTTCGTTTGCATGGTGTCCCAATTTCCATCGGTTTAGATAGGGGCACTCAGTTTACTTCGCAGTTTTGGAGGTTTGTGCAGTGAGAGTTGGGTACTCAGGTTGAGTTGAGCAAAGCTTTTCACCCTCAGATGGACGGGCAGTCCGAGCGCACTATTCAGATATTGGAGGACATGTTGCGTGCTTGTATCATTGATTTCGGAAGGTCATGGGATCAGTTTCTACCACTTACAGAGTTTGCTTATAACAACAGCTACCAGTCGAGTATTCAGATGGCTCCATATGAGGCTTTGTATGGGAGGCGGTGTAGATCTCCAGTTGGTTGGTTTGAGCCTGATAAGGCTAGGCTATTGGGAACTGATTTGGTGCAGGATGCTTTGGAGAAGGTGAAGGTGATTTAGGAGAGGCTTCGTACAGTGCAGTCGAGGCAAAAGAGTTATGCTAATAGGAAGGTTCGAGATGTATCCTACATGGTTGG